>NW_023425399.1:25429333-25969333 GCF_014108415.1 Molossus molossus
GTTTTTCATGACCTTGATTACCTCATGCCATTCCCTTCAGGCCTGTAGTTTTTCTGTTGAGAAGTCAGCTGAGAGCCTTATGGGGTTTCTTTGTAGGTAACCTGTTGATTATCTCTTGCTTTTTTTAGGATTATCTCTTTGTCTCTACTTTTTGGCATTTTGATTACTATGTGTGTTGGTGTTGGTGTTTGGGTTCTTTTTTCCTCGGGGTTTCTGTGCTTCTTGCATCTAGGATAACGTATCTTTGGAATGTCCAAGTAATTTTCCTTTCTCCGGACCCCTCAAAGCACAGGCACCGCTCTGCAGAGACCACAAATCCCTCACCGTTATTGAGTTAATTGCTGACTGTTAACTATCCTGCACCCACCGTGTAAAAGATGTATGTGTCTATCACTTTACATTTCATCCAGTCCCAGAGGTTTCCCCACTCCGCTTTCTCCCACCTCCCTACCCCATCACCAGTGGATTTCATGGAACTGCTTCATCTCCTCTTTTGATGGTAATGTACAAAATAAGGTGCAAAAGTGTTATTATCCAGAGCATTATCTCAATCCACTGAAGGTTTTCTTCCCGGCAATTGTCAACAGTCTGGGCTCAAATCAACTCACAAAAACTCCTCACAGGTTTGAATGTTTCTGACGTTGACAGTATGATTTGTGAACTGTCCAGTGTGACACCTCCCAGGGACCCTAAAGTCTATTTTAGGTGGGTACTTCTGTAGAAATTGTCAGAACCTGAGTTTCCCTTGTAGCTGACTTGGGGTGAGGGGATGCAAACTGAGCACATGCAGGAAGCAGAAGAGCCCAGGAGAAAACCACAAACTTCTCCCACACTCACCCTTCTCCACACCCCTGACAGAAGCAGCAGAAATCCCCTGGGACGAACAGGGGCCACAGACCTTCGAGGACACTAGGGCTTCAATCCATGAGCTCTAGGGTCAGGGGCCTGAGTTCAAATAACGCTCTGTCACTAACCACTGAGTAACCGAGACCCTCTCTGGGCTTCCGTTTTCTTACCTGTAAGGTAAGGAGGACAAGAGATTCTACCTTGGATACAATTGCCAAATGAGAGGACAACCACAGGCATTTCCAACAGTGTCTGCATGTGGCAAGTGTTCAAGAAGTTCAAACTTGCCATGGCCAGTTTGGCTCAGCGGTTAAGTGTCGGCCTATGGACCAGAGAGTCCCGGGTTTGGTTCCCACTAAGGTCATGTACCATGAAAGAAAAAGAAGAAGAAGAAGAAGAGGAAGAAGAAGAAGTTGTTCAAATGTTACTATTCGTTAGATTTCCTAACCTTGAGTTTTCGACTGACATTAGAGAATACAGATGTGAATGTGGATGTAATTGAACATACAGGGCACTTAGCAGCATTCTCTGCATCTTCTGGTCTCTTTTCCTCGTCATCCTCATTCAGCATGAAGAAACTACACGAAAGTAATGAACAAAATTCTACTCATTCCCTCCACACACACTTCCCTTTGGCATCTCAACTCTATTCTATAAATTCAGGGTGTCCCCCCAAAACGTACACAGGGTGTCTGTAGATCATGTTATGTTTAATAATGAAGAGTATTTGAAGAGACTCTGGCTTTAAAATTATACTTTTTTGTGTGTATACATTTTTAGGGACACCCTGTGTATGTCTGCTTCTTTTATGTCTGGTGCATTCATTTACATCTGCATGCAAATCATATGGTTTCTGTCTTTTTTTTCTGACTCATTTCACTTAGGGTCTAGGTCCATCTGTGCTGTTGCAAATTGCAACATTTTATTCTATTTTATTGCTGAATTGCATTTCACTATATATACGTACCATATCCATGCACTTAATGAGAAAAAGTTTTATTCATTTTACCAAGAGAGAAGCTTGCTTGTCTTAAGAGTTTGGTGGAGGCCCTGGGTAAGTTTGGAGATGCAGAAAGGAAGGACGTTAAGTTCTCTCTCTCTCTGCCATCTGGGCGACAGAGAACTAAACACCTGCTCATATGCAGTTGGTGTAGACTGGGAAGGATTGGAAGAGAACAAAAAGAAAGGCTTTTCCAAAATCCTGTGTGTGTGTGTGTGTGTGTGTGTGTGTGTGTGCCTCCTCACACCCACTCATGCACAGGCGCACACACACACAGATACAGATACATGCATCACAGATACATAGAGTATGGCCTTGAGAACACAACTTGATTTGAGGATTAATAAAATTATAATACATATTAAATGCTCAATAACATACTAGGCACATTGGAACCATCCAACATATAATTAGCAAAAGTTTGCGAGGACAAACGGCATATTTGAACTGTGTGCCTTGGAGTAACATCATGGTAAACGACTCTCTTCCGGTTTATTTGTCTGGGATTTCTGGTTTTTCTGCCAACAGCCTTGACTGCGAAGCTGAGCAGCATAAGGGGGTTAAAAGAATGAGCTCTAGAAGCTCGTGGCCCAGACGTGAATCCTGGCTGCTCCTCGGAATTAGGTGATGATATAGGGCAAGTTATTCTCACTGCCTCAGTTTCCCCATCTTCAAATCAGGGTAATAGTCATAGCTCTCACACCGGGATGTGGTGAGGAGCACACGAGTTCATGCACACAAAGTATCACTATTGCAGTTTGAAGCATCATCTGTTTTGACGCCTGTTGTAACCAGGTGCAGGTGATGGACCCACAGAAAAAAATGCTCAGATCCCTGATTTCATGCTGTCATGTATCACCCTGTCCTTGGCCTTCTGTGCAGCCTGGGTGACACACGCATAGTTTCCAGGAGGCCCTGAAATGTAGGGGCAAAAGAGGTCCAGGGGAAGGACAGAATGTTCTACCCCAAGGGGTGCTCACCTGGGAGGCCCCGCAGCAGAGTCAGCAGCAGAGTCAGCAGCAGGCAAGGAGGAGGGCGCGGCCAGGAGGCGGGAACGGGCATCCTGGAGGCCGAGGAGCTGCTCTGTGCAAACGTGTGCTGGGCAGCCTGGATCTGCTCTGTGCGGGGAGAGAAGCCCCACCTCACAGGATATAAGAGGAAGCGCTCAGGATGGAGTGACAGGGCTGTGGCACTGTGCCCACTTCTACATTCTAAACAGTTCCTGCTTCTAGGTTGTAAAATAGAATCAGTCAGGGAAGCAACCAGATTGTAAACAGTTGCTCTTCCTACGTTCTGAGACAGACTTGGACAGGCCGACAGGGAAGAGCGCCCCCTGCCGGGGGCCTCCGCTCTCCACTGGGCCCTTCAGCCCATCTGAGGTCTTCATGGTGACGTCTCACTTGGGGCCCAAGACAAGAAAGGTCTGTGGTGTGGGCTGTGTCTCACACTTCCAAGCCCAGAAGCCTCGGATGTTGCCGGCTTACAGCCTCATGTCCTTCAGCCTCACCAAGAGCTACTCAGCTGGAGGAAGGAAGAGGGTTCACCAGAGCTGGTCAGTGTTGGGATGGAGCCATGTCTGCTCCTCAATGACTCCCTACTCCAACCCTTTACTGATGCAACTGGGATCATTTAGCCCAAACACACAGTGTGGTGTGGACCTCACCACACCTACCTGCCTCCCTGCAACCAAAGTCACAATTTCTCCCGTCTTTCAAGGAAACATGTTTATTATATGACCAAATTTGTACACCGGGCATTTCTTTTTATCTTAACCTGAGGATATTTTTCCACTTGGTGTTCAGACAGAGTAGGAGGGAGACAAAGAGGGAGAGAGAGAGAAAGAGAAACATCGACATGAAAGGAACACATTGAGTGGCTGTCAACCACACGACCAACCAGGGCCCAAGACAAACTGCAAACGACATACGTGCCCATATTGGGAACCGAACACGGGTCTCTCTGGACCGCAGGCCGATGATGTAAACGCTGACCCAAACCAGCCAGGGCTGTACTCCCAGGCATTTATTGCAGAGAAATGCAACTTATGGTCACACAAGTAACTGTGAGTGAAATAAATCCTAAGAGTCAGAAATCAGGAATTGCGTTATGGCAGCAAAATCTAAACAGTTAGCAGAGTGGAAAACGGTGGACAACATCGGGAGGTGAGGGAGGCACCCGTTTTCATACACAGAACTGGTAGAACTATTTCAATCTTAAAACAGGGATATATGTCATCCTGACAAAGGTAAGAACTAATTCTAGGTCATTCCTGTTGTAAGTGTTGCAAATAAAAAGAATGCCCACACTAGCAACTGTAGTGTTTCATAAGCTTGGTGGATATGAGTGATGATCAAAGTCCATTACCATGCTACACAGTAGTCAAAATATCACTGAAAATGGTCATTATAACTTTTAAAGATTTCATGAAATAACAAGTGTAAAGGTAGCTCTAATTAGAGATGCATAAGAACATTATGGGGAAAACCCATAAAATTGTGAATTTGAAGTCAAAAGTAAACCTAAATAGAGTATATCATGTCCATGAATGGGAAAACTCAGTATTACAAACCTATCAATTTGCCTGAGTTAATACACATATGCAATGCTATAAAATAATAATTCTAATATGATCTTTCATAAAACACGACAAAGTCATTCTAAAATGCTTCTGGGCCAAGAATAGGCACCCTGTTTTGAACAAGAAAAGGTGGGGAGATGTGTCCAAGGAGGTGTGAACATGGATTGTAAAGCTATCCTAACTAAGACAGGCTCGTTCCGACAGAGGGAGAGGCAAGTAGCTCAATGGAACACAGAGCTCACGGAAAGGACCAGGTATTCATGGAAACGTGGCATATGGCAAAGGCGGCGGTGTGGGGCACTGAGTGCTGGGTCAGTTATCCTTGTGGAAAATAATATTCCCCCACCTGCAACACTCACAGACACACACTCACACACACACTCACACACACTCACACAAACACACACACACGCATACACCCGAACCCGCACACACATGCACACACTCACACACACACTCACACTCACACACATGCGCACACATATTCACACTCACACGGAAAATATACCTAGATCAAAGGAATACATTGGAAGAGCAAAACTCGATCAAATATGAAATCAGTTTGTGGGAAAATTAATAAAATGGAGTTACATATATCAACATTATTAAAACACACAAAACTGTATTAGGCATAAAAATAAAGTTCTAGAATGTTGTATACAGTATAATAGCACTTCAATAACATTTAAAACATGTAAAGTAACATTAAAGATTGCTCAAAGATGTACACGTATGTTCTAAAAGTATAAAACCATGCTGGAGAATCATAATGCCAAATATTGAACAGTTTTTTCAAAAGGAACAGAGAACATGAGCCAGAATGTTACTGTATCAGAAAGATAAAAGGTGAGTCCATGGGTATTTTTATATTATTCATTGCACATTTCAGAATTAAGAAAAAAATGCTTATTCATCTTCGCGATTTCAAATATCTGTTGTTTAAAATGGAATCCCACTTGCAAAAGCTCTGGAAAAAAGTGAAATCTGCTCTGAATATTAAAAGTTGTTTGTGATCAGGGGAGGACGGAATCTGTTCTCTTCATCTTCCTGGTTCTGTTTTGGGAGGCGGCAGGGCCAGTTTGAAGTTCAGTGCATCAAGGTCCAGACATCCCCAATCTCCATGACCAAAGTCCATCCATGTCTCAGCTTTATCATCAGAGAGCAGGGATATGTTCGTGACGGAGGTGGGTTTGACAGGGAAGGGCAGGGGTCTAGGATAATCTGCAGGTTTGTGCAGCTTCTTCTCCCCACGGAAGCCGCTTGGAGAGGGCAGGAGGCAATATATCACATGGAAGTGTTGTAGGGAAAATCATTCATTCATTCATAAAAGAAATGGGTCATTCATTCATTCTGGTATTAATTCCACATATATTTACTGAGCACATGCTAAGTGGCAGGCACTCTGTTTGGCCTGGCTTCATGGCACAGACCAGAAATGGAGCCGCCACACCCTACACCCCAACACCTCTTTCTGAGATCTGAACCTCCTTCTATACCCACGTTCATCTTCGCCACTAGTCAGCATCGCCCAGTCTCTCAGTGGGTTCCAGAGGTTGACTTTGGCAATACTTTCTTATTCATCCCCAAGATATACCAAATGAAAACTGAAATATATAAGAGTTTCTGGGGCAACTATTGCAGTTTGGTCTGAAGCTACCTCTGCATCAACACCTTGACCACCATTTCCAGGGTCCCAAGTAATGTAATTTGAAAACCTTCAAACTCTAGGGCAGACACGGTGAGTAAGAGTTGGAAGCCTCTGAGAAAATGAAAGCATTCAGAACCTTCTCTTGAGGCTGAGTCAGGCTGTGGTTTGTGAAATTGTGGGCACACCCTGGACTCCTCTTGCCAGCCCAGGAAGTTGGCCCTGACATTCCTCCCTAAAAACTAAGGCCCGCCCCCAACTCACCTGTCACAGGCTCCACCACCTGCAGATGTGGGTGACTGTGAAACCCGTCAGCAGCAGCACTTTGAGGCCCAGGAGGAAAGTCACGAAAATAATGGCAGAAGTCCCAGGACCTAATACCAATGGACAGAAGAAGACATCAAACGAGGGCCTGGGAGTGTGAATACCTTTCTCCACTCAGGAGGCAGAAGTAACCCAGCAGCTCCCAGGAGCAGAGGTCACATGCATGCCCTCCCAGGGAGCTTGTATGTGGCATGGGCTGCTGGGGAGAGTCCGGGTTGGCAGGAAGGGAGGCGGTGCCTCATGCTGCACCAAAAGGGTGAGCACCCGCTCAGACCCTGCGATGGACACATTCACCCCCTGCAAGCCATCCAGGCTGATGTCCCATTGCTTTTCTGCGTGGACGTGGGAGCTCAGCTCCCTTGAACATGAGGCAGCTCTCCAGCCAGGGGGACGTACACGCTGTGGGTAGAATATCTGTAGGAGGCAGGTAATGGCCACCAAGTCCAAGGATGGTGAAGACTGGGACACTCACTGCAGGGCACACACACAGCCCAGAGAAAGCAGGCCCTGACTGAGGAGGTGCACTGTGGCAGCCTGGGACTGCTTTCGGCTGGGTCATCTGCCCAGGACCTGTCACAGAGGAGGACAGTGTAGGAGTTCCCAGATGCACGCCGAAGTAAATGCATGCTGAGTGACAGTGTGAATGCATGCGTGGATGGATAGACGGATGCACGGAGGGAAGAAGGAATGGGAACCGAGTCATTGTGCTCTTTCCTTTCTTTTCCAATCAGAATTCTGTTTTCAAGCTGTAACATGAATTAAACTTGAGGACATTATGTGAAGTGAAATAGGCCAGTCACAAAATGACCAATACTGTATGATATTCATGTGAGGCACCAAGAGGAGTCGTTCTCAGTGTGGCCGTCCCCAGAGCCTCCAGAAAAAACAAAGCCCTGCCAACCCGGGGTAGACTTCTGACCTCTAGGGCTGCAGGATAACCCAAAGGTCTTGTGTTAAGCCACTGAACATGTGCTTAGAGTGGAATTAGGAATCTATTCCAGGGAGACGAGGACATTTTTTTTTAAATCCTCAGCTGAGGATATTTTTCTATTTATCCTCAGACAGAGAGGGAGGGAGGAAGAAAGGGAGAGAGAGGGAGAAAAACATTGATGTAAAAAAGACACATGGACTGGTGGCCTCCCACACGACCTGGACCGAACTGCAACCGAGGTATGTGCCCTTGACCAAAATCGAACCCGTGACTCTCTGGTTTGTGGGCTGATGCTCTAACCACTGTGCATAAGTGCAAGGGTGAGACAGGAACATTTCTAAAGACTGATGTAACTAAAAGAAGAAGCCCAATTTAAAGTATATAACTTCTGGGCCGGGTAGGCAAAATAAAGAAAATAACGGAAAAACTGCTGTTTCACAATTGAGTGGTAAAGAATAAAAGGAGGAAGGAAATTGATGGTCCTGAAAGCCAAAGGAGAACCAGAAATTCTGAGGAAAACCAACCACAAACCCCAGCTCCACCAGCGGACATGGATGATGCCATGCTGACAGACAGAGGTCAATGAATCCAGAAATACTGTGAAAAACCAAAAATGACCAAACCGATGTGCATCCTGACACCAAGCCCATTGCACCGGGTCTGCAATGGCCAGAGCCCTCAGAGGCCCAGGCACGGTGTGGCTCTCACTGAGCTCCAGCCCCCTGACCCAGACACCCGAACACCTGCAGCCTTAGACCCAGCAGGTGTGGGTCAGGCACCTGAGCGCACCTGGGAGTCCAGTGCTGGGTGAGTCCCTGGCAGAGATGGAGACTCAACAGCACTCCGAGGTGGTCCAGGCAAGACGGGAACTCATGTCTCCTGTCTCTCTGTTTGGTTCACCTCTGAGCCCTAGAGTAAGGCCAGGGACAAGCAGGCCAGGACTCTCAGAGGTGGAGGGGAAGGCACACTGGCCCCCGGCCTGAGGACTGCGGGAAGGACCCGGTGGTCACAAATCATGGGTTGCCCTCCTCTAACCCCAAGGCACAGAGAGTCACCCAGGTGTGGCTTAGAAAAATAAAAAGTCTAAAATCAGTCATCTGAGTTACCCACCTCAATAACTCAGATAAGGGGAGCAAAATCAACCCCAGATGGAAGAACGGAATTTATCAAGTAAAGAGGAGAATAATCAGTGAAATTGAAACAGAGACATCATAGAGAAAACCCTTGAAACAAAAGCGGGTTCTTCAAAAAGCGCAATAACATTGAAGACTTTCAGCAAGACTGATAAAGGAAAAAGTGGAAACGGCAGATTTGCAGTATCAGAGGTAGAACAGAGGTAATCGCTGTTGACCCCACAGACATCAGAAAAATAAAAAGGAAATATTACCATCAACTCTACCACCAGAAGTTTGTGATTATTGCTGGTTCATTGTTACAACCATGAGGTCAAAGGAGGCCTGTGTGGTGACCACTCATGGTCACTTGGGTGCCCTGTTGAGACTCCAAGTCCCTGTCCTCAGGGCTCCCCCAGGGACTGCACAGAGCAGTAGGTCCAGGCATTTGCTGGGATGACCCTCCTGGTGCGGACGGAAAAGTCCAGGGTGGAGCAGAGACCAGGAGGAGGTTAGATGGAGCCAGGAGGAGGGAGGGACTGACATGGGCGGTGAGTACAGGGACTGGGGTGAAGAAAGCCAGAGGCAGGACACTGAACAGGATGGTCTCCCTCCCTCCCTCTCTCTTTCCTTCATGCACATTGGTGTCCAGAGCTCTATAAAGGTAAGTCCCAAACTCTTACCCGTGGTGACTCTTGGAGTCTGAGGTTTGGGAGAAGGGAACTCTCTTCAAAATGCTATTTATCTCTACAGATTGTTTGATTGTTCTATAATAAGCATAAATTCCTACTCATGACATTCAAAATGATAAAATCTAAAAAGCAGTTCAGTTAGAGCGGAGGCCTCACCAGAGGGTCCATCTGTGCTCTGGTCCCTCTGATGAGCAGAGGCCTTGACTGTGAGGTTAGTGGTGACCGCCGGCTGCCCGTCGTGCTCCACCAGACAGGTGAGCATCACATCCTCCCTGTGGGCAGACAGGTGCACCAGGAGCCAGCTGCTCCAGCTGAAGGTCCCGTCCTGGTTCTCCATGCGGGCCGAGGCCGTTTCTGTTCGGGACGTGTTTCCATTCTCCAACCAGGTCAGCTGGAGGTGCTGGGGGTAGAAGTTCTTCACCAGGCAGGTGACATTCTCCTGGGTCCCTGACACAGTGTGCTGGGTGACCTTCAAGGTGGGTGGAACTGAAACAGCACAGGGCAGAAGCTCTGAGCTCATGGGACACAGATCACAGAGGTTAGCTCCCCCCGCAGCAAGGGACCACCCAGGACAGAGCCAGGTATGCAGCAGAGGCTCCGACACCGGCGGTACTTTCATATGAATGAAATCTCAACGTACCATAATCTGCACACAGCAGGTGCTTGGGAACCGGTAGCTGCTATTAGGGCAATGTGATTTATCTATTTTTTTTAAATCTTCAAAAATGATATTTTTTACATTAAATAGAGCTGGAGGGATCTAGAGAGAGAGAATCTTCGATGTGAGAGAGACACATGGATTGGTTGCCACCTGAACAACCCCAACCGGGGTGGGGGACTAACTGTAACCAAGGTATGTGCTCTTGGCCAGAATCGAACCCGGGACACTTTGGTCCACAGGCTATGCTCTTACCACTGAGCCATACTGGCCAGGGCAGGGTAATATGATCGAAATCAACCACCACGGCCCCTGGCATGCAGTTGGAACAAGATAACTGTAGTACAATCAATGAGATCAGCAAGCACATAGCAGTTTGGTTTATCGTATGCTCAGTAAGAGGAGTTGCTATCACTAAAGTAGATGAAATTGTCAAGCACACCACTTGCCATGTGGTGGGTGTGCACCTGGCAGCTGCCATCAAACAGTGGTGAGTGATGGGCACATCCAGGTGCCTGGTGACGGGAAGGACTGTCAGGAATTAGATTCCAGGCAATGCCAGGCCTGAGCACAGAGCAGGGGGAGGAGCTGGATTGGAGGGTAGGGGCCAGGTGTGGGCCTGAGCTGGGTGTGATCGGCACCTACCTCGGATGGTGGCAGACAAGTTGGCGGTCCCACGAAGGGTAGTGTCACCCTTTAGGGTGTCGTGGGCCACCTGGCAGATGACCTGGGAGCGAACATCCCTCGGGGCCAGTACCACCTTGGCTGTGCTGGAGATGCTGTAGGAAGGGCTGTCTCCCTCTGGGTCCACGGTGGTCTGGGAGGCTGGGAGCTCATTCCCATCTTTGAACCATTTCAGGGTGATCTTTTTGGGGGAGAAGCCGTGGGACTCACAGGTGAAGCTCACTGTCTGCCCAGGTGTGGACCGCCCCGTGGGACCCGATACCACAGGGGAGAGGGTTTGGCTGTAACAGGAGCATAATAAACAGTGGGTATGACTGTGATAACATGCCGCACTCTTAAGAACCTTCTCAATATTGTTCCTTCACCTCATCATGCTGGGAGGTGTCACCATCCTCATCATGCAGAGGAGGACTCTCAGCCCCAGAGGAGAACTCTGAGTGAGGGCCGGGCCCACAAGCGATTCAAGGCCTGAGTTCAAGATCATCTTCGTTCCTCCCCAGGTGACTTCTCACAAGACTGGTTGATTGTATTAACAATAATTTGATAAATATTATATTATTAAACTACTGTACAAATTTTCTGCAGGTGAGGAACTGAGGCCAGTAAAGGGAATTGGGTCACAACCTCGAAATAATACCTGATTCGGGGGTGCTATTCTCTGGTGGTGATTCAGACAGAGCACCTCCAATTCTATTAACTCTCCTGACAGGAGTCCATGATTATCACCATTTTACAAAAGAGAAAGTGAGGCAGAGAAATGAGGGGACTGTCCCCTCCTACTGCATTCCAGGGGTATTTTCTTGGGCCTCCAAAATATTCAGGACCATCACTAGCAAGTATCCACCTTCAGGACCCACCATGACCACGCCCTCTGCAGGAGGAGCGGTGTCGGAGTCCCCAGGCCTGGGGACCCTGCAGCAGTAAAAGGAAGCTTGGGCTCAGGCTCTGGGTCTAGAACACACACTTGCTCAGGCAAGGCCCCGAGCAGCCTCTAGGAAATGCCTCCTCCTCCTCCTCAGTCTGCGGATCCAGGGAGATGCACATGGTGTTGTGCGGGGGCAGGGACCCTCCTGCTCTCTCCAGGCCGCTGTCCTCAGGCCGCTGTCCCCAAGCCACTGTCCCCAGGATGCTCAGTGAAGGAAAACCACCACAGCGAAGGGACAGCCTCCTTTCTTCTCTCATACGCTGGGCCGTGCCGTTAGGAACAGGGCCAGCACCTCACGGGTTATCTGTGCACCTGTCCGATAGGGGATGTAATGCCAGACTCACCTCCCCACAGGACTGTTTGCTTTGCTAAAGGACAAAACAATTCAAGATTTTAGGAGAGGGAGCTTTGTCCCCACTTGGCAAGCACAGTGGTGTTAGCAGAGGGCAGGAGCTGAGGGGCAGGAAGCTTGGGGCTCAACCTTACCTTTCCTACCTGCTCAGGTCAGGCCCACTCTCTGAGCCCCAGTGTCTTCATCTGTCAACATGGCAACAGATGTTCTCAAGTGTAAATGCCACGAGGACGACGCGGCATCTGGCATGCTGCCGCTCCCCACCCCTGTCCTTACCCAGCCAGGCGCCATCCGGGTCGGTGGCTTGGGGACCAGGACGAGCACTCTCCCAGGAGGCAGCAGATCTGAGTGGCCCTGGGGCCCTTACTTCCCGTGATTGCCTCAGCAAGGGAGCGGCATTGAAGTTTCATAGTATCTGCAAGTTCAGGATAATCCACCTTCCCTGCCTGTGTCCAGGGGCTGTGCGGAGACTCAAATGTTACCACATCTAGGAGAAAACCTTGGCAATATTCAGACACATTACAATGCACACACCCTGGGACCTAGCAATGCTGCTTCCTGTGGGCATCTCCCTCTTGAGTAGGGTGATGCGTGGACAGGGTGTCCCCTGCAGCTCTGTTATAATAGCTCAGGGTCAGGAACAATTCACATCCATCAGCAGAAGGCAGTCAGTGAACGTGCTATCTCCACCCTGGAGGGGGAGGCAGCTGCCGAACAAGGGGCAGCTCTGGGAGGTGATGTGGCTGAAGGTTGGGAGAGGTTCCCAATCACCTTGGGCCTCGGATCTGAATGCGAAGGGCAACTTCACCTTTGAGAAAACGAGGGAAGAATTATTCTAGCTCCCTGTTCTATGGTTTTGTGTAACTAGCTTTAATTCAACGCCTACTATGCACCATGCTGTTTGGTGGAGAGTGTTCAAGGCCAAGGCAGAATGAAGGCGGCTTGGAATCAGAGTAGACTCTGCAATTACCCTCCCTCAATGGCCATGTGATCATGGGTAAGGCTCCTTGCTCCCTCTTGGCCTCAGACTCCCCATCCGTAAAAGGAGATTGGGCAGGATGGTCTACAGGACCTTCCTGTGCTGAAATTCAAGGGGTAGGATTTAAAACGAAGATCCTGGGCCTGTGGTAGAAGACCCTGACTGAGCATCTATGTTGCCTAAATGGGGCGACTCCCGAGTCACCACATGGGGACCTCTTCCCTGGGTGCAGGACATTCAGAGCAAACTCGACCCAGAGCCTCAGTGACAGTGCATCCTTGAATCACAGGTGGGTTTTCTGGACAGACACACAGGCAACACGCCACCTGGGCTGCCAGAGTCAACAGTGAGTCTGTGGCTCTTGGGAATTTTTCTCCTGTGATGTTGCAGAGGATGAAATAAAGAAACCTGTTCTCCCCCCTCCCTGTCCTGGAGGAGAGAAGGCAGTGTCGTGGCAGAAGAGCCTGTTGGCTTTGTTCCCTGCAGCTCCCCCGGCACCCAGAGCACAGCCTGGCTCACAGCAGGTGCCCAGTAGGCGTCAGTAAGGAGGAGACTGGGCCACACTGAGGGGAGCACTCTCTGGAGGCAGGGGTGAGGTCTGGCTTGTGACAGGCAAGTCACTCTCACCTTCAGTCCCCTCACCCTGGAACCACGGGGCTGGATGGGATTGGAAGGGCCGGAGCTAGGAAGCCAAGCACACATGGTTCCAGACTTTCCCCATCTTAACCAGCCATGGGGCCTGAGCAAATAGCCTGACCTCTCCAGGCCTCGACCTCCCCGATCTGCAGAAGGGGTGCAACCAGACCATGAATCAGATCACGACTACAAGACCCCACCATGGCACCTGATTCACAGAACTGAGGGCATTTTCACTGACTGTTATCACACACCAGGGACCTTAGTCCCACACTGTACTCACCACTCACGGTGAGCTGAGTGCCTGCTCCAGACCTGAGCTCCGTGTCAGGGCTTCCTCTCCGGAACTTCACACAGTAGTACATCCCTGTGTCTGCTGGGGTGATGTTACTGATGCGGATGGAAAAGTCCATGTTGTCTCTCCTCGTGGTGTCTGCGACAAGTGTTACTCGGGGGGAGAGGCTGCCTTCTTTGACACTGTGGATGAGCTCCCGGCCTGATCCTGTCACCCTGAACCACTTCATGGGCCCAATGGGGAGCAGGGAGGTCACAGAGCAAGTCAGAATGGCCGTCTCTCCGGCTACGACGGTCACTGACTTCTCAGGCTGAATCACCTGCAGCTCCTCTTCTGCGCCTGCTGGAGGGAAGCACAGAGCAGTTACTATCCGTCCATGTGTGAGCTGCAGGTTCTGTCAGGTGTTTACCAACAACAGCTTCACTGACCGAGTGCACACCCTGAGCGGGCCTTGAGCTCAGCACATGGCATATGTCATACGTGTGACCCTCACAGTGAGTCTGTCACATGAGACTGTTACAAATGAGGAAACTGAGGCACAGAGAGGTCAAAGTGATGTGGCAGAGAGGGGGTTTAACTGCTGAATCATCTCTGAAGTGTCATACTTCCCCAAGAATTTCTGTTGTCCTCTCCTTGGTACATGGGGGGTCGCACTTCTGGATGGTTGCGGGTGTGACGATGAGAGGTCCTTAGACCACTGAGTTGTGAGCAGACGTGATGAATGCATTTTGTGGGATATTCACTAACTGTAAGAACCTCTTTTGCACCTTCTCTCCACAGAGATCCACAAGTCATGATGGGGTCTGCTCCATCAGCCTGGGGACCTGAGTGACAGGGATGTGCAGAGCCCCCAAAACACACATTGAATGTGTCATTCAAATAAGATGTAAAACAATGTTACGAATTTCTTACATTTATTTTCTCCATAGTATAATCATGTTAGAATAGGTTTCTAAGGCTGCTTTAAGAAAATATCAAAATCTTAGTGACTTGAAACAACAGATATTTATCCTAAAGTCCTGGAGGCCAGAGGTCTAAATACGGTGTCCTGGGAGAAGTTCAAGGTGTCAGCTGAGCTGCATTTCTTCTGGTATAAACTTCTCCGCTTTTCCAAATTCTAGAGGCTGCCACATTCTTTTTCTCTTGGTTCCCATCTCTGTATTTCTATAACCTCTTGCTTCTGTTGTCACTTGCCCTTTGTTAAAATCAACTTTTTTATCTCCTTTTTATAAGGACCCTTTTGATAATAGTGTGCCTACCTAATAATCTAGGATAATCTTTCCATATAAAGAGTCTTAACTTAATCACTTCTTGAAAATCTTTCTTTGTCTTGTTTGTCAAATAAAGTAAAATGTTCACAGATTCTGATTATTAGACATGGACTTCTTTGGGAGTGTGGGGACATTGTTCTCTCACACACATCTTTTCTGACTGTTAAGGAAACCAGTTGCTGCAGCAAACGAAACCTGTGTATGTAGCATTGTGACACAGAATGAATGACAAGGCAACTTACTGGAATCTGGAAGAACTATTCAAGCAGTGCACTGGTGAAACAGTTTGCAAAGTAAAAATAAAAATCAGTAAGAGAGGGAAAATAAATTATTCCAAAATATAAAAAGATCAAACAATACACTTAAAATAAGACACGTAAAGAAGAAATCAGAAGGCAAATTAGAGAATATGTTGATGCAAAAGAGAATGAAAACACAACATATCAAAAGTTATGATGCAGGTAAAGCAGTGCTAAAGAGGGAAATTTGTAGCTGTAGATGCATACATTAAAAATGTGAAGAGATAATAACTCAATAACCTCATTATACACCCTACGAAATTAGAAAAAGAAGAGCAAAATAGCACTGGCCGGTTTGGCTCCGAGTTAGAGCACTGGCCCACGGACCAATGAGTCTTGAGTTCAATTCAGTCAAGGGCAGGCATCTCATTGCGGTTCGTCCCTCGCCCTGGTCAGGTCATGTGATATGGAGGCAACCAGTCAATGTGGCTCTATCACATTGATATTTCTCTCTGTCCCTCTCACTCTCCCTACTTACCACTCTCTCTAATGATGAATAGAAAAATATGCCTGGGTGAGGAATAAAACGGAAAAAAAAAGAAGAAGAAGAAGAAGAAGAGTAAAATAATCCCGCAACCTAAGGTAGCAGAGGGAAGAAAAAAACATTAGAGGAGAGATAAATAAAATGTGAATAGAAAAGCCCGGGCCATTTGGGCACAGTGGTTAGAACGTCTGCCCATGGGCCAATGAGTGACAGATTTCATTCCCATCAAGGGCATGCACCTCCATTGCAGTTCATCCCTGGCCCTGGTCAGGTTGTGTGACACAGAGGTAACCAGTCAATGTGGCTCTATCACATTGATGTTTCTTTCTGTCTCTCTCACTCTTTCTACCTACCATTCTATCTAATGATAAATAGAAAAATATCCTTGAGTGAGGAATAAAACAAAAAGGAAGAAGAAGAGCAAAATAACCCACCAACCTTCGGCAGCAGAGGAAAGAAGAGAAAGATTAGGGGAGAAATAAATAGAATGTGAATAGAAAACAACAGTGAAAAATTAATTAAGAATTCCAAAATGGCGGCAGAGTGAATGGAAGCTACACAGATCATCTTTCAGAGCAAACTGGCATTACAACTAAAATAAACACAAATCGTCAGGGAAAAAGCAACAGAAAAGCAGCTTGCGAGGACCATATAACCAGGGATACTGAATCAATCCTGGTAGGATTGCAGAGACACCAGAGGGGGGCTGAGAGCCCACAGACAACAGTGGTCTTAGCTGTGATCAGTGCACTCGGGATTAAACTCCAAAGCAGCTCCACAGCTCAGAGAGCCAGGACAGAGGCTAAAATTGCCACAGCCACTCACCCTGGACTCTGGCAGAGGGAGGGCAGACTGGACTGGAACTGTATGAGGACACTCGGGATTTGGAGGGCACTCAGAGCTTTTGCTGAGTTTTGGTCCTGCAGGACTGTGGCCATGATCTTGAGGAAGCTCAACAGCATGAGTAAGGACATCAACACCATGAGTAAAGACATAGAAACACGGAAATTCAACCAACTGGAAATGAAAAACCACCAAGAAGAAATGAAGAATGACATAGCAGAAATAAAGAACACATTGGAAAGACTAAACAGCAGAGTAGGGGAAGCTGAGGACGAGAACAGTGAATTAGAAGACAGGGTAGAAAAGAATCAACCAATCAGAAAACCAAAAGGAAAAAAAAATTAAAGAACTGGAAGATAGCTTAAGAGAACTGTAAGACAACAAAAAATGCAATAATATTCGCATCATTGGTGTCCCCAAATAAGTAAATGAGCAAGGGTTAGAGAATATGTTTGAAGAAATAGTGACAGAAAACTTCCCTAATTTGGTGAAGCAGAAGGCATTCAAGTTCAAAAAGCACAGAGAGCCCCAACTAAGAAGAACCCAAACAGGCCCACACCAAGACACACTGTAATTACAATGCTAAAATTAAAGACAAAGAGAGAATCCTAAAGGCAGCAAGAGATAAGCAACAGGTTACCTACAAAGAAACCCCCATAAGGCTATCAGCTGACTTCTGAACAGAAACACTACAGCCCAGAATGGAAGGGCATGAAGTAATCAAGGTCATGAAAAACAAGGATCAGAATCCAAGATTACTCTACCCAGCAAGGCTGTCATTCAAAATAGAAGGTCAAATAAAAAGCCTCCCAGACAAAAAAAAAAAAAAAAAGGCTAAAGGAATACATTAGCACCAAACCAGCACTACAAGAAAGGTTAAAAGGACTGCTGTAATTAGTAGAAGAAATGGGAAGAAAAATATTATGACCCTAAACAAAAATGGCAATAAATAAGTACATATCAACAATCGCCTTTAATGTAAATGGATTGAAGGCTCTGATAAAAAGACACCGAATAGCTGATTGGATAAGAAAACACGACTCAAATACGCCCTGGCTGGTTTGACTCAGTGGTTAGAACGTCGGCCTGCAGTCCATAGAGACCCGGGTTCGGTTCCTGCTAAGGGCCCGTGCCTCGGTTACGGTTTGTCCCCGGCCCTGGATGGGTTGTGTTGGTGACAACCACTCAATGTGTCCCTTTCACATCGATGTTTTTCTCTCTCTTTCTCCCTCCCACTCTATCTGAACAAAATATTGAAAAATGTCCTAGGGCGAGGATAAAAAAGAGAGAGAGAGAGAAAACCTGACTCATATATATGTTGTTTACAAGAGACTCACCTCACACCAAATGACTCACATAGATTGAAAGTGAAGGGATGGAAAAAAGTCTTCCAAGCAAACAGAAAGGAAAAAAAAGCGCAGGTAGCAATACTCATATCTGATAAAGTAGATTTCAAAATGAAGGCCATACCTAGAGACAAAGAAGGCCACTACATAATATTGAAAGGATCTATCCAACAGGAAGATATAACCTTGGTCAACATATATGCACCCAATATAGGAGGACCAAAATATATTAAAAATCATCTGGAGGACTTCAAAGGAGAAATTGACAACAATACAATCATAGCAGGGGACTTCAACACCCCACTGACATCAGTGGATACATCCTCTAGACCAAAAATTAGCAAGGAAACAGAGACTCTAACTGATGCACTAGTTCAAATGGATTTAATAAATATCAAGAGAGAATTACACCCCAAAACTGCAGAATTCACATTCTTCTCAAGTGCACATGGAACATTCTCAAAGATAGACCACATGTTAGGGCACAAACTAAGTCTCTACAAGTTCAAGAAGATTGAAATCATATCAAGCATCTTTTCAGATCACAATGGCATGAAACTAGAAATCAATTACAAGAACATGCAAAGACATTTGAACACATGGTAGAGGTTAAACAGCATGTGATTAAACAATGAATGGATTACTGAGAAGATCAAGGAAGAAATTAAAAACATTCTGGAAACCAATGAAAATGAGCACACAACAACACAAAATTTTGGGGATTCAGTGAAAGCAATTCTGAGAGGGAAGTTCATAACACCACAGGCCTACTTCAAGAAACAAGAAAAATTTCTAATAGGCTATCTAACCTCACAACTTAAAGAACTAAAAAGCAAACAAACAAACAAAAACCCCCAGAGCAAGTAGAAGGAAGGAAATATTAAATATCAAAGGAGAAGTAAATGATAAAGAGACGAAAAGAAAAAAACAATTCAAAGAATCAATGAAACAAAGAGCTGGTTTTTCGAAACAATAAACAAGATTGATGGATCCTTATCTAGACTCACCAGAATCAAAGAAAGGGAACCTAACTTCACAAAATCAGAAATAAAGAGGAGGAGGAATCAGTGGGGGGAGGGAGGAGAAGAGAAACATCTGTAACAAAAATTAATTAATTAATTAAATTTAAAAAAAGGAAAGTAAAAAAAAAAAAGAAATGAAAGAGGAGAAGTAACAACTGACACCACAGAAATATAAAGGATTGTTAAGAAATACTGTGAACAATTATATGGCAACAAATTCAAAAATCTAAGCGAAATGGACAAATTTCTAGAAATGCATAGTGTCCCAAAAATGGACCGGGAAGAGATAGAAAACATGAACAGACCAATGACAACTAAGGAAATTGAAGAGGTAATCAAGACTCTCCCAGCAAACAAAAGCCCATCCTCGGATGGCTTCATGGGGGAGTTTTCCTGAACATTCAAACTATTTCAAAAAATTCAAGAAGAAGGAAGACTTCCAAACTCATTTTATGAGGCCAGCATAATTCTAATTCCAAAACCAGAAAAAGACACTACAAAGAAAAAAAAAAACAAAAAAACGGCAGGCCAATATCCATGATGAACATAAATGCCAAAACCTTAACAAATTACTAGCAAATCGGATCCAGCAATACACCAAAAAAATTATTCACCACGACCAAGTGGGATTCATCCCAGGGATGCAAGGCTGGTACAATATTTGTAAATCAAAAATTGTGACACACCACATAAACAAAATGAATTATAAAAGCTACATGATCATATATATATAGATGCTGAAAAAGCATTTGACAAAATCCAGCACCCATTTCTGATAAAAATGCTCAGCAATGTGGGAATAGAGGGATCATATCTTGACATAATAAAGGCCATGATTCAAAGACCTACAGCCAACATCATATTCAATGGGAAAAAACTGAAAGCATTTCCCTTAAAAACAGAAAGAAGACAGGGATGCCCACTTTTACCACTCTTATTTAACATTGTACTAGAAGTCTTAGCCACAGCAAGCAGACATCAAGAAAAAATAAAAGGGTTCTATATTGGGAAGGAGGAAGTGAAACTGTCATTATT
This sequence comes from Molossus molossus, assembly GCF_014108415.1. Taxonomy (NCBI): domain Eukaryota; kingdom Metazoa; phylum Chordata; class Mammalia; order Chiroptera; family Molossidae; genus Molossus; species Molossus molossus. The sequence goes on from NW_023425399.1 coordinate 25,449,291, forward strand.
TGTAGATGACACAATATTATTCACAGAAAACCCTAAAGACTTGATCAAAAATGTACTAGACTTAAGAAATGAATTTGGCAAAGTAGCAGAATACAAAATTAATGAGAAATCAACGTCATTCTTATATGCCAATGATGAACCCACATAAATAGAAACTAAAAATACAATCCCATTTACCATTGTGGCAAAAATATTAAGATACCTAGGCATAAACTTAACCAAAGAAGTAAAGGACCTATTTGCAGAAAACTACAGGACATTGAAAAAAGAAGTAGAGGAAGATATAAAAAAGTGGAAGCACATACCTTGTTCATGAATTGGAAGAATTAGCATCATTAAAATGTCCGTACTACCTAAAGCAATCTATAATTCATTGCAATCCCCATCAAAATACCAATGACATATTTCACAGAATTAGAATGCTTTAAAAGTTCACATGGAAGCGAAAAAGACCCTGAATAATAGCCACAGCAATCTTGAAAAAGAAGAACAAAGTAGGTGGGATCACAATACCGCATATCATGTTATACTACAAAGTTACTGTAATCAAAATAGATTGGTACTGGCACAAGAACAGGCATATAGACCAGTGGAACAGAACAGACAACTCAGAAATGTACCCCAGATATTATGCTCAATTAATATTTCACAAAGGTGGCAAGAGCATACAATGGTATAAAGACAGCCTCTAGTAGATGGTGTTGGGAAAATTGGAAAGCTACATGCAAAAAAATAAAACTATACTATCAACTTACACCATACACAAGAATAAACTCAAAATAAAGAAAAGACTGAAATGTGACCCGTGAATCCATAAAAATCCTAGAAGAAAATATAGGCAACAAAACTTCATACATCATATGCAGCAGAATTTTTAATGATACATCACCTAAGGCAACAGAAACAAAGGAGAAAATGAACACATGGGACTATATTAAACTAAAAAGCTTCTGCACAGCAAAAGAAACAACCATTGAAATGCATAGGAACCCACCGTATGGGAAAGCATAATTGCCCATGATTCATCAGATAAGAGGTTAATTTCCAAAATATAGAGATTATTCATACAACTCAACAAAAGGAAGACAAAGAATCCAATTGAAAAATGGGCAGAAGACCCCCCCCTTCAGGAGCGGTTGTGCGATCACATCGATCTAAGATGGTGACTGTGGAACCGGAAACCACCCCTACTCCTAATCCCCCGCCTACAGAAGAAGAGAAAACAGAAACTAACCAGGAGGTTGCTAACCCAGAACATTATATTAAATATCCTTTACAGAACAGATGGGCACTCTGGTTTTTTTAAAATGATAAAAGCAATACTTGGCAAGCAAACCTTCGGCTGATCTCTGAGTTTGATACTGTTGAAGACTTTTGGGCTCTGTACAACCATATCCAGTTGTCTAGTAATTTAATGCCTGGCTGGGACTACTCACTCTTCAAGGATGGTATTAAACCTATGTGGGAAGATGAGAAAAACAAACGAGGAGGAAGATGGCTAATTACATTAAACAAACAGCAGAGACGAAGTGACCTCGATCGCTTTTGGCTAGAGACAGTTTTGTTTTTAAGCTGCTGTGCCTTATTGGAGAATCTTTTGATGACTACAGCAATGATGTATGTGGAGCTGTTGTTAATGTTAGAGCTAAAGGTGATAAGATAGCAATATGGACTACTGAATGTGAAAACAGAGAAGCTGTTACACATATAGGGAGGGTATACAAGGAAAGGTTAGGACTTCCTCCAAAGATAGTGATTGGTTATCAGTCCCATGCAGACACAGCTACTAAGAGCGGCTCCACCACTAAAAATAGGTTTGTTGTTTAAGAAGACACCTTCTGAAAATTCTCATAGGAGACTGCGTCAAGCAATCAAGATTTGGGAGCTGAACCAAAGCCTCTTCAAAAGCAGAGTGGACTGCATTTAAATTTGATTTCCATCTAAATGTTGCAAAGATAAAAGAGAAGTCTCATTCGCCTTTGTCTTGTACTTCTGTGTTCATTTTCTTTTTTTTTTTTTTTGCTAGAGTGTCCACTTACCCAATCAAAGAATTACAGTACCAGAATCCATAAATGTGCTTTCTGGCCCACTCTTTAATAGCTTAGAAGAATTACAACTACAAACACATTTTGCCCATCCACAATGTTAAAAAAAGAACTTGCATTTCTTTACCTTACAGGAAAAGAATTCTGTTTATGTCCCATTGTATGCGGGAGCATATTTTGCTGGTTTGAAAGAGTATGATGCATACAGTTTTCTAGCGATTTTCTTTGTTTCTTTTTACAGCATTGACTTTGCTGTACTCTTGATGGCTGCTAGATTTTAATTTATTTGTTCCCCTACTTGATGACATTAGTGATTCTGATTTCACTTTTTCATTTGTTTTGCTTTTGTTCTCATGTAATATTGGCAAAGGATCCAGGAATATGACACAAAGGTGGAATAAATATTAATTTTGGGCATTCTCTTGGTAATTTTTTGTTTTTTTGTAACTACAAAGCTTGCTATAAATTTATACATTTCATTCAAATCAGTGATCGATGTTTGTGTGATTTCCTAAACATAATTGTGAGTTATAAAAAAATGTAACATCATAATTACATTCCTAATTAGAATTAGTATGTCTGTTTTTGTATCTTTGTGCTGTATTTTAACACTTTGTATTACTTAGGTTATTTTGCTTTGGTTAAAAATGGCTCAAGTAGAAAAGCGGTCCCATTCATATTAAGACAGTGTACAAAACTGTAAATAAAATGTGTACAGTGAATTGTCTTTTAAAAAAAAAAAGAAAAGAAAAATGGGCAGAAGAGCTAAATAGACACCTCTCCAAACAGGAAATACAAATGACCAAGAGACATATGAAGAAATGCTCAACATCACTAATCATCGGAGAGACGCAAATTAAAACAAGGAGGTATCACCTCACACCTGTCAGAATAGCCGCCATCAACAAATCATCAAACAAGTGCTGGTGAGGGTGGGGAGAAAAGGGGTCTCTAGTACACTGCTGGTAGGAATGCAGACTGGTGCAGCCACTATGGAAAACAATATGTTGTTACCTCAAAAAATTACAAATTGCAGTGCCATTTGACCCAGTGATCCCACTTTTAGGAATATACCCTAAGAAGCCTGAAACACCAATCAGAAGGAATATATGTCCTTCATGTTCATAGCAGCACTATTTACAATAGCTAAGGTCTGGAAACAGTCCAAGTGTCCATCAGTAGATGAGTGGATAAAAAAGCAGTGGCACATACCCTAGCCGCTTTGGCTCAGCGGTTAGAGTGTTGGTCTGTGGTCCGGAGACACCGGGGTTGTGTTCCCGCTAAGGGCACGTACCTCGGTTGCAGTTTGTCCCTGGCCCTGGTTGGTCATGCGGGTGGCAGCCACTCGATGTGTCCCTTTCATGTCAATGTTTTTCTCTCTCTCTCTTCCTCTCTCTCCCTTCCATTCTATCTGAACAAAAAATGAAAAAATGTCCTCTGGTGAAGATAAAAAAAAAAAAAAACAGTGGTACATATACACAATGGAGTACTATGCAGCTGTAAGATAGAAAGATCTCTTATTCTTTGAGACAACATAGAGGGACCAGGAGAGTATTGCCCTAAACGAAATAAGCCAAGCAGAGAAAGACAAATATCATATGATCTCACCTATTTGTGGAATATAATGAACATAACAGTCTGAGGAACAGGGTAAACCCAGAAACACTGAAGTAAGGTACAGACTGACAACCCTCAGAAGAGGGGGTGGGGAGGAGGGAGGAGATAAATCACAAAACTTATATGCATGTACACATGACAGATGGACACAAACAACAAAGCTGGGGATGAATTTGGGAGGATAGGGAGGAGGGTGTCAATGGGTAATAAAAGGAGAAACATCTGTAACAAAAATAAATTAATAAAATAAAAAAATTAAGAAATAATTAAGTCAAGAGTTGTTTTTCAATAACATGAACACCATTGACCAAACCTTAGCTATATTGACAAAGAAAAAGAGAGAAAACCCAATTAACAAATATCAGAAAGAAAAAAAGGATCATTCTTAACAATTTCATACAAATATAAAGGATTATAATAGAGCACTATAATTAATTATACACCAATAAATTAGATGACCCAGATAAAGTTAACAAATTTCTAGAAACACATTACTTACCAAGATCGAATTGTGAAGAAATTGAAAATCTAAATAAATCTATAACTAGTAAAGAGATCAAATCAATGATAAAAAAAAAATCTCCCAAAAAAGCAAAGCCCAGATCCTGGCCAGTTTTACTTAGCGGTTAGAGCGTTGGCCAGTGGACCAGAGAGACCTAGGTTTTGTTCCCACTAAGTACATGTACCTCTGTTGAAGTTTGTCCCCAGCCCTGGTGTCTCTTTCACATTGATGTTTGTTTCTCTCTCTCTCTCTCTCTCTCTCTCTCTCTCTCTCTCTCTCTCCCCCCCTACCCACTCTATCTGAACAAATAATGGAAAAATGTCCTCAGGTGATGATAAAAACAAACAAACAAAAACAAGCAAAGCCCAGGACCACTTGGTTTCACTTGTTAATTTTGTCTACCAAACATATTTATTCATTCATTCATTCATTCATTCATTCATTCATTCATTTTTATTCTCACCCGAAGACATTTTTTCCATTTTTGCTCAGATAAAGTAGGAGGGAGAGAGAGAAAGAGAGAAACATCTACGTGAAAGGAACACATCGAGTGGCTGCCCCCCACACAACACCAACAAGGGCTGAGGATAAATCACTACCAAGGTATGTGCCGTATACCGAAATCTAACCCACGACTCATTGGTCCGCGGGCTTACGCTCCAACTGCTGAGCCAATCTGGCAAGGGCTTACCAAGCATTTAAAAAAGAACTTACACGAATCCTATTAAAACTCTACCAAAATAAAATCAAGAGGAAGGAAGATTTCTTACCTTATTCAGAGTCATCTTGAGACTAATTCTCAGGGCACTATTATCTTGATACAAATTCCAGACAAAAGCACTATAAGGAAACTATGGATGAATATCTCTTGAATACTGATGCTACAATCCTCAATAGAACATTAGCAAACCAACTTCCTTTAGCATACTAAAAGAATTATACACCATGAGCAACTGGGATTTATTTCTGGAATGTAAGGATGGTTCAACATATGAAAATCAAACAATGTAATATACCACATTAATAGAATGAAGAGAATAAAACTCACATGATCATCTCATTGGATAAAAAAATGCATTTAATGGGGGTCCACAATTTTCATGATAAAAATGATCAGTAAACAAGGCATCGATGAAACTTCCATGAAATGATAAAAATTATGTATGAAAAACCCACAGCTGATATGAAAGAATGCAAGCTTTTCCATTAGATAATGAAAAAGACTGGCATGCCCACCTCTGCCACAACTCTTCAAATGAAAGTTTCAGAAAAAGCAATTAGACAAAAAAATAAATAAGATAGAAAGCATACAAATTGGAAAAGAAGTAAAACTATCTCTGTTTGCCCATGACATGATTTTATTGGAAGCAACTCTATGGATTACACACACATGCATACAACTCTGTTAAAGCAAATAAATGACTTCAGCAAACTTGTGGAATACTAATCAACACATAAACTAGTTGCATTTTTATACACTGGTAATGAACAATCCAAAAGGGAAATTAAGCAAACAAATCCATTTACAATAGCATCAGAAAGTATAAAATATGCCCTGGCTGATGTGGCTCAGTGGTTAGAGAGTCAGCCTGTGCACTGAAAGGATGTGGATTTGATTGCCGGTCAAGAGCACATATCTGGGTTGCGAGTTCATACCCAGCCCCGGTGTGGAGCATGTGGGAGGCAACCAATCAATTTGTCTCTCTCACATCGATGTTTCTCTCTCGCTATCACCCCATGCCTCCATTCCTTCCATTCTCTCTAAAAAGCAATGGAAAATTATCCTCGGTGAGGATTAAAAAAAAGTATAAAATATTTAGGATTGAATTTAACCATTGAGGTGAATGACATGTACAATGAAACATGGAAAACATTGCTGAAATGTAAAAAGACATTGATAAATAGAAAAACAACCCATGTTCATCCATTGAAAGACTTAATATTGGTAAGATGCCAATATAACAAAAGCAATCTACAAATTTAATAAGTTTTTATCAAATTCCTATTTTTTGTTTGGCCAAAATAGAAAAGCTGATTTTAAAACTCATCTGAAATCTCAGAGACTCCAAATAATGAAAAAAAATCTTGAAAAATAACATAGTTGGAGGACTCACCCTTCCTGATTTAAAAATTTACTACAAAGCTACAGCAGTCAAAGCAGTGTGGCACAGACATTAATTATAGATGTTTAAGGCAATGAACTAAACAGCAGGCCTAGAAATAAACCCTCACATACATGGTCTAACAATTTTCCACAAGGATGCCAAGACCATACAATGGAAAAGGACAGTTTTTCAACACATGATGCTAGTCTAACATAGCCACATGTAGAAGAATAGGATTGGACCCTTATCTTACATCTTATAAAAAAAAGTGAACTCAGAATGAATCAGAGACCTAAATGTAAGATCTAAAACTATAAAGTTTCTAGAAAAAAACATGAGTGAAACTCTTCATGACAGTAGATTTGTTGATGATTTCTTGGATCAAAAGCACAGGAAACAAAAGAAAAAATACATACATGGGACTTCATCAAGTTAACAGCTTTTGTACATCAGAGGACACTATCAAAAGAGCAAAATAGCGCCTCAAGGAATGGGAAAAGAATATTTGCAAAGCCTACACAAAGGGATTCTATCCAGCATATATAAAGAGCCCTTACAATTCAACAGAAATATCTAACAACCCAACTGAAACATGGACAAAGGACTTGAATAGAATTTCTCCAAAGAAGATACACAAATGATCAGTAAGCACACAAATAGATGCTCACATCATTGGTTGTTAGAAAAATGTAAATCAAAATCACAGTGAAACTCCCCTTCTCATTTTTTAGGATGGCTATTACCAAAACAAAACAGAAATAAAAATAAAAACAGAAAATAAATGTTGGCAAAGATGTACAGAAATTTAAACCCTTGTTCATTGCTGGTAAAGATATAAAAATGATGCAGCCACTGTGGAAAACAGTGGTGGGCTCCTAAAAATTGAAACATATAAATTTTCGAACAATTCCACCTTAGGTATATGCTTCCCACAATTAAAGCAGGGGCTCAAACAGACACTTGTGCATCCATGTTCGTAGCAGCATCATTCAGAATAGGCAATGTAGAAACAACCCAAATATCTATCAACAGGTGAATGGGTAAACACAGTGTGGGGCAAATAAACATACAGTGGAATATTATTCAGCCGGAGAAATCAATGATGTGATAGGTCCTATAACTCAATGAACCTTGAAAATATTATGCTAAGTGAAAAACCTCAAATATAAATGAACAAATATATGATTTTATTTATATGAACAACCTAGAAAAGGCAACTTAATTGGTATAAAAAGTAGAATAAAAGTTACAAGGGCTGAGGTGGGAGAGGAAACAAATGGAGAGTTATGTTATATTTTTTTCAATTTTTAAAAATAGATTTGAGAGAGAGGGAGAGATAGATAGATAGATAGATAGATAGATAGATAGATAGATAGATAGACAGACAGACAGACAGGAGAAAGGGAGGAAGAGAGAGAGAGAGACATTGGTCGGTTACCTTCTGCACCTGCCCTGACTGCGGTTTGAACCCACAACCTGGGCATGTGCCCTGAACTTGAATTGAACCCACCACCTCTCGGTGTACAGGATGATGCTCCAACCAACTGAGCCATACCAGCCAGGGCTGGGGAGTTATTTTTTAATAGGTCCAGAGTTTCTGCTAATATGTTGAAAACATTCTAGGAATTTAGAGTGGTGATGGTTTCCAAACTTTGCAAGTGTACTTAATGTCACCGATTTGTATCATTAAAAATGGTTAAAATGATAAATTTTATGTTATGTATATTTCACCACAAAAATATATGGGTTTAAACAAGTATATCACTCTGTGTAGAAGTTTGAAGAAGAAGAAGAAGAAAAGGAAAGGCAGAGTTTTACGTTTGTGTTTCGAAGGAATGGGGGGGCGTGGATGACTTTGGACAATGAGTGGTGAGTTGAAGGGACGCGAGTTTCCTTCCTTGGGGTCAATCATTTAACTGCAGGTGCAAAATTTCCCATTTTGATTTTACTGCCTCAGTGACTAGCCAATTTCTGGACACACTGAAAAAAAACAAAACATGTCCTTCTTAATTGAAGACCTGAAAACAGGCCTGGGTTCCGGTGGCCGAGATTTAAATCAGCGGGGAGGCGGCTGTGGCGCCTCAGATGAGCCCTGTGTCCATTTCTTAGCTTCTCCTCGTCAGGGAAAAGTTGGGGGTCGCCTTTGCAGAGTGTGAGCTGGTGGAACCCCCCACTCAGCACTGTCTGTAGCCACACACGCCTCTAAGGAGGCCACGTGCTGTCACCGGGCAGGTCCTTTGGTGCCAAGAACATCAGTGGTTTGAGTTTTAAGTCTGGAGAAGAAGACAGGGTGGGGGGAGCTGAACAGCTGAGACAAAAGTGTGTAAAACAGGAATGGATCTTGGAGGCAGAAGAGGAGGGAAGAGAGAGGAGGGGTCAGAGCTTGGAGAGGAGCAGAGAATGACCAAAGCTCTGCCTTCTGTGCGTCTATACATCTCACGTTCATCTCTGTCCAGGCCTCTCCCCTGAACTCTGTCTGTCTGTCCAACTGTCACTCGACATGTTCCTTGGATGGAAATAAACATCTCACAGGAAACAAGTCCAATCTGAACTCCGAGCCTCCCCCGGACAACCAGCCCTCTGTGTCTCCCCCGAGGCACCTTGATCGCTCCAGATGCTCAGGTTCCAAACACGTGGCGTCTTTCTCTCCCACCCCGAATCCTGTGCATCAGAAATCCTGTGGCTCCCCTTCAGCGTGCACCCAGTTTCCCCATCTTTCCCGTCTCTCCTGGCTACTGACCTGGTGTGAGTCACTTCTTTTCATATTTAATTTAAAAAATTTTTTTTCACTGACATTTGATATTCAATAGTATATTAGTTGCAGGTGGGCAGCATAGAGGTTAGACATCTACAAAGCAATCCCCCCATAAGTCTAGTATGCACTGGGCACCATACATAGTTATAATATTATTGACCTGATTCCCTGTGCTGCCATTTACATTTCTGTGACTACTTTGTAATCGGCAATTTGTACTCCTCAATCCCTTCTTTCTCACCCAGTCCCTTCCATCTGGCAAACCAGGTTGTTCCCTGTATCTGAGTTTGTTCCTTTTTTGTTTTGTTTATTTTCAAATGCAGTGTGAAATCATATGACATTTGTCTTTCTCTGTCTGACTTATTTCACTTAGCATGAAATGTTGTCCCAAAGGGTAAGATTTTATTTTCTTTTTCTGACTGAGTAATATTCTGTTGTATACATGTACCACATCTTCTTTATCTGTCGATGGACAGTTAGGTGGCTTCCATATCTTGGCTAGTATGGGTAATGCTGCAATAAACATAGGAGTGCAAATATCTTTTTGAATTAGTGTTTTGGATTTGTTTGGGTAAATACCCAGAAGTGTATTGCTGGGTCACATCTGGTAGTCCGATCTTTTATTTTTTGAGGAACCTCCATACAGTTTCCCATTGTGGCTGCAGCAGTTTGCAATCCCACCACCAGTGCATGAGGTTCTCTACATCCTCGCCTGAGCGGAACAGCTCAGACCATAATGTGTAAAGCAGGAATGAATCTTGGAGGGACACATGTCCTTCGTTGATTTATTGATGTTAGCCATCCTGTCAGGTGTGAGGTCATATCTCACTGTGGTTTTCATTTGCATTTTTTCTGATGATTAGTGGGAAGTCTGTTGTTTAGTGACTGTTTCTTCTTTGCATGAAAACAAAGACCTCTGAAATGCTCTAGTTGCTTCTATTCAAGCCCCTTTGTAGTTATTGTCAACCACATGCTAGACTAATTTAAATCTCATGTCAGATCATGTCATATCTCTTTTCAAACCTTAAAATAGCAACCACTTTACTCATTCCAAAGACCCAAGTCTTTGAACAGAAAGTTTCAACTCTCAGAGCCTTTGCATGTGCTGTTTCTGGTCAGGAGGCTCTTCCCCCAGATGACTGCACGGCTCACTCCCAACCTCCTGTTAATGTTGGCTCAGACCTCCTGTCCTCGGGGTGCCCACCCAGACACCCTGTGTAAGCACATCTCACCTCACAGAGTCCCCCAGTTCTCTTACTCAGCTGCGCTTTCATTTTCCCTTTAACACTTGTCACTTTCCAATGAGCTGTATTATTTATTGGTTATGGCTATTGTTTCCTGTTATTTCCCCTCGAGGGCGTGAGCTCCATGAGGGGAACGACTTCTTCTCTTTTATTCACTTAGTGGTATTCACTCGAGTTGCTATAACCGTTCCTGGTCTATACTTGTCTGTTGTGGGAATGGTCCAGTGCCACCCTCACTGAGAACTTGAAGACTATTTAGGTGGGTAAATTGTGAAAGTTATGTCAGAAATTGAATTTCTCATGTGATGACTTGGGGAAATTTTAAAAAGCAAAACTTGCATATATGCAGGAAGGAGAAGAGCCCAGGAGCAGAAAACCCCAAACCTTCTTCCCACACATGCCCTCCCCACCCAGCGGCAGAAACTTCTCATCTCATGGGGTGCAAGTGGGTTACGTTACAACTGTAAGCTTTAGAATCAGACTTGCATTATTTTTTATTTTTTTTAATCCTCACCTGAGGACACTTTTACATTTATCTTCAGATAGAGTGGGAGGGAGAGAGAAAGGAAGACAGACAGAGAAACATCGATGTGAGAGAGCCACATTGACTGGCTGTCAACCCACACAACACCAACAGGGGCCATGGACAAACTGCAACTGAGCTACGTGCCCTTAGCAGGAGTGGACTGATCTGGGATTCTGGTCCACGGGCCAATGTTCTAACTGCTGAGCCAAACGGGCCAGGGCCAGACTTGCATTTAAATGATAGCTCCACTATTTAGCATTGAGTGACAGTGAGCCTCTCTGTGTCTTGTTTTTATATGTATAAGTTATTTTCTTCGCTATAATAATCCCATACATGACAGCTGTGGACATTTCCAACCCTGTCTGGTACATGGTGAGTGTTCAGGAAATTGAAAACATTATTCATTCCATTTGTTTGAGGTCATGAGGACTCAATTGCCGTTAGAGGATATGATATAGATGTAGAGATAGATACAGAGGTAGAGACATGGATATGATTATGACATAGCACATAGAGGCAGGAATTGCTTTAACTTGGGTCTTTTTCTTTCTTCCTCAGTCCTATGTAACGTGGAAGTGGACCTTAAGACAGTAATGCAGAAACTTCTACTCATTTTACTAAGACAACTTTGCTTATTGTAAGAGTTTGTGGCAGGGTAAGCAGTAGCTTTGGAGAAGCAGAAAAAAGGGAGCGTATCTGAGAGAGAGAAAACTAAACATCCATTCCTGTTAATTTGGGTAGACTGAAAATGATTTGAAGAGAACAATAAGAAAAACCGTTTCTAAAATGGGTGTGTGTGTATGTGTGTGTGAAAGTGCACACAAGCAGAGATCCATGCATGACAAATATGTATAAAAGTGTGTCCCAGCATTATAGAATACAGGTTATTTTGAGGATTAAATGAAATTATAAAACATGTTACATGTTTGGTAACATACTTGGCACATCAGAACCATGCACACATCATTCACAAACATTTGCAACATACAATATTTGAACTCTGATGTGTCTGAGTGGACTGAGGAGCGAAAACTTCCTTCTGTCTCCCTCTCTGTGTTCTGACTTCTCTGCAGTTAGTTCCACTGAGAAGCTGAGCAGCGTCACGTGGTTAAAAGAATGAGCTCTGGTCCCGGCCAGTTTGGCTCAGCAGTTGAGCATCGGCCTGCGGACCAGAGACTCCCAGGTTCAGTTCCCACTAGGGTCATGTACCATAAAAACAAAACAAAAAACAAAAAAAGAATGAGCCTGGAGCTGGTGGCCTGGACTTGAATCTCAGCTGCTCCACGGCCTTACATAGGTGACGCTGGACAAGTTACTCTCTGCCTCAGTTTCCGCATCTGTAAATCGGGGATAATAGTAGTAGTTCTCACACTGGGATGTTGTGAGGATTAGAAGAGTTAATACACACTAAGTTGGCTGTTATGATCTGAAGCATCATCTGTTCTGACACCTCTGGTAACCAGGTGCAGGCGATGGAGCCACCGGGAAAACGCTCGGATCCCTGATTTCATGCTCTCGGGGATCACCCTGTCCTTGACCTTCTGAGGCAGGTCTGGTGTCCCACTCATTTATCTGGAGGTGCCAGAAGTCCAGGGACATGGGGAGGTTCAGGGGCAGGAAAAGGTCCAGGGACAGAGAGAGGGGATTCTACCCCAAGAGGTGCTCACCTGAGAGGCCCCGCAGCAGAGTCAGCAGCAGAGTCAGCAGCAGGCAAGGAGGAGGGCGCGGCCAGGAGGCAGGAACGGGCATCCTGGAGGCCAAGGAGCTGCTCTGTCCAAACGTGTGCTGGGCAGCCCGGATCTGCTCTGTGCGGGGAGAGAAGCCCCACCTCACAGGATATAAGAGGAAGCGCCCAGCATGGAGTGACAGGGCTGTGGCTCTGTGCCCACCTCAACATTCTAAACAGTTCCTGCTTGTAGGTTGTGAAATAGAATCAGTCAGGGAAGCAACCAGAGTGTTATCAGTTACACATCTTAGTTCTCCGACAGACTTGGACAGGCCGACAGGAAATAGTGCCTCCCCCAGCCTGGGGCCTCCGCTCTCCACTGGGCCCTTCAGCCCGTGAGATCCTCACTCGGGGGCCCAGGACAAGAAGGGTCGTGGTTGTGAGCTGTGTGCCAAGCTCCCAAGCCCGGGATCCTGGCATGTATCTGGCTGGTGGCCTCATCCACACCAGCCTCAGCAAGAGCTGCTCAGCTGGAGGAAGTGTGTTCACAGAGCTGGTCAACGTCAGGATGGAACCAGGTCTGCTTAACCCTTTGTTGCTCTAACAGGTAAAAGCCCAAGTGTAAGGTGCACCTCAGAACTGGTAGGTGCCTCCATCCAACCAAAGGTATATGTTCCTGACTTCTTTGGGGGAGAAGAAGTGGGTTCTAAGACCCATTAGTTACACCCCCAGGCGTTTTTCTCAGAGACACGCAATGTTATGTCCACAAGGAAATTTGTGCGTGGTGTTCATAGCAGCTTTCTCTGTGATAGCAAAACTGGAAATAATGAAAATGTCCACTATAAAAGAACAGTTCAACAAATGGTGCATCCACACAAGGAAATACCACTCGTCAATAAAAACAAAGAATTATTTACACGTCAACCATTTGTAAGTTTCTCGAAGGCGTTATGTTGGGTGAACAAATTCCATCTCAAAGGTCACATGCTGTATGATTCCGCTCATATCACATTCTGGAAACTGCAGAGTGGAGAGCACATGGGCATTTGAGAGGTCTGGTACAGTGGGTGGGGTCACTAGAAAGGGCCAGCACAGGGGGACTCTGTGGTCATGGAATTGTTCTGCATCCTGGTCATGGTGGTGGGTACAGAAACATACAGGGATCAACATAGCAAAGCTGGGAATGTTACAAGGTTCAGCTGTCAACACCCATCTCATGGTCATTATAACACAGACGCTGACTATTCAGTCATTCAGAATTCTACCGTAGTGATAGTAGGGTGATGGGGATAGAGAGCGGTCATGTGTGCACGAGGTCGGGGGTAAGAGAGCCTATGTCCCCAATGTCCTGGTGGGAAGCCCATAAATAGCACCTAGGAGTGAGAAATTCAGAAGTGAAATAGAAGCATGCTATATTAGGTATGGCAGCAAATGCTAATATAATTAGTTAAAGAGATGAAAATGGTTGCCACTGAGAGGGGGAAAATCATGTGAGGTTAGGGAGACTCCATTTTCATGTGTAGACCTGTGGAACTAGTTCACTCTCTAACTGTGTGCATATGTGACTTTGACACAGGTAGAAACGAACTCTAGGTAACTAGATTAATGTGGTAAGAGTTACACAGAAAAAGAATGTCTGTACTATTATTAACGGCAGTAAGAGTTTTATAATCTGCTTATAAGATTGATGATAAAAATCAATTACCACCTGCCCTGGCCAGTGTGGCTTGGTAGTTAGAGCGTTGGCCCATGCACCAAACGGTCTCAGCTTTGATTCCTGGTCAAAGACATGTACCTGAGTTGCAGGTTTGATCCCTGGCCCCAGTTGAGGTGCATGATGGAGGTGTCTCTGATCGATGTGTCTCTCTCACATCAATGTTTCTCTCTCTCTCTCCCCCCACCCTTCCACTCTCTCTAAAAAAAAAAAAAAAATAGAAAAAATATGCTCTGATGAGTATTAACAAAAAAAAATCAATAATCATCCTAAAGGGCAGTAAAAAAATGACTGAAAACAGTAATTATGGTTATAAAAGATTCTATAAACTAGGAAGTGTTAAAGATAGCTCTAATTAGAGATGCATAAGGACATTATGGGGTGGGGATCACATGAAACTGTGAATTAAAAGTCTTAAAAAAGACACATCAAATAGAAAAAAATGGCAGCAGAGTGAATGGAGCTACACAGACCATCTCCCAGGACCAAACTGGATTTACAACAAAAATAAACGCAAATCTTCAGAAAGGGGCAACCGAAAGACACCTTGGAGGACCACATAACCAGGGACACCGACTCAATCCTGGTAGGCTTTCGAGGATGCGAGAGGGGCTGGGAGCCCATGGTCCCCAGTGGCCTGGGCAGGGACCAGGGGACTCGGCGGGAAGGTGCTGCTGCCACCTCGGCTGTGACCCCGCCTGAGTCCTGCAAACTCTGCTGCCTGCTAAGCCATCAGCTGGTGCTGCACAGACTCGCGGGGACCAGGGGACTCTGCTGGAAGCTGCTGCCACCTCGGCAGTGTCCCGCTACCACGGCTTAGTCCTGAGGTTTCTGCTGAGTGCAACGCCCTCGGCTGTGGCCGCGGCCGCCCTTGGCTGGAAGCAGCGCCCTCGGGTTAAAAGTCTCAGGCGGCTCCATGACGCAGAGTCTAGACAGAGGCTAAATTGGCAGCAGCCACTCACCTTGGGCTCCGACAGAGGGAAGGCAGACTGGACTGGAACTGTGTGGGGACATTGGGGTTTTGGAGGGTGCTAAGAGCTTTCGCTGAGTGCAGCCACACAGGACTGTGGTAATTTTACTCCTTCCCAGGGCCCTGGGGAGAGGCGAGGCGGAGGCCCCTCCCTCAGAGATTCAACCCCACCTGGTGGCCATTGAAATGCTAATTGAGGCCCATTAACAACCAGCAGCTGCCCCACCCTAGGGAAATCCTCTTACACTGAGCACCTGAGGGAGTTTTTCAGGCAACTCAGAAACCAAGGGTCTTCAGGTGACCTCTACTAATAGCCTCCAGGCAAAAAAAAAGCTAGAGGATAACTACCATTCCCTGGGCTAGCAACACTAACCAGAAAGGCTAAGACTTGACGGTGGTGTTTGAAGTGGGTCCTCCCTGGCTCATCCAAACCCAGGAGAGGGAGCCACAAAGAGCAGAACACCAACACCCACAGGAAAAATTTGGCAGGCTCCAAAGCCCACTGTGAAAGCCAAAATGGTGAAACACAGAAACAAAAGCCAAATGAAAGAACAAGAGACCTCTAAGGAAGATGAGATAAATGAGGTGCAGTTAAGCAATTTAACAGAACTAGAATTTAGAGCCATGATGTTGAGGAAGCTCAACAGCACATATAATGATATGAGCGCCATGAGGAAAGACATACAAATATTAAAAATCAACCAGTTGGGAATTAAAAACCAACAGGAAGAAATGAAGAATGACATATCAGAAATGAAAAACACATTGGAATGTCTAAAAAGCAGAGTAGGGGAAGCTGAGGACCAAATCAGTGAATTAGAAGACAGGGTAGAAAAAATCAACCAATCAGAAAACAAAAAGGAAAAAACGATTAAAAAACAGAAAGACAGCTTAAGAGAACTGTGGGACAATGGGAAACGTAATAATATTCGCATCATAGAAGTCCCTGAAAAAGAAGAAAATAAGTAAGGGTTAGAGAATATATTCAAAGAAATAGTGACAGAAAACTTCCGTAATTTGGTGAAGGAAGAAGGCATTCAAGTTCAAGAAGCACAGAGAGCACCAAGTAAAAAGAACCCAAACAGGCCCACACCAAGACACGTAGTAATCAAACTGCCAAAAATTAAAGACAAAGATAGAATCCTAAAAGCAGCAAGAGATAAGCAACAGGTTACATACAAAGGAAACCCCATAAGGCTCTCAGCTGACTTCTCACAAGAAACACTACAGGCCAGAAGGGAATGGCATGAAGTAATCAAGGTCATGAAAAACAAGAATCTGAATCCAAGACTACTCTACCCGCAAGGCTATCATTCAAAATAGAAGGTCAAATAAAGAGCTTACCAGACAAAAAAAGCTAAGGGAATACATTCGCACCAAACCAGCACTGCAAGAAATGTTAAAAGGACTGCTGTAATTAGCAGGAGAAATGGGAAGAAAAATAGAACCACAATAAACAAAAATGGCAATAAATAAGTACATATCAATAATCACCTTAAATGTAAATGGACTGAATGCTCCCATAAAAAGACACAGAGTAGCTGATTGGATAAGAAAGCATGACTCATCTATATGTTGTTTACAAGAGACCCACCTCACAGCAAAAGGCTCACATAGATTGGAAGTGAAGGGATGAAAAAAATCTTCCAAGCAAACGAAAAAGAAAAAAAGGATGGGGTAGCAATACTCATATCTGATAAAATAGATTTCAGAATGAAGGCCATAACTAGAGACAAAGCAGGCCACTACATAATATTGAAAGGATCTATCCAACAGGAAGATATAACCTTGATAAACATATATGCACCCAATATAGGAGGACCAAAATATATTTTAAAACTTCTGGAGGACTTCAAAGGAGAAATTGATAGCAATACAATCATAGCAGGGGACTTCAACACCCTGCTGACATCACTGGATAGATCCTCTAGACAAAAAATTAGCAAGGAAACAGAGACTCTAAATGAAGCACTAGACCAAATGGATTTGATAGATATCTACAGAGAACTACACCCCAAAACTACAGAATTCACATTCTTCTCAAGTGCACATGGGACATTCTCAAAGATAGACCACATGTTAGGGCACAGACTAAGTCTCTACAAATTCAAGAAGATTGAAATCATATCAAGCATCTTCTCAGATCACAATGGCATGAAACTGGAAATCAATTGCAAGAAGAACATACAAAGACATTTGAACACATGGAAGCTAAATAGCATGTTATTAAACAATGAATGGGTCACTGACGAGATCAGGGAAGAAATCAAAAACTTCCTGGAAACCAATGAAAATGAAGACACAAAATCTATGGGATGCAGCAAAAGCAGTTCTGAGAGGGAAGTTCATAGCACTACAAGCCTACCTCAAAAAACAAGAAAAATCTCTAATAGACTATCTAACCTCACAACATAAAGAAATAGAGAGCAAACAAAAAGAAAAGCCCAGAGCAAGTAGAAGGAAGTAGTAAAGATCAGAGCAGAAATAAATGACATAGAGACCAAAAAAACAATTCAAAGGATCAATAAAACAAAGATCTGTTTTTTCGAAAAGATAAACAAGATTGATGGACCCTTAGATAGACTCACCAAGAAACAAAGAGAGAGAACCCAAATACACAAAATCAGAAATGAAAGAGAAGAGATAACAACTGACACCACAGTAATACAAAAGATCGTTAACAAGTACTATGAACAATTATATGGCAACAAATTCGACAATCTAAGCGAAATGGACAAATTTCTAGAAATACGTAGTCTTCCAAAACTGGATCAGGAAGAGATAGAAAACTTGAACAGACCAATAACTACAGAAGAAATTGAAGATGTAATCAAGACTCTCCCAGCAAACAAAAGCCCAGGCCCGGATGGCTTCACGGGGGAGTTTTACCGAACATTCAAAGAAAAACTAATACCCATTCTCCTCGAACTATTTCAAAAATTTCAAGAAGAAGGAAGACTTCCAAACTCATTTTATGAAGCCAGCATAATTCTAATTCCAAAACCAGAAAAAGACACTACAAAGAAAGAAAACTATAGGCCAATATCCATGATGAACATAGATGCCAAAATCCTAAACAAAATACTAGCAAATCAGATCCAGCAATACACCAAAAAAATTATCCACCATGACCAAGTGGGATTCATCTCAGGGATGCAAGTCTGGTACAATATTCGCAAATCCAAAATGTGATACACCACATAAATAAAATGAAGAATAAAAACCACATGATCATATCAATAGATGCTGAAAAAGCCTTCGACAAAATTGAGCATCCATTTCTGATAAAAACGCTCAGCAGTGTGGGAATAGAGGGATCATATCTAGACATAATAAAGGCCATATATGAAAGACCTACAGGCAACATCATACTCAATGTGCAAAAACTAAAAGCATTTCCCTTAAGAACAGGAACAAGGCAAGGATGCCCACTTTCTCCACTCTTATTTAACATAGTACTGGAAGTCTTAGCCACAGCAATCAGACAGGAAGAAAAAATAAAAGGGATTCAAATTGGAAAAGAGGAAGTGAAATTGTCATTATTTGCAGATGACATTATACCATACGTAGAAAACCCCAAAGACTCCATCAAAAGTTTACTAGACTTAATAAATGAATTTGGCAAAGTAGCAGGATACAAAATTAACGTCAAGAAATCGATGGCATTCTTATACACCAATGACGAACTCACAGAAAAAGAAACTAAGAAAACAATCCCATTTACCATTGCGGCAATAAAATTAAGATACCTAGGAATAAACTTAACCAAAGAAATAAAGGACCTATTCGCAGAAAACTACAGGTCATTGAAAAAAGAAATAGAGGAAGATATAAAAAAGTGGAAGCACATATCCTGTTCATGGATTGGGAGAATTAACATCATTAAAATGTTTATATTACCCAAAGCAATCTATAGATTCAACGCAATCCCCATCAAAATAACAACGGCATACTTCACAGAATTAGAACAATTGTTTCAAAAGTTCATATGGAACCAAAAAAGGGCCTCAAATAGCCACAGCAATCTTGAAAAGGAAGAACAAAGTTGGAGGGATCACAATACCAGATTTCAGGTTATACTACAAAGCCACTCTAATCAAAACAGCCTGGTACTGGCACAAGAACAGGCATATAGACCAGTGGAACAGAACAGAGAACCCAGAAATGGACCCAAGGCAATATTCTCAATTAATATTTGACAAAGGTGGCAAGAGCATACAGTGGAGTAAGGACAGCCTCTTTAATAAATCGTGCTGAGAAAATTGGACAGCTACTTGCAGAAAAATGAAACTAGACCATCAACTTACACCCTACACGAGAATAAACTCAAAATGGATAAAAGACTTAAAAGTAACTCATAAATCCATAAAAGTCCTAGAAGAGACTATAGGCAACAAAATTTCAGACATCATACGCAGCAGAATTTTTACTGACATATCACCTAAGGCAATAGAAACAAAGGAGAAAATGAACACATGTGACTACATCAAACTCAAAAGCTTCACGGAAGATACAATCATCAAAACGGAAAGGCTACCCACTGTATGGGAGAGCATAATTGCCAATGATATATCAGATAAGGGGTTAATTTCCAATACATATAGAGTGCTCATACAACTCCACAAAAGGAAGACAAAGAATCCAATTAAAAAATGGGCAGAGGAACTATATAGACACCTCTCCAAACAGGACATACAAATGGCTAAGAAACATATGAAGAAATGCTCATCATCACTAATCACCAGAGAGGTGCAAATTAAAACAACAATGAGGTATCACCTCACACCTGTCAGAATGGCTGCCATCAACAAATCATCAAACAACAAGTGTTGGCGAGGGTGTGGAGAAAAGGAAACTCTAGTGCACTGCTGGTGGGAATGCAGACTGGTGCAGCCACTATGGAAAACAATATGGTGTTACCTCAAAAAATTAAATATTGAACTTCCATTTGACCCAGTGATCCCACTTCCAGGAATATACCCTAAGAAGCCTGAAACACCAATCAGAAAGAATATATGTACCCCCATGTTTGTAGCAGCACTATTTACAATAGCTAAGATCTGGAAACAGCCCAAGTGCCCATCAGTAGACGAATGGATAAAAAAAAGCAGTGGTACATATACATGATGGAGTACTATGCAGCTGTAAGAAAGAAAGATCTTTTATCCTTTGAGACTACATGGAGGGACCTGGAAAGTATCATCCTGAGTGAAACAAGCCAAACAGAGGAAGACATGTTTCATATGATCTCACTTATTTTTGGAATATAATGAACATAACAGTCTGAGGAATGGGGTAGTCCCAGAGATGCAGAAGTGGGGTACAGACTGACAATCCCCTAAAGAGGGGCTAGTGGGGGAGAGATAAACCATGAACTTATATGCATGTGTGCATGAACAGTGGAGATGGACAACAAACTAGGGATAGGGCAGGGGGAGGGGAGGGGGAATCAGTGGGGGGAAAAGGAGAAACATCTGTAACAAAAATTAATTAATAACAAAAATGGTATTAAGGAGGAAAGGAAAAAAAAAAAAAGACACATCAAAATTACAACTAAACTACAGAACAACCATCATTCAGAACTGCCTGAAATAGAGCTGAATGGAAGTCCTACAATTACAGAATTAAAGAAGCAGCCACAGCCAGACTGACTCCACCTCAGAAAGACCCCAATGTTCATAAGCACATGCAGAAGAACACACAGTGGTCAATGGCACTGAAATTCATGCTGGATGAAGATTATTGAAGATACATGTATTCCCCATGAAGCACATCACAGCCCGCTTGCACAATGCAACACAGCACTTCAGCACTCTGGGGGCCATTTCAACAGAAAAAGCACAAAATGGGGGAATGTGGCACTAAATAGACTGTGAAAAGGACACTTGTTCCTAGCAGGAGAGTTGAAACTAGAAGCGGTGTCACCTGGTTTGACTTCAGCTGGGAATGTGCACTTCTGGCTTCTGGAGACTCAAATTTTCACCACCCTGTGATGTCTGTGAATGACTGTGAAAGTCCCTTCAGAATTGATTTGGAGTTTACAAGTAAATTTTACCAAGAAGGCAAATTTACAAATACAGAATCTGTGAATTATGAAAAAAAATGAGTCTTTAAAAAAACTAAATAAATAGAGGTATAGTATACCATGAATGGAGAAAACTCAATATTGAAAATGTCAATTTGCTTGAATTAATACTGTATATATTCAGTGCAGTTAGATAATAATTCTAAAACGATTTTTCATGAAACCTGACAAAGTCGTTCTAAAATGCATTTGGGTGAGGACTAGCCCAACAAGAAAAGGTAGAAAGGTTTTCCCCAAAGAGGCTCCAACTTATTGTAAAGCTGCCCTAACTAAGACAGGCTCATTCTGACAGAGAGAGAGAGCAAGTAGCTCAATGGAACAGAGAGCTCATCAAGAAAACCACATATTTATGGACACTTGACATATGGCAAAGGTGGCCGTGTGGGACATTGAGCGCTGGGTAAGTTATCCTTGTGGAAAAACAAGAACGAACTGATGGTTGCCAAATAGGAGAGGAGTCAGGGGACTGGGCGAAAAAGGTGAAGGGAGTAAGAAGCACACATTGGCAGTTACAAAATGATCACAGGGATGTCAAGTACAGCTCAGGGAATATAATATAGTCAATAATATTGTAATAACCATGAATGATGTCAGGTATGTACTAGAATTATGGGGGGATCACTTTCTAAATTATATAAATGTCTAACCGCTATGATGTACACCTGAAACAAATATAAAATAACATTTAACATCAACTATAATGGAAAAAGAAAAAGATCCCTACCACCAATAATACCCATAGACACACACACCAGAAAAACATGGCTAGGTCAAAGGCATAAATGGAAAGAGTAAAATTTGATTAAAAAAAAAAAAAACGCAAAACTTTTCTTTGTAAAACAAAAGCTCCCAAATGATACCAACACTGGGACTTGGGGTGCACTCAAGGACAGGAGGGGCTCTCCACACATGCCAAGGAGACAAAAATATAATGTTTATTGCAAAGTTGCACCAGCAAAACATTAGAGAAAGCTTCGATTCCATCTAGAGAAGAATAGATAAATTATAGCATATCTTACAATAAAAAACTGTAAAGCAGTAGAAAATTAAAAAATAGAGCTACATATATCAACAGTATTAAAACACACAAAAGTGTTAAGCCTAAAAAATTAAGTTCTAGAATGTTGTATACAGTATAATAGCATTTATATAGAATTTAAAACATGCAAAGTAATGTTAAATATTGCTTAAGGGTTTACATATATCTTGTAAAAAAGTATAAAATTATGCCAGAAAATGATAAACATGCAATTTAGTACTGTTTTCAAAAGGAACAGAGAACATAATGGCAACAATGTGAATATTTTACAAAGACAGACGACAGGTCCATGGATACCTTAAATATTCTTTATATATTTCAGAATAGTAAAATGTTTAGTCAACGTCATGATTTCAAATATCTGTTTATTAAAATATAGTTATACTTGCAAAAGCTCTGGATAAAATTTAAATTTACTCTGAATATTAAAAGTTGCTTATGACCAGGGAAGGATGGAAACCTGTTCTCTTCATCTGCTTGGTTCTGTTTGGGGAGGAGCAGGACCAGTTTAAAGCTCAACGCATCAAGGTCCAGACATCTGGAGTCTCCATGACCAAAGTCCATCCTTGACTCCGCTTTATTATCAGAGAGAAGGAACATCGCAGGGGGTGTGGAGGGAGCATGGTCCTGGTGCAGGTGGGGCTGGCAGGGTGAGGGTGAGGGGTCTCGGGTAACCTGCAGGTCCTTGCTGCTGCTTCTCTCCAGTGGAACGCTTTGGAGAAGGCAGGAGGCAATGTGTCCGAGGGCAGACAGAAGCTGTAGGGAAAATCATTCGCTTCACAAATATTTATTGAGCATCTGCTAAGTGACAGGCATTCTATTTGGCCTGGGTTCATGGTGCACATCAGAAATGAAGCCCCTAAAAACTACACCCCAACACTTCTTTCTGAGATCTGAACTCCCTTCTGGACCCACATTCATCGCAGACGCTAGGCAGCATCGGCATCCCTCACATAGGTTTTATTAGTTGATATTGCCAATACCTTCTTGCCCTGGCCGGTTTGGCTCAGTGGTTGGAGCGTTGGCCCGCAGACCAAAGAGTCGTGGGTTCAATTCTGGTCAAGGGCACGTCGTGCCTCAGTTGTGGTTCAGTCCCCGGCCCTGGTCGGGGTCATGCGAGAGGCAACCAATCAACATGTCTCTCTCACATCAATGTTTCTCTCTCTTCTTCTTCTTCTTCTCTCTCTCTCTCTCTCTCTCTCTCTCTCTCTCTCTCTCTCTCTCTCTTTCTCTATCATCCTCCCTCCCTTCCACTCTGTCTGAAAATAAAATGGAAAATCATTCTCAGATGAGGATTAATATATAGTAATTTATTGGGGGACTCTTTGGAATTTGGATCTCAAAGCTTTGCCCTTCATCCCACCTCTACACCTTGAATCTCTCGCCTCTGGGGTCCCAAGGAACTTAATTTGAAAACCTTCAAACTCCAGGTCACTACCAAATGTATGAGAATTAAAACTCTTAGAATTCCAGGAGACATTTGGAGGAAATCACTGCTCACAAACTTTTCTTGAAGCTACGTCACCCTTGTGGGGACCATGTGACTTTGTGGGCATGCCCTGGACTCCTCTTGCCAGCTCCTGACAATGGCCCCAAACTCCCTCCCTAAGGACGAAGGCCCGCCCCCAACTCACCTGTTACAGGTCACACCACCTGCAGATGTGGGTGACTGTGAAACCCGTCAGCAGCAGCACCTTGAGGCCCAGGAGGAGAGCCACAAAAATGATGGCAGACATCCCTGGACCTAAATAACAATGGGCAGAAGGAGACATCTCTGGGGCTCTGTGAGTTTAAATACCTCTGATGTCATGTTGCCAGGAAGTTTCAGAACCACTAACTGCACCCAATTCTATCAATTCCAAGCCCACGTTCTTTTCTCTACACTCAGCTTCCTCCAGGAAATAAGTGATAATCTTGACCTTTTAGCCTCACCTTAAATTTCACTCAACAAACATTGATTTGGAACACCTGTCACACACCAGCTAATGTGTCAGTGTCTAGAGGTACCAACCTCTAGAGGTATAAAGCTCGGTGTCCTCAAGGCCATGCGGTAATTTAAATTAAACTTTTATGCAATCTTAGGAGGTTGGTATCATTAGCAGCCTTTATTGATGAATAAACTGAGGCTCTGAGAGGAAAATTGACTCAGTTCCCTGAGTTTACAAAGCTATAATCACTGTAAACTAAATTTTACAATGACTTTGTTAGAATTCAAATAATATTTATTGTAGACATATATGTAGCATTTACATATATTAATTAATTTAATCCTCACAAGAACTCTATTAGTTAGGAACCTCCCTTTGACCCATCGACACTACATTACACTCATGTACAGATGAGTAAGCTGGAGCAGGGAGAGCTTAGGTACCTGGACAAGAATTAAGTGAAAAGGCTGCTTTGTCATTAGAGTAGACATCATGAGGTTCACAGGGTAAGGTTGATGGGCACGTCTCTTCATATAAACCAAAGACACAATTTTAACAAGAGATCATTGTTAAAGACCATTTCAGAGTAACTAGTAGGTGAGCATCCTGAGCTGAACTCTCTCGGGAATTTTCAAGGAGTCTGAGCTGGGAGATTGTTCTTTCCTCAGAAATGGAAGAACCTTTCAGGGTGGTCACATCTCAAAGAAGACGCAGGCCAGAAACCATTCTGGTTATTCAGGGAGTCACAGACTTTTAAGTTGGGCAAGACTTCAATTAGTTCCCCTGCCAATGCCTTTGGAATCCTAACCCTCAGGAGAGAGAGGTGACCTAGCTGCTCACAGGAGAAGCGGTGTGCTTACCTGGGCTTTCAGTGGGCTTGTACGTGGTGTGGGCTGCTGGGAACAGTATGTGGCTGGCCCGGATGGGAGGCTGTGTGTCATGCTGTACCATACAGGTGAGCACCCGCTCAGATCCTTGCATTGACACGTTCACCCACTGCAAGCTTTCCAGGAAGTAGGTCCCGTCGCTGTTCTGTTTGAGCGAGGAATGCTCAGCTCCCTTGAACCTGTTGCAGTTCTCCAGCCAGGTGAGGTTTACACTTTGTGGATAGAATCTCTGCACGTGGCAAGTAATGGCCACCAAGTCTGAGAAGTGTGAAGCCTGGGATACTGTCACTGCAGGAGAAACTGATACAACCCAGAGAAAGCAGACAATTACTCTAGGAAATCTACTGTGGGAGCCTGAGAGCTCCTTGAAGATGGGTGTTCTTCCCAGGGCCTGTCACAGAGGAGGAGTTGGATATAGGTTAACAGACGCATGCATAAGTAAATGCGTGATTAATGAGAGTGTGAATGCAGATTTGGATGGATGGATGCATGCATGCATGTGTGGGTGGAATGCATGGATGGAAGAATGAATGGGAAAGATGAAAGCCATCCTAACCTTTCCTCTCTTTTCCATTTTAGGCATTAAAGATGAAACGATGAAATCTGAATTCCATTTAAGAATCTATGAACCAGCTGACTAATCTGTGACTTGGTAATGCTAAGATTTGAAGATTCATACACTCTAAAGCTTTATGACTCAAAGATACTAAGGTTTTACATAGGAGGAAGCATGGATTTGGAGAGGCTAAGTAACATGCCCGTCACAATTTGCATGAGATCACAAGTGGCTGGGATTATGGCAGAGAGAGTATATTTTACCACATGTTATTCCGACACCCAAACTTCAAGACTATAGAATTTAAGATTCCTGGCTTCTGAAAATTTGATCTAACAACTTCTAGACCTTTTTTTCAACCAGACTTTCAGCTGTGCAGTAGAATGAGAAAAATTTGGAGGATTCTTAAATACTATAAACCATGAAATATCTCAGTATACTTCATCTGAGCACACGGCATGGTGTAGTTCTAACCCTACTCCAAGGGATGGGAGGTGCAGATTCCGGTCCCCGCAGACACCACAGCACACTGCCAGGCCTTGCACAGTCACTTCCCCTCTGTATTCAGGACTCTTAAATTATGAAATTGTCTAAAGTGAGATCAGCTCTCACCGGGCTAATGAAGACAGACTTTAGCTCTTGGCCTAGAGTAGAGAGAGTAACTCCTTGTGTTGTACAATTTTAAGGAACTGAGGGCCTCTGGCCCCAAAATACCCCTTCTCCATACTCAACCCACCCAGACCCATTGAATTCTATCAATAATGATGCTAATGGGTAGGACAGCCACAGCAAGCATCGTCCCCAGAAGGCCACAATCTATACTCAGTCTTTCCCCTTCAGCACACGAGAGAGGACCCTGAGATGGAGAAACCCAGGATGGTGAAGGCCTGGTGGCCGGGGTGGTACCTATGGAGAACAGTCCAGGGTAAGGTACCACCAAGCAAGGACCAATACAAGGATGGAGATGCTCAGACGGCCCATGGCAGCCACCAGCGCGTTCCACTGGCTGTCCGGTGTCCATGGCAGTGTGTGAAGAATAGAGACCTGGGCACAGCACTGAATGGACGTGTTTGAGGAGTGTGCATGTGCTGTCTCATTCAATCCTCACGAAGCACAGAAAGCTACTGTTATCAGAAACAGAACAAAACAAAAAGCCACTTAGAAGAAACCTATGCGAAAGCAGGGCCCAATGTCATAGAAACTGTCAAAACGGAATTGATTGAAACTTTATCTTGAAAAATACTTCAATCGTAAAAATAATTTTATTAATCTATGTTTTAAATTAGGTATAGAATATAATAAAAATTCTGCACCAACTGTTAGAAGGAACAAGTACTGGGAGTGTAA
This sequence comes from Molossus molossus, assembly GCF_014108415.1. Lineage (NCBI taxonomy): Eukaryota > Metazoa > Chordata > Mammalia > Chiroptera > Molossidae > Molossus > Molossus molossus. The sequence goes on from NW_023425399.1 coordinate 25,476,277, forward strand.
GGAATTTGGCGTGATTTTTCCCAGAATCACGTACCACAACACCAACAGCCCTTCATTTTAAATCTCTCACTCAGGCACAATCATTGACGGGAAAAGTTGAAAAATTATTTGAGTGTTCTGTCAGTTTTCACGGTGGCCTCTTCTAAATGAATATGTTCAGTTGAATGCCCGCAGAGTCATCAGATGTCCCCGTCTGTAGCCACTCAGAGGCTCTGCCTGTGATCCCAGAAGTTCCCTGACAACATCTGCACCGACTTTCTGAAATAACGTTGGCCAGATCTGATTTCACTTTCAGTGGACGTGGATTCTGTGTGCACAGTGTGGTCTGACGTTTGCCAACTTCAATCAAGGCAAGACCCGCCTCCTAGAGCAGAGGGTTTCCGGCTCCACAGGGCCCTGCCAGCCGACCGACCGACCTCCTCAGGGCTTGGCAGTGGTGCTGGCTGGTGCCACTTCCTGAAACACCTCCCTGATTCCCTGCCTCGAGACTCCTCCTTGACCACGAAATGACCCCCGGCTCGTCCAGGCCCATCCCGGCCTCTCCTCCTCTGTGAGACCACCCTGAGAACACACAGTTCCTTAGAGAGTCCTCAGTGGCACTGAGCCTCAGGCATCCATAAGGACACCCAGTTCAATATCTCCCCATTTTCTTGGGTGTCTGGCCTTCCCTATCTCGATCTCCCCATCCCTTATTCCACCTGCACCCAAGTCCTGGTTGCAGGCTCTGCTTTCAGGGGAACTCAAATAAAGACCCCGCAAAGACACTTCTGTGATGGGAAACCCAACCTGAGATGCACGCGGTGTTGAGCAAGGAGGGGTCTTGAGTGGGGGCTCGTTTTGTAAGTAATTAATTCATTTTTGAATACTTGCATTTTTATATTTGCTTCTCTACACAACTGTCCTAAATGCATGGAATTATAGGACAAATACTCAGCTAAGGAGGACCCCCTGAAAGATCATTTCCCTACTTTACAGACGATACTACTGAAGCTGAGAGAATTCAGGTCTCCAGCAGGAGATCCCACCGCTGGTGAGCAGCAGTCAAAAGCCAGAGTCCACAGGAAACGCCCCCCACTCGCCAGCTGTACAAACTCAGAACGCCCTCACTGCTTTGACCCTCGGCTCTTTCCGTAAACCTCGCTGGGACACACAGTGCCGGGCAGCCGTGCACATTCAATGCCACCCGCATGAATGTGCCTTCTGACCACGTGTTGTGCTCATTCGAGACGTTAGTATCAACAGTCTGTAAAATGGTGTGTTTACTTCCGTGATGATAGCACACAAAATAAATATTTTGTACACTTTAAAGTCCTATATACATGTAAGGGGTTGATTTTCCTGCTGTGCAACCTTGGACCACTCACTTGCCTTCTCTAGGCTGTAGGGTTGCCATTAACAACGGGGCGATCACTAAGACTCCTTGCAGGCAGGCATGATATATATGACCTCACTGAATTTACACACCTGTCAAAATTGGTTCAGGCCAGGAAAACCGACCAAAAATATCATGAAAAATTGGACCCTTAAACAGGTATGAGTAATGATCAGAAGACATTAAATTTAGAAGTGTCAAAGCCCTTTACATCCTCTTCATATAAAATAATAATAAAATAAAATTTATTGTTTATTCCTGGAAGGTATTTTGTCTCCATTTTACAGATGAGAAAACAGAGTTCTGAGAGGTGGTGTGAAGAGTAATAATAAGAAGAAATAACAACAGCAATTGCCACTTCTGCGTAGTTAATATGAGCAAAGCATGTGTGCGGCAGGTAAGTTGGATTGAATCTTTGCCATAAGCAAGTGAGGGATGGGCCATTTTTCAGATGAGGAAACTGGGGCTCAGAGACACCCACAACCCAGCCAGCCAACTGAACAAAGACAAACTCCTTACCACGGAGGTACTGGTCCAGGGTGATTGCTTGCTGCCAAATCAGTTTCGACTTGTAGTGGACGAGGCAGAGCACGTGGGAGAGCATGTCGTCAGCCTGCAGGGTGACGAGCACGCTGCTGGTCACATTGTAAGTGTCTCCACCCAGGTGGGCGCTGGTCTGGGGGTTTGGCAGCTTGAGGCTGTTTTTAAGCCAGGTCACCATGACCTGCTGTGTGGGGAATCCGGAGGACATGAACGTCAGTCGGATGCTTGTGCCCGGCTCAGATCGCTGAAGCGGGCCTTGCAAGATGTAAGAGGAGCCGCCGCTCCTCTTGTCTGCAAGAAAACACCCTTCTGTGAGAGAGCACAAAGGTGCCCAAATCCCAATGAGAACAAATCCTCAGCATCTCTATCAAGAAGCCTCATTTCCTCCTTCTCCATGGCATCTAAAGGGTGCATTCCAAAAAGACTTTGTTTCTGAGGCTGATATTAGAACCAGACGAAATTACAGAAGGACCCAAGCATTGTGTAAGAAGGCCAACTGCCACTCACGTCTCATAGTAACACGCATGTCACACGACCCCGCTGATGGGCTCTGCCTAACTCACCAAGTTCTCCCCAAAACCACAGGAGGACAGGCTAGGTAACTTGCCCAGGGCCCACAGCTGGTCAGTGGCAGAGCTGAGGTTCTGCAGGGTCCTTGCCCATGACCACTGCTCGGCTCTGCCCTCAGTCCCGGGGAAGGGAGGGGCGCCTCACTGCTTAAGGCCAGGCCATGATGTGAAAGCAGGTGGCACAGAGAAGAGGTTAGGGTCACGGGCTTTGGTGTTACGCTCAACCCAAGTTTGCACTCCCAGGTCCTCCACTGGGTGAGCCTGGGCAACTCAACTCCCTAAGCCTCAGTTTCCTTGTCTGCAAAATGGGGATGATTCTTAACTTTCAGAGTTAATGGGTAAATTCAGTAGTGTAGAATCTGTGGCACATATTGATCACCCTAGAAGTGGTCTATCCTCATACAACATTTTCCCACTGTTAGCCCAGCTCTGGGCTGCGCACCATGGAGATCACAAAACAGGCATCACAGAGCACCCGTGGTCAAGCCGGGGTCAGGAAACAGACCTCCAGCAGGCACCACAGTTGTCATTGAAGAGATAGAGAGACTGCGCTCAGGAAGGGCAGGGCGTTGCCTGAGGTCACAGATGGCCAGTGGCAGCCCTGCGGTGTGACACTGATCCATTGGACTCCCACCTCGGCCACCTCCAAACCCAGGAGCCAGCGTTTGCTTCAAGGGTTGAGTTTCATCATGGAGGAGAGATGGAAACAGATACACCTCCATCAGGGCTTGCAGGAGACCCATAGTTTAAGAAGAAATTGTGAGACTGGAATGATATGGACTGATGTGGAAGAAATAAATACTAAAAATAGGGTATTTAAGGTCGATTTGAGAAGAGACTTGAGACAACCAGGATTTGTGTTCTCAAGCAGGATGGAAGAGACAAATACAGAAAAGCACATTGAATTTGTGAAGAGACAGCCCTGCCTTCTGATTTCAGCTCTGAGATCCCTGAGACAGCTGTCTGCTGCCTTTCTTGGCTGCCGTTCGTCACATGAGGCATGTGAGGACACCTGGTGCACACTAAGGACACCTGGTGCATGTGAGGACACCTGGTGTGTGTGAGGACACCTGTACACAGTGAGGACACCTGGTGCACAATAAGGACACCTGGTGCACCATGAGGACACCTGGTGCATGTGAGGACACCTGGTGCACCATGAGGACACCTGGTGCATGTGAGGACACCTGATGCATGTGAGGACACCTGGTGTGTGTGAGGACACCTGGTGCACAATAAGGACACCTGGTGCATGTGAGGACACCTGGTGCACAATGAGGACACCTGGTGCACAATGAGGACACCTGGTGCATGTGAGGACACCTGGTGCACAATGAGGACACCTGGTGCATGTGAGGACACCTGGTGCATGTGAGGACACCCGGTGCATGTGAGGACACCTGGTGCACAGTGAGGACACTTGGTGTGTGTGAGGACACTTGTACACAGTGAGGGCACTTGTACACAGTGAGGACACCTGGTACATGTGAGGACACCTGGTGCATGTGAGGACACCTGGTGCACAGTGAGGACACCTGGTGCGTGAGTGCTCTGCAGGTGTTAGCCCTATGTGAACAGGGGCACAGAGCTGGGAATGCATGAGGGCTGCTGAAGAAGGGTTTTCTGGGCCAGACTGGGGGGTTTGCTGCAAAGATATGCTAGCATCAAACGCCAGGAAAGGAAATTGCCTTTCCCCTCTCCAGACCAAAGGACGCTTGGAGCAGCTGCACAAGGCAGAGGTGGAATCAAAGTGATGTTCTCAGGGGGTTAACTGGCAGCAGTGGGCCAAATACACTGCTTGCAGGCGAAGGAGAAAAATAAGACAGGAACGAACTCAGAGTGAGTCCATAAAGAAATAATGTAACTTGCTTCTGATCGGAAAGGACCGGGCTGGAGTTTTTCACTCAAATCTGCATCTCCCTCTGGGAAACGTTTTTCGTATTTCTGCTGGACAGGAAACACCAGGGCACGTAGAAATGGAAGGGTGGGGGGCTCGTTCCCTCTGGAGTCTTACAGCAGGCAGATAAGGGGAATCCCGTCAGGAGGAGACGGAGCGCAGGTCGGCGCCCCAGCCCAGACGGCGCTGCGCGGCCACCCGCACCTGCCTCTCTGCCCCCGCAGCGGCCGGGCTGTCACACCGCGCACCGCCGGGCGCTCGGATTTCCGGGGCGGGGGGGTGGGGGGGCTGTCCTTCCGCTCTCCCTGTGGCTCTGAGAGCTGTCGGTCCACACTCGGCTGAGCCCGCGGCCCAGCCTGGCCAATCACAGTACTCCCTCTCTCCACTCCCGCCTCTTTGCCCAACCCCCGCCCACCTATCTTTCCCGCAAGCTGTCCAGGAAAGCCGCGCTGGTCTCCGGGTCTGGTCCGCTAGCCGGCACCGCCCCCTGGTGGAGAAAGTCCTCAGCGAACATAAAGAGTGAGCTAGACGAGAAAGGGGGTTCGGATGGGGCGCGGGGAGAAGGCGCTGGAAGAGGAGGAGGAGGGGTGAGGAGGAGGAAGAAGAGGGGGCAAAAAGAAGCAAGGACAGGAGAAGAGAAAGCGAACTGTCTTGCCTCGCATTAAAATTGACTTCCAGAAACTTCCAGCCGAACCAGTCTGTGGCGCCCAGCAGAGAAATGTCTGCTGTTTCCTGCAGTCACGTGTGGAAGCAGAGAACTTGCTACCTGAAGAGTGGAAGTCCCATCCCTTCTTGGTGAGGGTGTGGGAGAGGGAGGGAGGGAGGGAATGGAGCGGCGCATGCCTGAGAGTTCCATCTCCAGCCCAGGGTGTCCTCCTTCCTTCTCGGTGCCGCCCTGAGTCCCTGACAGCGCTGCCCGCACCCCAGGCGGATGGCCCGTGTGTTCACACCTGACCCTCTCAGCCGTGCTGCGCAGAGAGGTTGGGCCGCAGGCTACACTCACCTTTATCCGTCCTGGGTGGCCGAGCCCGCAGGGTGATGTTGGCCTGGACTGGGGGCTGATCGTCCTGGACCACCCAGCAGGCAAACTCGCTCCCCTGCAGCGTGGCCTCTGCCTGCCACGTGTGCTCCAGGGAGTAGGTCCCGTCTGAGTTTCTCGTGACCTGGGGGGACAGCACGGTCTGGACCGTGTGCCTGTTCTCCATCCAGGTGAGATGCAGGTGGGAGGGGTAGAAGTGGCTCGCTTGGCAAGTGAGATTCACTCTCTGATGGGAGACAGATGCCTCCGAGCGCTGGTTGCTGATCTTCACAGTGGGGACAACTAGACCGAGGAGCGGAGGGGCGGAAAGAGAGCATCTGTTAAAATGACACCTGCGTGCCTGCCCCATGTGTTTCTCTCTCCTAGGAACCAGCCACAAGATCTCTTTCATTAGTTACTTTTTTAAAAGAAATATCTCTTTTCCTGTATGCTCAATGTAAGGCAAATGGAGCTAAATATTAATAGTCATTAAATATGGGTAGGGGTACATGGGTGTCTGGGATATTATTTTCTGTATGCATGAAGTATTTCATATCATGAAATACAATTTTAAGAATTACTAAGATATAATGCCCAGGAGGATATGGACTTAATTTTATCCATGTTGTAGCCTCAGCACCTAGGACAGTGCCTGGCCCGTCCTCGATATTCATTTGTTGAATGAATAATAAATATCTAAAATTAATAATAACAATTATATTAATGGAACAAATATGTTTGTAATGGAAAGTTGGGCCAGATAATAATAATGAACATCCATAAACAACTTACTGTGTGCCAGGTACTATTCTAGGTGCTTTATAAGGAATAAGCCATTTGACCCTCACCTGAAACCTAGGAGGTAGGTTTTCACTTTACTTCCATTGTAAGAGGAAGCAGAGGCACAAGCCATGAAGTAGTGCAGAGGATTAAACCTGGATGGTCAGCCTCTGGAACCTGTGCCTTTAAGGGCTATACTGCATGCTCAGCCGTGCCAATGAGGAACTTCAGCTTCCCACTCGTGAATGGGGCTTTAGGTGGAAGACTTGGAAGCCAATGCTGCCAGGAAAAACGATGTCCCCAACCCTAATGCCCACTCACCTCGTAGCACTTGGGAGAGGTTCATGGTCTTGTGCAGGGGCTCTGCCAGGTCCCTGTGGGTGACTTTACAGGTGATCTCTGATGAGACATCTTGGCGCACCAGTGTCACCCACACCTTACTGGTGACAGAGTAATTGCCTTTGTCATCAGTCACGAGGCGCTGAACTGAGGCTGGACGCTCATCTCCGTCCTTCATCCAAGTGACATTGATGTCCTGGGACCTGAAGGCGCCAGCGGTGCAGTTGAAAGGCACCGAGTTCCCAGGGGCTGTCCTCTGAGCCGGGCCCACCAGCGTGATGAAGGGCTGCCCCGCTGTGAAAAGGAGCATTTGTCTGCACACCGAGAGCGACACGTCCCGCACTCCAGCCCGTCCGAGGCGCCTGTCCTGTGAGGCCTCGTGGGCCTACTGTGTACTGTGTGTAGTTCTAGCCTCAGGGCTTACAGAGCAGATGATAACAAGTAAACAAGCACATATATCATTGAAACTGGGGCTCGGAGACTTGAGGGGAACCCAAAGAGTACAGAGATCAAAAATGCTGGGAGGACTTATTCTTGAAGGGTGAAGGTGACATTTTGAGCTGAAACTGAGGAATGGATAGGAGCCAACCATGCGAAAGGGCAGGGAAATAACATTCTAGAAAGTGGGAAGAGCAGGTGAGAATACCTCGAGCAGGAGGAGCTTGGTGGGCTTAAAATTGAAGAGGTCTAGAGGTGCCAATGGAGAAGACCCTTGTGGGTGATGGTGACTCTTGATCCTGCTCTGATGGGACACCATGGGAGATTTGAAGCAGAGGAGCTCACTGACAGGTGGTCTCACTGATGAGAACAGGGGCTGTGTGGAGAGCGGACAGGAGGTGGCATTTGGGAGCAGGGAGGCAGCGAGGAGGCTGCTGCAGACATCAGGTGAGGTCACAGTGCCCAGGCTGGGATTCCGAGAAATGGAGGGAACCGAGACATATTTGGAAGATAGAGCCTACAGGACTTGGTGATGGACTGGTTGGGAAATGAGAGACACAATGAACTGTGGATAAATGATTCCCAGGTTTCTCTTGAGCATCTGGGTGGATGGCGGTTCTAGGTTTTGAGAGGGAGAAACTGGACCAGGTCAGACTAGGAGAGGCATGGTGAAGAATCAGATTTCCATTTTGGACATGAGTGTGAAGTGAGGAATGACCGCGGGCAAGGATGCCTGGCCCTTCTCCTCCAGGAATCTCCTGAGGCAAACAGTGGACCCGCCTCAAAGGGCATCCATCCTCTGCCTGCTTGCCTCCAGTGACAGGGAGCTCTCTCCACCTGAGGCAGCTTCGTCCATCCTCACAAGGCCAGGACTAAGACAAAGTACTTCTACTTCTAACCTAGGGTCTGTCTCCTAGAGTCGTCTGAGGACAACTGCAGGACTAGACAGCCCCACTCCCCAGGACAGTCTGCAGAGATCTGAGAGCCAAGACCTCTCCAAGTCTTTGTTGCATCCCCTGAGCCTCTGCTCTGAGTCCGTATGTGAGCTGGGTGCTGGAGACACAGAGATGGGTCGGACAGGACCCTTGCCCCCATCGGGTCAGGTGTGTGTGGAAAGGGACCAGTAAACCAGCAATGACAACACAGGGTGATGGAAGGCAGCTCCGCGGGCCTTAGGAGCATGTCCTCTTAGCAATGAGCTGTGGTACCTTCTGCATCGTGCTCTTCTGAGTAGACCCTAATGATGAGTATCACCCCGTCCGCACACAGCGCCCTGTGGTTTATGAAACTTTCAGGTGTGTGTGCTCACCTTCATCCATATCCCAACTGAGGAATGCTGGACTGTTGTCCCACTTTCCAGTAGAGGAAACAGGCTCAGAGAGGTCTAGTGACTTGCTCAAGATCACACAGCCTGTGAGTGGCTACGGAGGGATGTTAAGCAGGTCTGTCTGAATGTGGGTCCAGCTCTCTTCCCACAATGCCAGAGGCTTCATCACTTCGGGGTTCCCCTCTCCCTCTGCTTTCCCACCCTCACACCGTCTCTGACCTAGACCTGGTGGCCACCTAGACCAGAGCCGACATCAAAGAAGCTGGGTGAGAGGTGGGCTCCTCTTTCACCCCCTGACTTTCCTCCCAGCTCCTCGCCCTGTGTCACATCTTTCCCTTCTTGACCCCCAGAGCGCCCGCCAGCTGTTTCCCACGAGGTCCACATGAGGGAAAGATGCAAACCAGCACCCTGGGGGCAGGAACGAAGCTCAGCTTGGTCCCCTGGGTCTCAGCCCCCTCCTCACCCCTCCTACACGAAGTGGCTGGATGTGGAGCCCCCAGGGTCTCCCTGCCTGATCTGGGGATTCCTGCAGGCGGCACTCCGAACTCACCTGTGAGTCCCAACAGAAGGGCGGGCAGGAGGCCCAGGGCCTGCCCGAGTGTGGCGGTCATGGCGGGAGGCTCACGGCGTCCCTGGTCCGTGCGGGCCCCAAGCCCCAGATGTGGCCCACAGTAGCCCAGGAGCCGCTGCCTGGTCTCCAGACAGCCTGGGCGGGCCCGTGGCTCCCAGACACCCCGCCCCGGCCTGGAGCAGTGAGAGAAGTGGTTGCTGTGGCCCAGGCTCCTTCCAAACCCCAAACCCTCAGGTCTGAGGTCTCCGGCGGGGAGGCACCTGCTGCCTTAGCCTGGTGCTGACTGCCTCGGCCGCCAGCTGGAGCAGGAAGGCGGCTCCCTCAAGCTTGCGCTGCAGAGGGGGAGCCTCCTCCCGCTGGGCCTGCGCGAGGGCCTGCTCTGGCCTGGCCCCGATGGCTCTTGCGACTGCAGGATGGACGGGATGTGGCCTGGGAAGGACCGGTGAAGGGAGCCCGGACACTTACAACCAAATAAAACAAATATACTGCACAGACTGAGGGGCCAAACCCTGCCGCATCACCTCCCCGTGCTGCCACGTTGTCACCAGGACCTGTCCCATCGCCCAGAATTGTCCACTCGGCTCTAAGCTGCGGAGAGGCGGACGGTGAGCACAACAATCATGTCCCTGGCTTCACCCCTTGGTTGCTCCCGAACCCCCATACCCTTCTACTCTATTAGGCTTTCCAATTGCTAGCCCTGACGTAAATACTGTTGGTCTATAACTTGTTTTCCCGTGGAAAATGATTGCCAATGAAGACTGCCGTACACTCAGCCAAGCGAGGCACCCCGAGAAGATAACTCCTAGAGAGGGGGAGGGGCTGCAGGAAGAGGAGGGCGGCTTCTCCGAGTGTCTCCTGAGGCAGGCAGTGGACAGGCTGCTATGAGCAGGAGAAGAAGGAACTGAAAGGGGGGGGGGCAGGGGAACAGCCTGAACTTCCCCCATGCAGAATTGCAGGGGAGAGGTTCTCTGAGCCCCCGCCCCACGGAGGAGAGTGGCCAGGCTTAGAGCATCCTGTTGGCAGCCCCTGAAGAAACAGACTGCTGCATGGACTGCAGGGGCCGAGCTGGATCCGAGCATGCATGAGAGGGCTGTGCCCAGGGCACCCCTACACACATGCACATGTGCACAGGGACCCCCCCCCCACACACACACACACAAGGATCTGCACCTGGGACCCAATTCTGAGAAAGGAGGAACAAAAGGCCACTTGTAGCCACCCCTTCCAGACCCCTCAGCAGGAACCTGGGGTGGGGGAGGGTTAGCTGTGGCGGGAGGGAGGGTGTGATGTTGGCACTATGCTGGGACAGGGACATTTGGAACCAACTGGTTCCGTCTGGGCTTTATTTATTTATTTATTTATTTAATCCTCACCCGAGGACATTTTTGCACTTATCTTCAGATAGAGCCGGAGGGAGAGAGGGGGGAAGAGAGAGAGAGAAACATCGATGTGAGAGAGACACATCAAGTGGTTGCCACCCACACGACCCCAACCAGGGCTGGGGACATACTGCAACTAAGGTACGTGCCCTTAGCAGGAACTGACCCAGACTCTCTGGTCTACGGGCAGATGCTCTAACCGCTGAGCCAAACCGGCCAGGGCCAGCCTGGGCTTTAAACAGCCTGACACAGAGTAGCTTCATCCGTTCCTGCACAGTTGTAGGGCACCTTTCCCGAAGTGTCCGGAGGGGTAGACTCTGCCGTAGGAACAGAGAGGGGCAGGCAGGAGGAATCCAGAGCTGAGCTGAAACCGCCCTTTCAGAGAAAAATCAGACCGGCTCAGGTTGGCACCCTGCGAAGTGCAGACAGTTCAATGAAGTGGTCACACCAGCCAGGGACCTTGGTCAAACCTGGCCCTCAGCTTCCTCATCTGTAGCCAGAGGCGAGTGATGTCTGCCTGGGGCTGTTATGTTTGAGTGTTTGTTATGCGTGTAAGGTCTAAAGTCTGAGCATAACCATGGAGCTAAATAAATGCGTTTCCTTTCTAAGAAATGCGACTTCCCATCCATACCCTTTCCGCTTCTCCCACCTGTTAACTCCTCCGAGAGGGCTTTCTGCTCTTAGTCAAGTTCTGTCTTAGAAATAGACTGAGCCCGCCCTAACCGGTTTTGCTCAGTGGTTAGAGCGTCGGCCTGCAGTCCGGAGAGACCCGGGTTCGGTTCCCGCTAAGGGCACGTACCTCGGTTGCAGTTTGTCCCTGGCCCTGGTTGGTCGTGTGGGTGGCAGCCACTCGATGTGTCCCTTTCACGTCAATGTCTCTCTCTCTCTCTCTCTCTTCCTCTCTCTCCCTCCCACTCTATCTGAATAAAACATGGAAAAATGTCCTTGGGTGAGGATTAAAAAAATTAAAAAGAAAGAAATAGAGTGAATCCCGTAGAGAGGTCTAGATTTTCTAGCATCCACACGGAAAAAGTAAGAAGAAAAAAAGTGATATTGCCCTGGCCGGTTTGGCTCAGCGGTTAGAGCGCTGGCCTGCGGTCCTGAGAGACCCGGGTTCGGTTCCCGCTAAGGGTATGTACCTCGGTTGCAGTTTGTCCCCGGCCCTGGTCGGTCGTGCGGGTGGCAGCCACTTGATGTGTTCCTTTCACATTGATGTTTCTCTCTCTCTCTCTGTTCCTCTCTCTCCCTCCCACTCTACCTGAACAAAAAAATGGGAAAATGTCCTCGGGTGAGGATAAAAAAAAAAAAAAAAAAAAGTGATATTAATTTTAACTAATATATTTTGTTTAACCCAAAATCTGAAATGGTATCATGTCAACATGTAAACAATATAGCTATATTGTGATAGCTTCTCTTATTTTTCTCTTTAGCCTTTGAAATTTTCAATAGTTGCCGTGAAATGTGTCTCGACAATGCAATACGGTTGTGTTTACCAACAAAGCACACACATATTTTTATACTGATTGAGTTTTAACATTTAAATTTCAAGTAATTAAAATTAAATAAAATTATTATTCATTATTGAATTCGGTTCCTCCGTGGCCCTAGCCACACTTCAAGGCGCGGTGGCCACACGTGGCCGGCGGTTGTCGCACTGGATAGCGTGGTCTTGGGTGAAGTGTTCCTTCCTCAGGAAAGTCTTTCCTACCCTGACGCCCCCCATAGGTTCAGGTACCTTTCTTGCATAGCAACGTTCACAGCTGCAATTTTATTTTATTTTATTATTATTATTTTTTATCCTCACCTGAGAACATTTTTGCATTCATCTTCATATAGAGCGGGAGGGAGGGAGAGAGAGAGAGAAACATCCATGTGAGAGAAACACATCGACTGGTTGCCGCCCACATGACCCCAACTGGGGCCGGGGACAAACTGCAACCGAGGTACGTGCCCTTAGCGGGAACCAAACCCGGGACTCTCTGGTCCGCAGGCCGATGCTCTAACCGCTGAGCCAAACCGGCCAGGTCTGCAATTTAATTTTAATTGGCAATTAGTGCATAATGTCCCTTAATAGACAGTAAGCTCTGTGAGGGCAGGGACCATGTTCTTGCTCAGTTCTGTGAATAAGTACCAGGAACATTGTATGTGCCGGTGAATGTTTGTGGATTGGATGGATGGATGCTTGGATAAATAAGCAAGAAGGATTATGGGGGTAAGGAAAAGGAGAAAGCCCTGCCAATGAGAAAGCCTTCCTAAGGCTTCCTGGAGGCGGTGACTGGGCCTTCCAGGGCCCCTGCAACTTCAGTCAGACGGTTTACATAGCAGAGGGGGACTGGGGCCTCCAGGGTGGGCTGCAGCGGGTAGGCTGCTATGGCTCACCTGCTGTGTGAGGCCAGAAAACCCAGAGAGAAGCGGGAAGATTGGAATTCCCTGGGAAGTGGTCTCAATGCCAAGGTACCCACCGGGCTCACCCAGGCTGGACCACATGCCCACTGGGTAAGGCTTGGTCCTCTCTGGGTGGAGCCAAGCCAGCCTTCTTCCTGATTCCAGTGTCAGCAGGGTGGATCTCACCCAGTCTGCACGCTCAGCTTTGTCTGTGCCCAGGTCTCCAGAGCCCACATCACAAGTACGAGCCTCTTGTGGGACAGAGAGGCTGAGGGACAGAGAGGTCCAGGCTCTTCAGAAAAGGGACATCAATGCAAAACCAGTCCAGGCTGACAACCCTGCAAAGTGTACTCAGTTCAATGAAGTGGTTGCACCAGCCACAGGCCCTTAGCTTCCTCATCTGCAGCAAGAGGCTAGTGATATCTGCCTGTGACTGTTTGAGTCTTATGCATTTAAGGTCTTAAGTCCTAGCATAAAAATGGAGCTAAATAAATGTGAGTTTCTATCCCAAGAAATGCAACCCCCCCTTCATACTTCTTCCACCTGTTAACTCCTCCAACATGACTTTCTTGGGGGGGGTGGGCTGTCAAGACCCCTAAATGACAAATTGCCATCTCAAATCCAACTTGTTGCAAGGACCTATTATCTTTCACACTCACCCCATCTTCTTAGACGGGGCTCAGACTCAGCTTGGACAAGCCATCCCTGCTGCTTCTCCAAAGCTCTGTCTCTCCCTAAAACGGTGACCCAGCTCCTTGAGGGCAGGGACCCTTGCTTGTCCACTTGCTCCACGTCTGAGTCCTCGGTGCCTAACACAGCACCTGACACAGAAAAGCCTCCAAACACATTTGCTAAATGGAGTCATTTCATTATCAGCTTACTGGTCAGGAGAGAGCGCCAGTACGTGCCAAGCACCTTTCAAGGCACTGGGCCATTGAGCAGCGGGCAAGATAGGTCCTTACCCTCAAGGAAGCTACCTGAGCTACTTTCTAGAGGGGAGGCCAGGAAATAAAGAAACAAATATGCAGTATAATTTCAGGGAGGGTTAACTGGTACAAAGGCAGATCAAGAAGGCTCCGGGGAGAGAGCGACGGGGTGAGTCTGGCACGAGGTGCTCAGGAAGACCTGTGGGGGAGGGTGGTGAACTGAGCCCTGAATGGAGGGGGGAGGAATGGGGGGTCTGGGGAAGAGTGCTCCAGAGAAGGGATGCGGCAGACAGGGTAGGCGTGAGCTGCGTGGTCTGAGCAACAGCAAGGTCACTGTGGGGGCACCGTAAGGAGTGGGGCAGCCAATCATGGGAGAAACCACAGGGCCTGATCTTATAGGCCTTGGGGGAAGAGGTTAGATTGCAATCTGTGTGCAATGCATCAGTGGGCTGAGAACAGAGGTGTGACAGATCCAATCTGCAAATTAAAGACTCATACTCTGGTGGCTGGGGTGACTTTGGAGGAGGGTCAGAGAGGAAGCAGGGAGAGGAGAGGAAGCCAGAGGTCACTGCAGCTCTAGACAGCTGGACACCGGAGTCTGGAGGTTGGGGGAGAGACAGGGATGGTGAGGAGAGAGAGACATTTGCAAGTTGTCAGCACAGGAAAGGTTTCTAAAGACTCTGCATCGGATGAGACCAATTCAGGAAAGAATGGAGGGGAAAGAAAGGGAGGGCCCCTGGGCTGGGATGTGATCTGACTCAGCCACCAGTTTGCAGATGACACTGGGTCATCTCTCTGGGCCTCAGATTCTACAACTGCAGTTCCAGGGGTTTGGGCCAGGTGATCACTAAAGACCCTCTTCCTTGAATATTCATGAGCCTCGGTTCATATCCTGGCCTTGGGGCCCCAGCCTAGGCCTCGCTCACCCAACCTCCACTGAGCCTGCTGTCTGCAAAGTGCCAGGGTGGCATCACGAGCGTATGACCCCTGCAGCTGCAAAGACCCTCACTCAGAGGGACGCATGCTTGAGCTACTGCTCTCCAGTCACTGTCTGGACACACTACTGAGCAAGAAGCCATGCATTCTGAGTTTGCACCGGACACTGCTGTTTATGTGGTCTGTGGTGCCACCTTGGCCTTCCGAGGTGAGGAAATGCGTGCAGAGACATGAGTTGGCAGCCTGTCGGGGAGGGTGGGCAGGAGGCCCCCCAGGTTGCTGTGTGCCAGGACGGAGAATCCTTGCTGAACCCCTCTGTGGCATCTGGGTCCCCGATGTCAGTAGGACCACCCTCCTACCACCCCTCCGGACTCTGATATCCAGCCAGTCCCAACAGATGTCCCTGTTTCAGGAGCTGAATACTTCCGTCACTGTGGATGGATTGGCTACAGTGACGCTCATCCCCACAAAGCAAACAAGTACAATAATAGGTGATGGGTGAAGACCAGGCCCACAGCGGGGTTCTGTGCACTCAGTGGGCAGGTGTGTGGGGAGCAGGAGGAAGAAGGGAAAGGCAGTGAGGTGAGGTGAGCTTGGGAATATGCTGCCACAGAGACTAGCAAGCCAGAGGGGACAATGGGGAAGTCACAGGGAAGCTTGTTTCATCTTAAGAGAAAGGACTTTCTAACAATTAATGCTGTCCAGTAGTGAAACCTCCTACTTTCTGAGCAGGGAACTCTCCTCCCAGGGTGTGCAAGTATAGCACTCTTATCAGGAATGCTGAGAGAGATTCTGGCTGAACAGTTGGACTAGAGAAGTTATTTTCAAAGCATAGAACACAATCATGGGTCATGAAATCAATTTAATGAAACTAAATCAGCCTTTTGATTGATTGATTGATTTGATTTGATTTTTTTTATCCTCACCCGAGGACATTTTTCCATTTTTTGTTCAGATAGATGGGAGGGAGAGAGAGGAAGAGAGAGAGGGAGAGAAACATCTACTTGAAAAGGACACATCGAGTGGCTGCCACCCACACGACCAACCAGGGCCAGGGACAAACTGCAACCGAGGTACGTGCCCTTAGCGGGAACCGAACCCGGGTCTCTCTGGACCACATGCCGACGCTCTAACCGCTGAGCCAAACCGGCCAGGGCTGATTATTTTATGTTTTAAAAAATTTATCTTGATTGTTGAAAGTCTTACAGACGTCCCTCCTTTTTTCCCCATTGACACACTCTTCCTCACCCCCACCCCCTCACTGCACTGTTGTCTGTGTCCATTGGTTGTGCATATATGCATATAAGTTCTTTGGTTTATCTCTTCCCTCCCCTACTCCACTTCCATCTGAGGTTTGTCAGTCTGTTTCGTACTCCCATGTCTCTGGATCTATTTTCATCAATTCAATTTGTTCATTAGATTCCACAAATAAGTGAGATCATGTGAAACTTGTCTTTCTGGCTTATTTCACTTAGCATAATACTCCATGTCATCTCAAAGGGTAAGAGATCTTTCTTACAGCTGCATAGTATTCCATTGTGTAAATGTACCACAGCTTTTTTATCCACTCATCTACTGATGGGCTGTTTCCAGATCTTAGCTATTGTAAATAGTGCTGCTACAAACATGGGGATACATATATTCTTTCTGATTGGTGTTTCAGGCTTCTTAGGGTATATTCCTAGAAGTGGGATCACTGGGTCAAATGACAGTTCCATTTTTAGTTTTTTGAGAAAACACCATAATGTTTTCCATAGTGGCTGCACCAGTCTGCATTCCCACCAGCAGTGTACTAGAGTCCCCTTTTCTCCACACCCTTGCCAACACTTGTTTTTTGATGATTTGTTGATGGCAGCCATTCTGGCAGGTGTGAGGTGATACCTCAGAGTCATTTTAATTTGCACCTCTCTGATGTTAGTGACGATGAGCATTTTTTCATATGTTAAACTCAAAATGGATAAAAGACTTAAATGTAATTTGTGAAACCATAAAAATCCTAGAAGAAAATATAGGCAGCAAAATCTCAGACATCACGCATTGTTGAATTTTCACCAATAATTGTCAAGGGCTAGAGAAACAAAGAAAAAATTAATAAGCGGGACTACATTAAACTAAAAAGCTTCTGCACAGCAAAAGAAACCAGCATCAAAATGAAAAGAAAACCCACTGTATGGGAAAACATAGTGATAAGGGGTTAATTTAAAATATATATAAAGTAGCCCGGCCAGTATGGCTCAGTGGTTGAGCGTCAACCCATGCACCAAGCGGTCACCAGTTTGATTCCTAGTCGGGGCACATGCCAGGTTGTGGGGTCGATTCCCAGTGGGGGTGCATAAGAGGTGGCCAATTTATGTTCTCTTTCATCAATGTTTTTATTTCTCTTTCTCTCTCCCTTCTTCTCTCTTTCTAAAAAATCAATAAAGAAAAATAATTTTTTAAATAATAAAAAATATATAAAGTATTCATACACCCCAACAAAAGGAAGACAAACAGTCCAATTAAAAAATAGGCAGAGACCCTGGCTGGTTTGGCTCAGTGGTTGGAACATTGACCTGAGGACCAAAGAGTCTTAAGTTCAATTCCAGTCAAAAGCACGTACCTCGGTTGTACTTCAGTCCCTGGCCCTGGTTGGGGTCATGCAGGAGGCAGCCAGTCTATGTGTCTCTCACACTGATGTTTCTCTCTCTCTCTCCCCATCCCATGGCTTAGAAGAGGTACTAAATAAATGAAAAGATATCCTCGGGTGAGGATTAAAAAAAAAAAGAACAGAGGATCTGAATAGAGAATTCTCCAAAGGGGACATACAAATGGCCAAGAGACTAAACCAGCCCTTTTAAAAATGGAAAAGATAAGGGAGGAGAAAGAGAAGCGATCTGAATTTATCCCACATAGTAAGGGAAAAGGCCGTTTTTTGACACTTTCAGTGTGTGTGTGTGTGCGCGTGTGTGTGTGTGTGTGTGTGTGTGTACGTGTGTGCGCTCACACTGCATGGCAATATAAAGTGTATTACTAACTGCGGGAGGTTGTCAAAAAGATTGAAAGCCTTGGGAAGTTGATCTCTAAGATCCTTCCATACTTTGCAGTTATGTGAGGCAACGTTCTTAGATTTTATGTATGAAATTATGAGACTAGGAGTCTAAGATTCATTTATTTATTTTTTATTATTTTACTTCACATTTATTTAGTACCTCTTCTAAGCCATACTGGGTGCTGGGGGCAAAGAGATAGATCAGAATCAGTTCTTGCCTTCCAGTCAAGTGTTGGAGACAGACATGTAAACAGGTAATTACAATACAGAGTAGTAAGTGCTCCGTAAGCACGTGGCTACGATTGGTGTGTCTTTCCAATCCTATGAGGCAGGTACTTTCTTAGCACCATCATGGCTCAAATGGTGACACAGGGGTTCACCAAGGTCCCCCAGCAGAGTCCTGATTGAACCCAAACCACCTGAGGCAGAGGTGGGGGTGGAGTCACAAGCAGGAAGGGACTGCCGGGGTGGGGTGAGGGAGAGGACAGGGAAAGCATCACAGCAGAAGGAACCTTTGACCTATGACTTGGAGGAAGAATGGGGTTGATGGCTCAACATGGGGGCTGAGCTCTCCTTTCCTCAAGGGACAGCCCAGAAGCCATGCTGAAAAGAGAGGGTGTGGACCAAGCAGATCTGATCTGAGCTTCAGCTTCAGCTTTCATTCGCTGTGTGACCCTGAGAAATTCACCTAACCTGTCTGGACCTCCGTTTCTTCACGTGTTAAATGGGAATTACCATGAGATTAGAGATCCTGTTCATCAGGCGTCTTGCCTTAGCACAGCGCCTGGCAGAGTGAGTTTCATTCGGGTTACAACCCATTGGCCAGGTTCCCTACATTTGACCAGTTCTGACACTTAGCACCTGGGTAACCTGGGCAAGTCGCTAACCTCTCTGTACCTCAGTTTCCTCATCTTCAAAATGGTAATAATAATAGTACCTACATATAAAGTGATGAAAATAAAACAAATCAACACAAATGAAGTACTTAGAAGAGTATCAGGCACAATTAGGTACATGATGGAGATTGGCCCCTGTTCATACTTCTAGGTGCTACATGCTATGATAGGAGCTTTATAATTGTATTCACTAATTAGATTAACAAGTGATTGTTGAGGTTTGCCATGTTCTAGGCGATGTCCACGGTGCATCAGGGAATCCCAATTAGTTCAATACTTGGCTGGAACCCCAAGTGTGATGTCAAATTCGTTTTCTAGGGGGAAGTGGGGGGACAGGATTTGGTGGGGGGTGAGTTAGACAGTGAAAGTAAGGCTGGAGAGGGGGAACAGGACAGAGATGAAAAACCTTTAATGTCACGTCAGCCTGGAAGAAGTGGGGAGTCCATGGAGATTTTCAATCTGGGGAATTTTTACTCTTAGAATTTATCATTTCTCAGTCGCAAAACTCTGAGTTTATGTGCTAAAGTCTATGATTCCAAGATTATAGTCTTATGATTTTGTGACCCTTAATATTTCTTACTCGCTGTGGTAGATTGATATAAAAATGGTCACAATAGGGACTTCTGGTTTCAACTCCGACATGTAAAGAGGTTGAAAGCCATTACTCCTGTTTTTACAACAGAGAACGTTGGACAAACTGAAAATCAGTGACTCTCCTTGACTCCATCAGGGAAATGAGATTGCAGAGCAAACTGCTGCCCAAACATCGGGGGCGTCAGATGCACCCGAAGAGATACCCCCCCAGACTGGCTTCCCTGCAGCAATGCCATAAATCGCTGGGGACACCTAAGTGATCATTCTTACGAATTGCTGAGGGCCCAATGGAAACTAGCATAAGAGTCAGGAGCCCCTGGGGTCCCCAGTCATGGGGGAGTGGGGCAGACCTCATACTTTTGCAGATGTTTCCTCCAGGAACCTCACTGGGTTCCGATGCGGAGGATCTGACAGAGCTCCCCATGTTACTGGCAGAGAGAGGCAAAGCAGAGCATTGTGAAGCCCTCCCAGACCCTGCTCCCTAAACTCCAGCAGATAGGACTTGGCCAGAGGACACTTCCGAGACATTATCACAGCTCAGGCAAAGGAACTGGAACCTCTCCAGACTTCCTGTTTTACCCAAGGCGGGTGCAGAATAAGAGCCACAGACAGTAGAGGAAACAGGCCAGGGTGTTGTAGCTGGAGAAGGGACCAGAAGAGGGGGTAGAGGAGGAACAAACACTCCCAAAAGGCCACACCCCTGAGACGAAAGGCAAGCCCACTAAAAGCCTAAAACTTAATGAGAAGATTAGAGAACACCCTCCCTCCACCCCACTCGACCACCACACCAATAAAGCTCCAGTATACTAACAGTGGTTACAGCTGAAAGAGGTGTCCCACACAGACTCAAAGGACCAGTACGCGGGAAGCTCCAGAGCCAAACAGAGGGGAGGAAACCAGGATACAAAGGAATTTGAAGCCCAGGGCACTGAGGTAAAGGAACTGTTATTTATTGATGGTGGAACTGAAAAAAAAAAAAAAAAATGGTACAATTACTTTGAAAAACAGTTTGGCAGTTTCTTATAAAGCTAATAATAGATTTGCCACACAACACAGCAATTGTGCTCCTAGGTATTTACCCAACTGATTAGAAATATTATGTCCACACAAAAGCATGCACACAAATACTTACAGCAACTTTCTTTATATTTCTAATAAAGCTGCAAGCAAATAAGATGTCCTTTCATAGCTGAATGAGTAAATAATGTTAGGTCCATGCTATAGAATACTATTCAGCGATCAAAAAGAACAAACCATGAATCCACACAACAGTATGGATGACTCTTAAATGCATATCGTTTGATTCCATTTATATGATTAAGAAAAAGGTGCAACAATGGAAATGAAAACAGATCAGTGGGGTTCAGGGGTTTGAAGAGACAGAGAGGTGGTTGACTAGATGAAGCACAGAGGCTACTTCAGAATCATAAGCTATTTTGCATGGCACCATAGGGGCAGATACATGACTACCCATTTGTCAAAACTCATAGATCTTTACCGCACAAAGACTGAATCTTAAAGTATGCAGATTTTAGAAAAGAATCTAACTATATTACAAATGTATGACGTAATCTCACTGAAAGGTGTGGGGACCTACATAACTTTGGAAAGAACTGGAAACAGTAAGACTGAAGACTAAAAGAACTGTCTATAAGCACCGTACTCTGGTCAAGTTGCCACCCACAGGTGTGTGGGTTGACAGTTCTGAAACTCCTGTACATGTGAACCAGAACTGACCAAGGAAGTAGCGGATGGCTGATGCTGGGAGTCAGGTTCTCACTGGTGAAGTGGGAGGTTACAGATCAGCAAGGGAGAAGGAAGCAATGAACCATGTGAATGCCTTTGAGCTGGAGGCATTAGCATAAACTCATGTTCCACTTAATACAGATATTAGTGGATAGATACAGAAATAATTACAGTCATGTGTATACGCAAGCTAGTAAACATGTGTGTAACTCCTAGTTCTGTCCACTGAGACTGAACCCCAGTAGCAACAAGCATACCCAGCACCCAGATCTTGGGTTCTAATCCCATTCTCCAAGAAAAGGAGTGAGGGGAAAATGGCTGATCCAGGGCAGGGGCAGAAAATATACCAGATGAGCTTGGAGCACCTTGTAAGTGTTGGAAAGCAAGGACATGGTGAGAATATATCACAGGAACCAACGTTTATCCCAGTGGAACAATTTGGGCCACAAAATAAATAACATAGTATGTAGATGATGACACAAAATATAAAATAAATAGCCATGAGTCCACATTCATATAATACATGATATAATAAACAACAACAAAAAAAGAAGAATTCCAAATAACTTTTGCAGATACTTCCCCCTCAAGGAGGTGGAGAAGAACTAACTCTCCACCTCTTGAGTGTGGGCTATGCACAGTGACTTCCTTTTACAGAGAGCACGATGGAAAGGGGACAAAGAAGTAACACTCCACTGGAGAAACCTGGCAAATTCCATCTTAGCTGGCTGATTAAGGGTAGCATCCTTAATGATAAGTGCTGTTGATGGCATGTCCTCTTGAATGTTGACAGTGACATTTTACCTCTGTGATCTTCCTCAAGTCTCATAACTCCAGTCTAATCATGAGAAAAACACTGGACAAACTCAAATTGATGGGCTTTCTACAGAAAACTTGATTATTTGAGGAGTGCTGGTCATCTGTCAAGGTTGTCAAAAAAAAAAAAAAAACAAGGTAATTAAGAAACTGTCACAGCCAAGAGGAGCCTAAGGAGCTATGATGATTAAATGTAATATATTGTATTCTGGATGGGATCCTGATAACTAAATGCAATGTGGTGTTCTGGATGGGATCCTGGAACAGAGAAAAGACATTAAGGAAAAACTAATGAATAAAGTATGGAGTTTAGCTGACAGTAATGTATCACTGTTGGTTCTTTAGTTGTGACAAATGTATCACAGTAATATAAAATATTAACAATGAGGAAAACTGGGTACAGAGGTATATAGGACCTCTGTACAGTCTTTGAAACTTTTCCGTAAAACTAATTATTATGAAATGAAAACATTGTTTAAATGTATTTTTTTAATGACCACAATAGTTCATGTCCCCTGCGTCATGCCCTTTGCAAGATGACTTTGCTCCCTTGGAATGGCACTTCTTGAATCTGGGCTTGGATCAACAGAATGTGATAAAAGATGGCGCCAGTCATGGAATTTCAAGTGGCCTTGCAAGTTGTGGGATGATGAGAGACATGGCCCAGGCACCCTTCCTACTCCATATGGTAGCCAGCCAACTCCCAGACATGTGATTGACCCATTCTTCCTTGACAAGCCAACCCCCAGATATCCTGCCCTCGATCCAGACACAAGGAGCCAAGAGTAAATGAGCCCAGCCTGGCCCTTGTCAACAGGGCCACCAGTGATTCATATGAGCAATAATAAAAGCTTTTTGTTTAAAGCCTTTTCTCCATTATACAACAATAGCTAAGTGAATCACTCCTACCTGGGCATAACTATATGTACAAGGTTATTTGTTGTAACATTATGATTACAAAAGATTTGGAACCACCTAAAAGCTCATCAATAGAAGACCGATCAAATGATTATGAGGTTCGTACAATAGAATATTATGCAGCTGTTCAAAAGAATGGGGCAGCTCGATGTAAATCAACATGGAACGAATTCCATATTGAGCTTGTAAAACATTTTTATTCTCATAGACTTTCTGCTGGAGGATGTGCAAGAAACATGACAATGGCTGCCTCTGTCTAGGAAGGGGAACTGGGTGGCTGGGGAATAAGGGTGGAAGGGAGACTTCCTTTTCACTGTACCGCCTTTTTAATCTTTTGAATCATGTAAATGTGTTATCTATTCAGAAATAAATAAAAGCAGAATGAAAAAACTGCTGTGCCTTTCAAATTCAGTCTATTATTCTCGATTCCCATGATTCCCAAGATCCACCTGCACCACGAATAGCGGGGACTGGGTGTGGGGGGGCTACGCTGTGGTTTCTCCCTCCCTCTGCCAGACAGCCCCCACCAGGTGCTAAGTGAAGCTCCCTTCTCCGGCTCCCTTGTTTTTCAGCTTGTGCAGCGGCACAACCTCGCCTGCCACTGGAGGGCAGCGTGAGGCTGCCTTCCCAGCAAAGAACTGCAGAGAGATTATGTCTGCCCTAAATAGCAGGCTGGTTCCTGCGGAAAGGGTCCGGTTTTTCTGTATTAAAAATTAAAATTAAAGTGTAAAAGATTAAACTTTAAGATGGAGCAGGAGGGAGGGGGGTCAATGAGGGAAAAGGGGGGACATCTGTAATCCTTTCAACAATTAAAAAATAAGGTAAAAAATTTAAATAATAATAATAATGATGATGATGATGATGATAATAAAGGGTTTCAACTTGGGAGAAAACCCTTCCAGGCACTAAAGCAACCAGCTGTTACCTTTCCTGTCCCCAGGAAAACCTGTGCATCTTCCAGGGGTGGGGTGGGGGAGCATGGAGGAAGAGGAGAGAGATGACTATTAGTTCCTTGCCCCTCGCCCCCACTGGGCTCTACAAAACTATTTGGTGAACTTGCCCTTCAGGCTGCTGAAGACTGACAATCCTTATACTCAGGAGACCTGGAGGGTTTGTCATTGACCCTCTGAGCAACCTTGAAAAAGCTCCTTACCGTGTGCCTGTTTCACATCTGTAAACTGGAAGTGGCGATTGCAAGAATAAACTAAGCACTTGATTTGTGAAATTGAAGCTAAAGCACCGTATGGGCTGTTTCATCCCCGTTTTGCAGATGTGGGAGCTGAGGCCTCAAGAGGCAGTCACTTGCTCATGGCTACCAGCTGGCAAGTGGTGGAACAGGATTTGAATCCAGGTTACCCTGGCTCCTGAACCGCTGCTCTTACCACGTAGTTTATCTTGCCTCCAACAACTGCTGGGAGGGATTCGAAAAGAGGGGTGGCTGAGGAAAATCGGGGCCCAAATTCACTGAGCCCCTTCTGCGTGCCGGCACGCACCCCTCAGGGAAACTGCTTTCCAGTGGAGATAGGCCTGGTGACATTGGTGACATTTATGTCCCCCACCCCCACCTGCGGAGGTCGAGGTCCTGGGCTGCGGAGGAGAGGGCTGGGACCTGAGCCCGGGACCCGGAGCCGCCGCTGCCCCGCTCCTTCCGCTGCCCCGCGCCGAGGGGCCGGTGTCCCGAGGCCCCGCTCCCAAGCCTCGGTAAACAGTGTGATGAGTCGGCAGAAGCGCGCGCCCAGACGGCTGTTTCCGCCGGCGGGTTCCCTGCCTTCCCGGGCCCGGGAGGGGTGCACAGCTGTGGGGCGCTGAAGCGCATGATGCACCCCCGAGCGGGTCCTTCCTGCAAACGGAGTTCCTGTTTTCGTGCAAATGCCTGTTCGCGCATAGCGGACCAAGAGGCTGATGTCGCAGCTGCCACCGGCTGCGGGCTGCTTTGCCGCCTCGGCGTCTGCCCGGCCTGGAGAGACAAACGCGCAGGGACAAAAACGCCGGCCGCGGGAGCCTGCGCTGCAGCGCGACTCTGCCCCCCACCCCCACCCCCCAAGCGTTGGCCCCGGGCGCCCTGCAGGCGTCTAGCTCAGGCCCCTCCACCCCTGCCTCGGTTTCCCCGTCTGCACGGAGGATATGTATATAAGGGCTCAGCCTAGTGCCAGCTCCTTGCTGGAATCCGTTTCTCCGGGCACCGTGGGAGGCAGCAGGGAGCAGGCAGACAAAGAGGCTGCTGTGGGGAGTTTGCCTTTCAGAGAGAGAAAGGACACAACAAAGTAAAGAAATAAGCAGACAAGATAATTTCAAATAACAAGTGGTACTACAATGGCAAAAAAATGTACTGCCTGTGCCCATCTAGGTTCTAAATGCTATAAATATGTTCATTGGCTCTTTTAATCTCACAATAAACCTATGAGAGAGAGTAATTATCACCCCTTTTCTCAGATGGGAAAATGGAAGTTGAAGCATCTATTCAGGGGAAATGAGAAATTGAATAATATACAGACGGTCCCCACTTATGTTCTGATGGCTTGACTTACCACGGTACACCAGTGATGCACAATCATTAGAAGCCATACTTCGAATTTTGAATTTTGATTTCTTTTCCTAGGCCAGTGATAAATATTTGCTCCCAGTTAGCCACCCGATCATGTGGATAAACAACTGATACTACCATGTAGACAGCATTTTTGGAATATTGTGTTTTGTTTTCACATCCCATCATGTCTATAAAATGCCCATCTGTGTCTCCTGCTTCTGGTGAGAAGAAGAAGGCAATTAGATGAAAACCTCAACACAATTGTCCAAGTGTAGGCTAACAGAAGTGTTCCGAGCAGGTTTGAGGTAGGCTAGGCTGAGCTACGATGTTCCATAGGTCAGGTGGATTAAATGCATTTTTGACTTACAATACTTTCAACTTACGGTGGGTTTATCAGGATGTAACCCCATTGTAAGTCGAGGAGCATCTGTATTCCTGGTAAAACAGGAATTTACTCAAGTGTCCAGTCGATGGAGGAGACCAAATTTAGACTTAGCCATTTGGGCTCCAAGTGAGGCCTCTTAATCACTCCACTCTACCACTTCTGCTAAGAAGGATGTCAAGTGGTGACATTATAAAGAGAGCACTGCCTAGAAGGGAGCCATTCCCAAGAGGGTGTCTGTGACCGTCTCTATGTCATGGGGCCTTTTTTTTGGTGGTTGTTGTTGTTAATCCTCACCCAAGGATATTTTTCCATTGATTTTTAGATAGAGTGGAAGGAAGTGAGGGAGAGAGAGAGAAAAACATCAATGGAAGATAGACACATTGATTGGTTGCCTCCTGCACAACGCCAACCAGGGCCGGGGATCGAGCCTGCAACCTAGGTATGTGACCTTGACTGGGAATCAAACCTGTGACCCTTTGGTCCACAGGCCGATGCTCTAATCACTGACCCGAACTGGCTAGGGCTCATGGGGCCATTTAAGCTGAGGCTTGAATGAGGAGAGGATCCAGACATGCAAAGAGTTGGGTGCTCCAGGCAGAGGGAACAGCAAGAGCGAGGCCTTGAGGTGGGCAGCATGCACAGACTCTATGTGTTTCATAAACACAAGGAGGGTCAAGGGAGCAACGGCTGGAGTGATGGGCGAGAAGAATGGCGATGACCAGAGGTTGATGGAGCAGAGTTTGCAGGTCTTGGCAAGGAGCTTTTTATTCCAGGTGTGACAGGAAGTCACTTTGTTGTCACAACTGCTGAAGGGGCTGTGTGGATGAATGGGTTGGACAAGATGGTGGAGGCCATTTCAGCTCTGCCAGGCTTGGCTCGGAGGAGAAAGGTTGTCAGTCAGGTCTTGAATATGCCCCCTCTCATCTGATCTCCTGGCCTCTAGGAAATTTATGTTGACATTCACCAAGTCCCAACCCTTGGTCTCCAACACAGATTTGGCGATATCAGATCAGCTAAGATTGGGGTGAGACTGAGATCCAGACTGAAGTGAGTCCCTTGCAATCAGGGGACAGAGATGGTGTTTGCTTTATTCACTGATGTACTTCCCCCCCAGCACAGGCCTGACCAGGCCCACCCTTAGATCCAGGCAAGGGGGATCCTGCCCTGTCCCACATTTTAAAGGGCCTCTCTCTGGCCCTCCGCCATCTGCAGGCGGCAGGGGTAGGGGATATGAGGCCAGCTCTCCCTCACTGCATTTCAGCAAAGCTGTCTGAAGAGTCTGAGGTTTCAAAATTGAACCTGGCTTTCCAGGTTGTTCTGAAGTTATATTCATAGAGGAGAAAGAGGACATTTTTAAAACAGTGTATTAGCTTGATTTGCAGCTTTTAAGTATTTAGATCTGGGAGTGAGTGGCCCCCAGGTCCCACCAATATCAGGAGTGAGTCTGGTCAAGCACATAAGAGATATTTAATATTTAGCTTTTAGATGAATTAATCTCATTTAATTTAATCTTCACGCAGACTCTTCAAGGGAAATAGCATCGCCTGTGTTTTATTGATGAGGAAACTAAGGCTTGGAGAGATTTAGTGACTGACCCAATTTGTCACATTAGAAAGTAGCAGAGATGAGCCTTGAGCCTTAATGTATCTGATTCCAAAATCCTTTACAATTGTCTCATGACAAGTTCACAGCCATTATGAACACATTAAATATATTATAACAGCTTGAGCATGTCATTCGGTCTCTTTGGGTACAAGTACTCTTTATATTACATAAGAAAGGCCTCCTCTTCTTGATTCTTACTCTGTCCTCTCTGGCCCTTTGGGGGTAGTAGGAAAGGAGCTAATGGTCCATTTAACAATTGTAGGGAAACTGAGGCCCTGAGCGGTAGCCCAAGGTATCATCAAGGCTCAAACAAATAGTGTCTCCCTTTCTTATGTAACGAGAAACATGGTCGTGACCAGATCAGAACCAGTGTCACTGTTGCAAGATCCTCAGCAAACAGCTTTTACCTTATGGTCGGTTCTGGTCCTTTATTGCTACATAACCAAGTACCCCAAAACGACAACCATTTTATTATTTTCTACAATTTTGTAGACCAGAGATTTGGACAGGGCTCCGCTGGGCAACCTTCTGATTGATCCGCAGGCACTGAGCAGTCACTTGGTTGTGTTCAGACTGGGCTCATCTGAAGGATCAAGATGCCCGGTGCTTTGGTGGGGATGACTGCAGTGCTGAGCTCGAAGGGGTTGCTCTCCCTCTCCATGTAGTCTCAGGGCCTCTCCATAGTGTGGTTTGACCTCTTCCATGGCAGCTCGTGGATCCAAGAGGCCTTGGCAGGAGCTGCCAGTCCTCTTAGGGGCTAGGCCCAGAGCCAGCAGAGCATTATTTTTACTACACTCTGTTGATGCAAGAAGTCACAGGCCAGTCCAGAGTCAAGTGGAGGGGAAATGGACTCTTTCAAATAGACTCTTCCTCTCAAAGGATGAAGAGTCACAGAATCAACATCTGTCTTTCATTTACCCCGTGCTCCCAGATGGCTGCTTGAGATCCTGTCACCACATCTCAGTTCCAGCCAGCAAGGTGAAAGAGAGGAGTAAGGTGTATACCCTCCCTTTTAAGACATTTTCTAGAAGTCACGCAAAATAGTTCTCATTGGCAAGAACTCACATGGCCATACCCAGGATGTGGGAGGGAATATATAATCTTCAACCCTGGCTGCTATATACGCAGCTGAAATTTAACGGTTCTATTGACTAAGGAAGAAGAGGAGAGTGGATATTAAGGAACAACTCGAAATCTGTTCCACGGTTGGATTTTTTGCTACTAACAGCCAACATATTCCTAATGAACATGTTTTATTTCCAATCATGTGCCTCCTAATATATCCTCCACACTGTCACCAAAATAATCTTTCCTTAAAATTACTTTTTTAAAAATATTTTTTACTGATTTTTTTTTTTGAGAGAGAGAGAGACAGAAACATCGATGTGAGAAACATCTATCGGCTGCCTCCTGCATGCCCCCTACTGGGGATGGGGCCCACAACCTTGGGCATGTGCCCTGACAGGGAATCAAACCAGGACCTTAGTCCATGGGATGGCACTCAATCCACTGAGCCACTCCAGCCGAGCTATAATTACTTCTTTGTGTTCCTAAAAGGTGATTATTTTAGTCATTCCCATGCCAACAGCAAGTGTGTGAAGTTTTTTATATGGGGCCATGGGATTTTAATGCCTAAAATAACAATAGTAGCATTTGCCACATGCCAGTCTCAGAAACAAGCATTACGTCAGCATATCTTACTCCATCCTCACAGTAACTCCATCAAAGGGAATCACAGATGAGGAAACGGAAGCCCAGAGAGGTTAAGTCACTTGTCCCAAGCCACACAGTGCGTAGGTATAAGGTGAAGATTCAAATCCTTGTCTGTCAAATTCCAGAGATGTATTGAGCCACCCACAGGCGAAGCCCAGGGACTGTAACTGGTAACCACCCTGGGGCACGGGAAAGGCCCTGCATGGCATGTGTATCAGAAGAGGCAAGTGCCCTGCAGGTGCCCTGCCCTCCCTGTGCCCCTTCCGTCGGGAAGCCCGCATCAAGCCCCAGCATCAGACAGGTGTATTCCATGAAATTAAACTGGCGCCAGAAATTCATGTCATTTCATTTCCTTTAAACCCTGAATGAACCTCAGGCCATGAGTAGGCGACTTTGCAGAACTGGCGACATTGCTCAGCAGTGGTCAGAGTAAGGCCCAGTGACCTCCTGGCCGTAAATGATGTGCCTTCCAGCTCTGAGGTTCTCTGATCTGAACCCAGGTTCTTCTGGCCTTTACGTCACTCTGTTTAAGGACTTATAGGAGCTCCCAGATCCCCTGGGGTTCAGTTTTGGCCTGCAAGGGGGTGGGTGGAGGAGGGAAAAGGGACAGACATATCTGGATTCAGATCCTGGTTCCATCTTTTCGTGGAGTCTCAGTTTCTGTGCCTGTCACATAGGAGGAATAAGCCACACTCCACTCACTTATCCAGGTGTTGACTGCACAGGACAGGGGAGGAACTGCCTTGCAGACCAGAGCTGGTGAGGCACACAGTCCCGCTTGAGCAGATTGCATTTAGGAAACTAGGCATTAACCCCTTGTAGGATACAGAGAGCTGGGAGCAGGGCCAGGGAGACTGCCGAACCTTCAGGGGGGCTTCTGCCCACAGCCTCACAGAGGAAGCGGCCCAAGGTGGGCATTTACACATCGGTGCCCTGTCAGGGACACAGTGTTTCAGAACAATGGTTCTGGAGCCAGACACACCTGTGCCTGAATCCTGACTCCATCCCTCACTAGCTGAGGGTTCTTGGACAAGCAAAGTAACCTCTGTACTTTCGTTTTCCCATCCGTATGATGCGACTGAAAAGACAACCTATCTCATCAGCATTTTGTGAAGAACGGAATGAGAATGTTTCTTTAAAGCACGTAACTTAGTGAGATGAACTATCCAACTGGTAGTTAGGACAGTAAGAATTAACATTTTGTGAGCCCTAATTAAATACTGTGCTATAACTGTTCCATTGATTAGCTTATATACTCATCATCACAACCCTAAGATGTAGTTCACTATTATTCTCCACCTCGAGAGGTAGAGAGGGAGGTACATTTAGGTTGAATAAGCTATCCAAGGTCACAATAAGTGCTGGAGGCTGGGTTTGAACCTGAGCCCTGGCTGTCTGATTCAGTCCACCTTAATCAATACACCATGCTGTCATTATTACTGCTGCCCGTTCCTATTGTGGACCTTATATTCTGTACCAATAACACCTCCACAACTGCTGCAACAGCTGATTGGAGTAGAGGTCATCTGACTCAAAGACAGTGAAGATATAGGCTCCACAGCAGCCAATGAGATAGCCTGGTGCAAAAGCTCCACCCAGCAAGGCTGAGTGCAATGAACCAAACTAATCATCACCAATCAGGGCTGCCAGTTTGAATTTGGATCACAGGGAGTTGGGACATACAATGCATTAACGCTGAAAGACCTAACAAGATCAGATAATGCAAAGACAATGTGGAGGCACAGGGCCAATGAGTAAGCCAAACCCTGAGCCAAGAGAGAAAGGGAGCAAGACGGAGGAGGTGGATGAATACCCCTGCACTGATTGGGCCATGAAATAACTCGGTCCCCGGAGCTTGGGTCCTGAATGATTTCCCAGGGGTTACACTGCACTGTGCGGGGCGTGGTCCAAACTTCTGCCTTTCAATCCCTGCCTGTTGCTTTACTACAGTCCCCATGGCTCAAGTTAACCTGAGAGTGTCTGCTCTTTTCAACTAAAATGAGGCTAGCTCAGCTTTCACCTTTGACCTCAGGGTGAACAGTGAGAACTGGGAAGGGCAAGTGGAGAGGGGGAACAGCGCTAGGACCCTTCGAGCCATCCCCAGGCCTGACCCCTGGCTGCAGGAGGCCAGGAGAGATGGCCCGGCTCCGCCCCTGTTACACCGGAACCCCAGGCTCTACTTCTCCACCTACGATCACACGCTTAGTGATCTATGACCGCTCGCGATGACTCCAGGCCTCTCCCCTGCCCTCCAGGCTCCTGGGTCCAGTGGATGACTTGCCCAGGCATCTCAAATACAATCTATCCACAACAGCATTCCCAACCACCCCTCCAAAACCCACCCTCCTGCAGGATTTCCACTCCAGGAAATGCCAGCCCACATGTTCACTGCCGGGATCCAACATCTCAGTGTCCTTCCTGACCTCTCTCCTCCTCTCCTGCTCCAGTGTTCTTTCAGCCAGCAAATCCTGTTGGCTCTGCCTTCCTCACATACCCACGGACTGACCGCGTCTGCCCATGCCCACCAGGACTGCTGGCCCGAGCTGCCCTCCTGTCTCCTGGGAGGACGGCGGCAGCCTTCTCCGCTCTGTCCTCGCCGCCTGCCACGTTCCGCACTCAGCAAGCAGCCGGAGGGTCCCGTGGAAATGTAAACGGCTCCTGCAATCCTCTAGCTCAGCGATTTTCACCCGCTGCGCCGCGAGATTTTTTAAAACGTGCAACCCCGAACTATTTAGTCAGGGGCACTGACCTCGTTTCCCTTGGATTGTCAGATAAAAAAGTGACAACAGCCAACACAACAATAGCCATCCGGTGTGAATGAATCATAATTATATCTATTTTTTTTTTTGTCAGATAGGCAAAAAAATATCATGTATTTTTGGGTGTGCCGCCAAATTGTAGTAATTAATTTATGTGTACCATGAGATGAAAAAAAAGGTTAAAAATCGCTGCTCCAGCTCAAAACCCACCAATCACTCCCCTTCTCACTCAGAGGGAAAACAGAGGTCTCCACATCGGGCTTCCCGGGTCTCACCAGTTCTCCTACAGACCCGCCTCCCCGACCGGCCAGGACCCGCCGCCCTCTGTTCCAGCCTTTCCAAGTGCTGGCCGGTCCTGGAAGAAGCACTCGCCCCTGGGCCTTTGCATTTGCTGCCCCTCTGCCTCAGCCTCCCCTGCACGTCTCTCCCTCTCCTGGGCTGGGTCACCTCAGCACAGGGGCCTGTCCTGAGCCCCTTGGTGTCAGCTGGCACCCACCCCAGACGCCTCCCTGCTTTGTTTCCTCTGTAGCACCTAAGGTGATCTGACATGCTAATACAGGGTGTCCCCTCAAAATGTAGGCACACTTTGAATAGTTCTTAAGTCAGTGTTTCTTAAAATACATTTCGTCTTCAGAATGTAATAGAGTCTATAATTATGCGTGTGTACGTTTTTGAGGGACATCCTATTTTCACTTCCTCTTCACGGTCCATCTCTGGCACAAGCTGTGAGGGGGGAGGCATTTCAGTCACCGGGCTTACGTTGCATCCCCATAGCCTAGAACACAGGCTGGCGTATGGTAGGTGCCCGGGAGGCTCTGTCAGTGACGATCGCTGGCCCCCTCACTTCCTTGATCCTTTTAGGGGTAAGCTCCAAGGAGACTCGTCAAAGAGGCATCGGTCCAAATAGGTGGGGATTTCTTTTTAAATATAACTTTTTTCCCTTAATACAAAAGTCCTTGTGTCCCAGTTGTTGGCTCTCCTGTCAAAGCTTGTCCTACCCCGAGAGCTTGGCGCTGGCTCCCTGTGTTCCCGCCAAGGCTGCAATGTCACAGTCACCCGTGAGCGGTGTGGGCTTTACAGGGGTTCCCAGGGCCGCGGGCACAGCACCTCCCTGCGGCCACACCTGGAACCTCCCGGGAAGGACTCTGTTGGTAACTGATGGGTCATTGTACTGCTCTTGCCACTTTTCTGTATTTTGAACATTTCCTTTACAAAAAAAAGAAAACAACAGCCCTGGCCGGTTTGGCTCAGCGGTTAGAGCGTCCGCCTGCGGTCCGGAGAGACCTGGGTTCGATTCCTGCTAAGGGCATGTACCTCGGTTGCAGTTTGTCCCCGGCCCTGGTCGTTTGTGCGGGTGGCAGCCACTCGATGTGTCCCTTCACGTCAATGTTTCTCTCTCTCTCTTCCTCTCTCTCCCTCCCACTCTGTCTGTACAAAAAATGGAAAAATGTCCTCGAATGAGGATAAAAAAAAAAAAGAAAAGAAAACAACAGTGTTTTCTCTGAAGTTCCTTCTCTCGGGCACATCCCAGAGGACTTCCTGTTGCCCTCTACCATCACGTACCCACTTCTCTTCCCCGCCTGGTTCTCCTTTAACCAGAGAGCAGCTTAGTTTAGCGGTTCAGCTCCACCAACTAGCTGCCTATTGACATACTGGAGTCATGTGGGCACACTTAAAACCCGTGGTACCCAGTTGTCCCCCCACACCTCAAGATTCGGAACCAAATGATCTAGTGTGGGGGTGTGGGCGCTGCGTGCGGGCAAAGGCTTCCCAGGTGGTTCTGGCACTTTCCCGAGTGGAGTCAGCCCGGACTTATCCCTGACTCTGCTGCACTCAAGGGCCTCCTCGGAACAGGGTCTGGCCTCTTCGGAGGACAGTCTAGGAACATGCTTTTATTACCTGAGCCCACCCCTGGGGTCGCGTCACAATGGCCTAAGCGACTGAGGAGCTATTTCTTCCAAACCCAGAGAGCACTTCACTCATACCACGTGCCTGGCGGGCAAGGCTGTTTCCATCACCCTGTGCAATGTGTCCAGTCACCGTTTGCAAAGTGCAGAGGAGCACGCGGCCCCACTTCAGGCCCGTGAACAGAAAGGCTCCATTGTCACTGAGTCACTTGAAAGGAACAGCTAGAAAAACATTCAAAGGGCCCTGATGATAATGAGTATGCTAATGTGATTTCCACTGGGCCCCTGCGCTACCTCCGAAAATGCTGTCTGATGTTCCTCATGGACTCAAAGCTTCCATTGAAGTCCACGGGGGATTTGGGTTAAAACCACATCAAAGTTTTCACTTAGATGGACAAAACTAGGAGTTGGTGAATTAAGGGTGAGTTTCACATTGACCCTGATGCTGTTGACCTTGAGAGGGAAACAGGCCTGATTGGTTGTAAGTTCAGCTTCTAACTAGGCAGCTGTAGGTTTGGGTGGACAGAGCCAGCAACTGTTAAATGAGGGTCCCTTTTACATGATGAATGAGCTCTGGAGGCTTGGGTTCAAATTCCAGCTCCTCACTCACTAGCCAGATGACTTGGGACAAGGCAAATCTGTTCTCTGATTGAGCCTCAATGTCTCCATCTGTAAAATGGCATAGGTGAAACCTGCCTTGCCAAGTTGCTTCTGAGATTGAGGAAGTATGGCCCTGGCTGGTGTGCTTAGTGCTCAGAACATAGGCCCGCACAACAAAAGGTCTTGGGTTCATTCCTGGTCAAGGGCACGTACCTGGGTTGCAGGTTTGATCCCCAGTCCCAGTCAATCAGGGCGCGTGCAGGAGGCAAGCAATTGACTGTCTCTCTCACATTGATGTTTCTTTCTCTCTCCCTCTCTCTCTGTCTCTCTTTCTCTCTCTCCCTTCCACTCTCTCTAAAAATCAATGGAAAAAATATCCTCGGGTGAGGATTAATAACAACAGTAACAAAGAAGTATGTATGTGGGAGGAGTCAGGAAAGTAGAAAACATCTTGGAACTCCCAGCCTCCCACCCAACTGGAGGTACAGTAGGGTGCGGAGAGCGCCAGCTCGCACCCCCAGCCCTCCTCCCCTCTCAGCACGTTTACGGAGCACTTCCTGGGTGCCGGGCACTGTTTGGTGCTGAGGAGTCGGCTGTGTGCAAAACCAATGAACTCTGCTCTTAGTGGAGCAGCCATTCCGGTGGGGGTGACAGACACCAAACACACAGACAGACAAATCATAAATAAATGGTGATACACTTACGGAAAAGGCAAAGATGCCCTAATGTAGGGGACAGAGCCTCAGAGTCAGGCAGACCCGGATTCAAATCCCAGATCATCCCCGGCTGGCTGTATAACTCTTGGGAAAGCGATTTTATCTCCCTGACACTCTTCTCATATGTTCAATGAGATCCATTGATCATTCATCCACCCATTGAACAAATATGTAGAGAGTTCTGTCTTGAGTCAAGCATGCTTTTGAGTGCTTGGGAGTTTGCAATGAATGAAACAGGCAAAAATCCTTACCCTTGGGAGCTTCAACTCTAGAGGAGAGAAAGAGACAGTGAATATACACATATGGGGTGATGAAGAAAGATGAAAGAATGATGGAGAAAAGAGCTTTCTTGTGTAGGGCAGTCAAGGAAGGCCTCTCTGAAGAGGTGACACTTAACCCGAGGCCTGCTGGACTTGGGAGCATTGGCCATGAACAGGGTCATCTGCAGAAAAGAGTATTTCCAGCCAGAAGAGAAAGCGAGCAAGCAAAGGCCCTGGGGTAGGACAGCATAGCTGTTGGGAGGATCAGAGAACCAGAGACAAGGTGTGCAAAGCACCTGGCTCTGTAGGTAGCAGTTATTAGCTGTGTCCCTTTCATGAAACACAGGGGCTAAGTCACTGTCCACGTCAAAGTTCTTAGGGGTTCTGTGGGTTGGTGACTCCGTCATTCACTTTTCTCTTCTTGTTTTCTGAGTGGAAACCAGAAGTCAAACATCCCCAGCCCACCTGACAGCCTGCCTTTTTATCTCCAGGCCTCGCCCACAGGAATGTGTGACATGTGGTTAGAAGCGCTCGGGGGGAGGAGAGCGCGTAATGAATGATGGTCATTAAATAATAACGGCAGCATCTTGAATTTCTTTCCTCTCCTCAGCCTCACAAATTAGACACCCTGGAAATGCTGTACCCGCCGCCAAGATGCACCTCCATCTGGGGTGGAAGGCAACATCTGCTAAACAGCTGCATCTTGTTTGAGAGCTGGTACTTAATTAAATTACTCGGCTCTGGTTGGGGCAAGCGGAGCTGAGCAGGAAGGGACAGGCCCATCCCAGGCATGTAGTCCACCTCCCCTGACGTTGACTCAAACTCCTCTCCTGTGTGTCCCTCCACACACCTGTTGATCCCACCAACCTGGCGCTCACACTTCGGGGACACGCCCTGCTCACTCTGCTCACCCCGTGCTTGTGCTCAAGCTGCGCCCCTTCGGGGAACACGATTCTCCTGCCTGATCAACTCCTCCATGTCTCCAAGGCCCAACTCAAACATCGAGGCCTTTTCCATGAGGCCTTTTCCACCTTCCCAGCTCGGTGAATTTCCTCCCATGAACTCATACAGTGTGTCGTACTGGAGCAGTCATGCAATTACATGCAGTGCCACCAACCCTGCCATCGCGTGAGCTTCTTATGGTTGGGGACCACATTTAAGTCATCCTTGTAGTCCCAGCATTGTGCCGGATTCCCATAGATAATAAATGTTTGATGGATGGATGCGTGAATGGATGGATGAAGGATGGAGAAATAAAGGGATGGAAGGAGGAAGGAACAGATAAACAGGTGGATCCGCTGCCTCCATCTAAATCCGTGCCACCATCATTTTTCACTGGGACAAATACCACAGTCTCTCGCTGTTGTGTATCTTTTATTGTTGCCCTCAATAGTCCATTCTATTTAGAGCACTCGGGAATCTTTTAAATATGGAATAGCATTATGTCACTCCTCTATTTAAAACCTTCCTATTGGATCCAGCCCCTTCCTGCCCTTCTGATCTTATCTCCTTCTTTTCCTATGATCCAACTGCTTTGGGAACTAGCCAACCTGTCTCTCATCTCAGAACCTTTGAGTCTCCTGTTCCCTCAGCCTGGGACTCACTTTCCTTGGCTGTCTGTGAACCTGGCAGCCTCTTAGTCTTTAGGCCCAGCTCTATTGTCA
The DNA here is from genome assembly GCF_014108415.1 of Molossus molossus. Classification (NCBI taxonomy): domain Eukaryota; kingdom Metazoa; phylum Chordata; class Mammalia; order Chiroptera; family Molossidae; genus Molossus; species Molossus molossus. The sequence goes on from NW_023425399.1 coordinate 25,512,891, forward strand.
CCCCTCAGAGAGGCCTTTCTTTACCTTCCTAGTTAAAATATCTACCATCTTGATCCCTAAAGGCAAAGGGGGCCTGATCCAGACGACCAGGGCTTTGGCAGGTGCATTCCAATGGGCTTCCCACAGCATCACATTGGCCTCATCTGGGGTGGTGGTAGTGACCTCCTTCCAGGACTCGCCACAAGACACCCGCCCCCCGAGGGCTAACTCCCCCTCTCTATCCATTGAAGATCCTTCATGAATGGGCGCGTTTGGAACTGCAGCAATTAAACCATCAGAGCAACATTGGACCATTTGTTTACTATGGCACTTAGAGCGGGAATGGCTTGTTGTTTTGATGGTTTCTATTTTCAGCTCCGTTTCCTAGGGGTAGCGGGAAGAGGGTAGGCAATGAATCCTGGTCTATTCAAGCGAAAGGATACTTCAGTGAATCCTAGAATTTCAGGGTCACACAATTCTAGATTCATTGTCACGGAACGCAAGAGCAGTAAAAATCTATCATTTTAGTTACAGGCTCCTAGATTCATGGGATTCTAGAATCTTATGCAACAGAAAATAGAATCTTGGTGTCAAACCAGGTTAGACTCAAATCCCTGGCGTGATGGAATCCTGAGATGATCTCACGTGGTGGGGTTCTTGGCTCCTCTCAGAGACTTCCTCTGAGGACCTTCTCTGCAGTGTGCCCCCGCCTCACCCACACTCTGCCCCTGTCGATTGTTTTACTCGAGCTCATTTGTCTTCATAGCCCTGATCACCACCTAACATCTGATGCATTTCTCTGCTTACTTGCTGATTGCCTGCCTCCCCCACACATTGGATTGAGGTCAGGAACTCTGTTTTGTGCACTGTTTAGAAAGTACTTAGAACAATGCCTGACATGTAGTAAGGACTAAAAAAAAATCATCCGTGCATCCAACAAATATTTGAATATCCCCTTGGAGATGATCTTGTCCAGGATGGGAGGTCATCTCATTTTGCACCCAGAGCGCTGTGTTGAAAGGATTCTCAAGGCTCACCCAAGCTCCCTGGGGGAGGGTGATCAATCAGCAATGTCTGGTATGGACCCCAGCCAGCTCCAGGGCGCCGCAGCCAGGACTAGAAGCCTGTTGTTCTGCCTGCCTCCAGCCTCACCTCCCAGGGCTGCTGCCCATCTCTCAGGCACAGGTTCTGTATTGTCCCCTCCACGCAGGACTTCAGCTCTCCCTTCTCTCCAGCCTTCCCAGGAGCAAGGGGTGCTGGTGTCCCTCGCCCCGAACCTCCGCCTGGGAACCCAGTTCTGGAACACTGCCTGAGCGCACAAGCCAGTTATTTTTAAAAATCCAAAAAGAAAAGAAGGAAAGAGAAAACTCACTGCTTCAGTCTCTGCACCAGCCCCAGCTGAGAGAATAGAGACTTGAAAGAACAAAGGGTTTCCTCAAACACGGCAGATCAAGGCTTGGCTTTGTGGTGACCGGTAACCAACTACAGCGCTTTGTGACAGACCCTTTACAAGGCGGCAGGCCTCTGTTCCCAGTGAGCATTTTTTGCGGGGGAGGGCGGGAGGCAGGGGACACCCACCCCAGCTCCGGCTGCTTACAATCATAGGCTTTGGGAACCCCTATGTGTTAGGACCTCAAGCCCTGCAGAGCTTGGAGCCTGATACCCCTTTGGTCAGACAGGCAAACAGAAGCCCTGGAGGACTCGAGGTCACACAGGGAGCCACAGGCCTATGCATTACCTGCCTCAACAGGTCCCCTTTCAGGGAGTCAGAGGCCAGTTATGTGCACCCAATCCTCCCCTCCTTACCTCTCGCACCCACCACCGCTGCCTGGGAAAGCCTTCTCAGGAACTCTCCCTGTTCCCCTGACCCCTTCCTCCTCTAGATTTCCCTTATCGAGGTGCCCATGGGGTAGAGTTTTTACCTCCAGGTCTTCGGGGTCAGCACTGGTCAGTTCTAAGATCACAGAAGGATTGGAGTTGAGCCCCGACTCCAGGATGGATGACATCAACTGATTCATGGGAGGTGGCATGCATAATGTCACCAGGCGCTGTGCCAAGGCCCCTACAGTGGTGCCTTGTGGGGGTGGCACAACCCTATGATGTAGGTATCACTATCCCCATTTTTCAGATGAGAACACCAAGACTCCAGAGTGACACAGCAGCGATTGGCAGAGCTGATGCTTGAGCATGGGTCCTCCGGTCTTCTAAGCCTAGCTCCTTTAACCTCTCCCCCTGCCCGACCCCTCCCTCACGTAGCAGAAGTCCACAGGCTGAACCTGAGTCCTGGGGCTGACGCAGTGTCAGGGGAGCCCGGCCAGGTACAGGGACGTTCCCTCCATCAGATGCTGCCCTCCCAGCACGTGAGTCATGGAGTGAGCCCCAGCACACGTGGGCCTCCAGCCTGAGAGCGGCCTATTCCATCCCCTTGTCCTCCCCCCACGCCCCTGCCGTGTGTCGCCGTCTGCTGTGTCTCTCTCCGTGGCTCTTTTCTACCCCCGTCAATCTGTGTCGTCTCCATCCTGTGGGCTTTTCTTGGCATCACTTTCTGCCTCTGGCTCCCTGTCACCTCCTTGAACCCTCCCACTGTCTCTATTCCCAGGTCTTTTCTTTCTCCCTGCATCTGTGCGCTCCTGTGCGTCTCCGTAGCCTGCGTCTGCTTCAGTCCGTGGGCTCGGCTCTGTGCACGCTTGCTCCGGCCCATCTCTGGGTGTTTACGTCTCTGTCTCTCCCCAGCGCTGTTTCTCTCTCTCACTCTCACCGTCTCCCATCCGTCCCTCCCTGCTTTCTCCCTGACACTGTCTCTCTCTCTCTCCCTACTTCTCTGTCTTTCTGCCTCCAACTCTCGGCTGCCTTCCTCACTCCCCTGTCGCCACCCTTCCTGAGTCCGCTCCTCTCTTGCCCCCCCACACAGACATGTGAGATCCCAGCAAATCTCAGCTTAGCCGTAAAGGGACAAGGAAGGATCGGTCAGGGGTGCTCCAAAAGGTGGATTCGGATGGGTGTCGTGTTAAAGGGAACTGAGCCAGCCTCCTCTTTTTCTTCCAGAAATGAATGGTTACTTTCCTGGGAGGCAGACGAGAAAGTCCCTGAATAGGGATTTAAAACACTAAGCTCTGATTCCTTCTTTTTAATATTTATAAAGAGAGAAAGGGGATAATTTCAGGAAGATCATTTCAAGGCGAAAACCCACATATTTTCAATAGAATTATTCCAAAAGCCCCTTTCCGGCTCATTGGAGTGTATAATTTTGTAAGTTAAAGACACGAGGCCTGGTTTCCAAGTTCCCTAAAATGAGGAATGACGCAGCTAAGTGAGGGCCAGAAAGGAAGTGCAAGATGAAAAAGCGGGCAGTGGCGACAGAGGAGCGGCCGGGCTGGGGTGCACTGGCCAGGGCCACCGCCGCAGCCAGCGTCCCTGCCAGAGCCTCTCTCCTCTGTGACCCTCAGACCAGCCGAACGCGGGCGGAAACACTGTCAAATACCCGCCCCAGACCTGAGACGTCCATCCACCTCCTACAGAGCCACTGCCCCCAGAGGGCTCGCCCAAGGCTCCTCAGACAAGGTGCGTCCACCCTGCGGCCGCCGTCCTCTCCCCCAGACCTCGTCTGTCCTCGGCCTTCATCTCAACTGTCCAGTTGCCCAAGCTGTCAGTCTGGGAGTTGGCCTTGGGTCCGCCCTCACCCTGGCCACTTCTAGTTATTTATCACGTTTTGCCGATTCTATCCTCGTCTGGAAGCTCCCACCATCCACACTCCGATTGCCCACGGTTAGGCATCCGCGTCCCCGGCCTAGACCACAACGGCCCTGGGAGGGGCTGGGGCCTCTGGCCTGCGTAGGGGCCGACAGAGAGTGTTCTTTCCGAAGCCCAGCTCTGAGAATGGTCCTCCCTTCCTCGGAAACAGTCACAGCTCCTCCTCACTTCTAGGGTAAAGACCAAATTCCCCTACCCTGGCATGCATGGTCTTGCCACAATGTAACTACTCACCCTCCCACTGGAAACTCTGCTGTGACTAAAATAAACCACTCTCTTTTCTGTCTGCCTGAAAGGAATGAGAGACATTTTTCTACCTCCAAACCTTGGTCAGGGCCCCTCCCTTCCCACAAAATGCAACTGGGCAACTTGTCATGCAGGATTCTAACCCGACCACGAGGGCCCGCGCAGACGCACCTGTCTCTGAGGCATGGACGCATTCACTCCCAGTCCCTTCTCGGGCAGGTTCCCTTTCTTCTCTGACCCATGACATTTCATTTGAACATGAGATGGGTTGCAGGGCCTGAGAGCAGGCCAGCTCTGTGGTTAAGACAGAGGGAACAAGAAAAGAGGATCGCTCCTTCTGACATTCTCCCAACCCAGACCAAGCTGCAATTTGTGGTTCTGCTGGGTGCCTGAAATTACTGGTGAGTTCCCCTGCTCATAATTACAGTTATCACAGCAATTAGCAATGTCATTGCAAAGATCATTTCCGGAGCACTTACTACACTTACTCTGAGCCAGGTACCTGCTAAGTGCTTTGTCCACTTTAGCTCACGTAATTCACAATAACTTCGTGTTGTGGGGACTGGTGTCACCACAGTGGAACGGATGGGGAAACTGAGGCTCAAAGCGGGGCAGCAGCTTGCACAACATCGCGCCGTGAGTCCAGGGTCAGGACTCTGGCCAGGCCAGCCTGACTCTAGAATCCTTGTGTTTAACCTCAGACACACCGAGAATGCGGACGCCTCAGTGTCAGCAGAAGCTGAGTGATGCAGTCCTGACTCACCACTCACTGTGAGGCCACAGACACGTTCTCTCCCTTGGGCCCCAGCTTCTCCTTCTTCGCAATAGCCTAGTTCCTGTTCAAATACTTTGGACCTTCCCGGAGCTGGTTCTTCGGACCCCAGGGTCACAGCTCAGTCTTCTTTTCCCTGGAGAAAGGCACAGCAGGGGGAGGCGGAGCACAGAACTTCAAAAGAAGCCCCCGGGGCAAAAGCAGCCCCCTCTCCTGCCCCAGCACCACACTGGGTTTGCCTTGGCCAGGGTCTTCCCAGCTCATCTCCGAAAGCCCTCAGGAATGCTGCCAGGTTGTTTCCATACAGCTCTCCGCTTCACCGCGACTCCTGCCAAGGGCCAGCCCCTAATTCCCAGACTCTGGCTTTATCTCTCACCGGGGCATTTACACCAGCCTCCTCACTGGTCTCCCTGCTTCCGCTCTAGGCCTTATCTCCCCAGCTGCCTTGGCATTTTTAACAAAAATCATAAAGTCTCTTTGGTTCTTAAAACCTTTCATGAGTTCTCATCACAATTAGAGTAAAGCCCAATGCGCGCCCTGGTCCCCAGGCCCCGTCTGCTCTGTCCCCAGGCCTTACTGGGCTTCGAGCCCATCAGCTGGCCAGCAGGGCCCAGGACAAACCAGGATTTTCCCCATCTCAGGGCCTTTGTTCTTAGTCTCATCTCAGTTTCTTTTCTGGCTTTTTCCTTCCACTCCTTCAGTTCAAAATTAATTCTTTTGCCTGGCTGGTGTGGCTCAGTGGACTAAGCATCCCAGTTCGATTCCCGGTCAGGGCACATGCCCTGGTTGCAGGCTCGATCCCCAGTGGGGGGTGTGCAGAAGGCAGCTGATCGATGTCTCTCTCTCACATCAATATTTCTATCTCTCTCTCCCTCTAAAAAATCAATACAAATATATATATATTTTTAAAAATTCATCCTTTCCCTAAGGTCTCTCTTGATTTCTATTATCTGTAGTAGCTTCTGCCCTGGACACCCTCACACCAGCAATGCTGTTCATATCCCTGTACTGTGCAGTTAAATATTTGAGTGTTTCTAATGTATTGTCCATCTAAGACAGCAAATGGCACACTAGGAAGCTCCGAGCTCTCGTTGCTCCCACAGAAGCATGAAAAACTAAAACGAATTCCCAGAAACTGGGCTGAACTAGTACAGGGGCTCTGGAAAACAGTCAAAGGTTTACAACAATCAAGTGAACATCATTCAAGGAAAGACCACCTTCAAAACAGTAGGAAATATTATTATTATTATTATTATTATTATTGGTGGTGGTTTTACTAGCTCTCATCTCATTCTCTTCCTGGCACAATGGTGTCTTGGTCTGGAGGAGGCAGGAGCCCAGTCCCTAGTTCTGCCCCTCAAACCAGAGGTTGCAAAGCAGAGCTTATGTGCGACATTCTAACCTGATGAGTTCTGCCCGAAGGACTGGTCCCTGTTTTGTGTGACGTGGATCTGTGGTGAGGGGAAGCACCAGGCAGTGCTCATGAAAGCTCCAAGGAGACCCGCAGATACTTGGGTCCATGGATGGTACTGTCTGTGTTCACCCATAATCTCTTTCCCCAGGCACCTTGACTGGATGTTCACTTGGTTTGCTGTAAACCATTGACTGTTCCCCAGAGCAGTTTCTTGGTTTTGATTGTGTTGTTTTTGATGCTTCTGCAGGAGGAATAAGAGATTGGAGCTTCCTAGTCTGCCATTTTGCTGCCTATGACGGGCAATACATTTAAGCAAGTGGAAGAAAGAATCAATGAACTTGAATACAGGACAATTAAAATTATTGAGTCTGAAGAGCAGAAAGAAAAAAATGAAGAAAAGTGACTAGAGACCCAGGGATTTGTGGGATAGCATCAAAGGACTAATATATGCATTAGGGGAGTGCCAAAGAGAAGTGGGGAAAACCAGACAGACTATTTGAAGAAATCATGTATAAAACTTCCCAAATTTGATGAAATACATGTATTTGCAAATCTAAGCAGTTGAATGAACTCCAGTAGGAAATACTCTAACTGACCCACACTGAGCTATAGTGTAATCAAACAGTAAAAATTCAAAGCCAAAGAGAAAACCTTGAAGGCAGCGGGAGAGCAGTGACTCATCAAATACCGGGGCTCCTCCATATGATTACCAGCTTATTTCTCATCAGAAATCTCAAAGGCTAGAAGGCAGTGTTGAAAGGGGGGAGAGAAAAAAACCTTTCAACTAAGAATTCTATATCCAGCACAAGGATTTTCCAAAAATTAGGGAGAAGTTAAGACATTTCAAGAACAACAAAAGCTTACGGCGTTTGTTACCACTAGACTTGTCTTACAATAAATGTTAAAAAGAGTCCTTCAGATTGAAATAAAGATACTAAACAGTAACTCAAAGCTGTATGAAGAAATAAAGATCTCTGGTAAACGTAAATACTTGGGCAAATATGAAAGCAAATATTACTGTAATTTTGGTTTATAAACTTTTAGTTTTCTACAAGACTTAAAAGACAAATAAATAAAAATAATTATAAATCTATGTTAATAGGCACACAATATATAAATATGTAATCTGTGACATCAATAACATAAGGTGGGAGAAAGGGGAGAACTGTATGAAAGTAAAATTTTTGTATGTAATTAAAATTAAGTTGGTAGCAATTCAAACTAAATTGTTATAACTTCAGGCTATTATATATAATCCCTGTGATAAGCATTAAAATTTTAAATTTTTATAGACATTTTTAATTAGATGTTTTAAATGTCTATAGATAGCCCAGCTGGTATGGCTCAGTGGTTGAGTGTTGACCCATGCACCAAGAGGTCACTGGTTTGATTCCCAGTCAGGGCACATGCCCAGGTTGTGAGCTGATCCCCAGCGGGGGGCATGCAGGAGGCAGCCAATTGATGTTCTTTCTCATTGATGTTTCTTTCTCTCTCTCTCTCTCTCCCTCCCTTTCCTTTCCTCTCTCTCTAAAATCAATAAAGAAAAAATATTTTAAAAAAATAAATGTCTATAGATATATACACAAAGGAAATGAAAAGGGAATAAAATAATATCACTACAAAAAATCAACTAAACACTAAAGAAGGTAATAATGCAGTAAATGAAGGACAAAAATGCTATTACAAAGAAGACAAGAAAATGGCAAAAGTAAGCTTTTCCTTATCTGTCATTACTCTAAATAAAAATGGATTAATCTCTTCAATCAGAAAGCATAAATTGACAAAATAAATGTAAAAAAATATATATTCAACTCTGTGTTGTCTATAAAAGACTCTAGATCCAAAGACACAAATAGGTTGAAAGTGAAAAGATAGAAAAAGTTATTCCATGCAAATAGCAAACAAAAGAGAGGTGGGGTGGCTATACTGATATCAGACAAAATAAACTTTAAGCCAAACACTGTTACAAAAGACAAAGAAGGACATTATATACTGATAAAAGTATCAATTCAACAAGAAAATATAACAATAATAAACAGATATGTACCAACCAACAGAGCTCTGATGTATTGTCCATTCCATTCCCTGAATGCTAGTCCATGACAGCAAAACCTGGATCTGTATTGCTCACTGCTTTGCTTCAGTGCCGGTTCTGTGCCAGCACACATTTGCTCGGTTCCCACTGTTCCCAGTAGGTGACCACAGGGAAAGCAGACAAGTTGGATCTGGGAATCGTCACCAAGCCTCAGGCCACTGACTGCCCTCAACTCTTCCAAATGCCCCTCTGGGAGTTTAAGATCCTTTCTTTACCATCTTTGAGTCAGTCATGAAGATGAGAACGAAGGTGTTTAGAAATTGTGGGCAACTCGAGTCTCCCTTCCAAGCACTTCCAGGAGCCAAGGGCTTGTGACTGCACAAAAGGGAATGTGAAGACTCACGGTTGGGTGCATCACTGAAAGTCATCCAGTCTGACTGACTTATGTTATCTATGGGATGCTGAGGCTCAGAGAGGGCAGGGAATCAACTGAAGGTACATAGCAAGCTAATGGCAGAGCTGGTATTAGACTCGAATCTGTTGATTGCTCAACCGCATACTATTTCTGTAAGTTGCCCTGGGGACTGTCCCAGGAACTGCCCATACATGCAGTTCCTCTATATCATTCTCTCCCCTCCAGTTTTCCTTCACTCCTCCCTTTCTTCTCCATTTCATCATGATACTCTGTTCTCCATCCCCATACCACATAAGGCATCATATGGTCTTTTCTGGACTTAAAAGTTTAACTATCTTATTTGACTCTCACAATGGTCTGTAAAAGAAGTGTCTTTCTTTTTCAATTACAGTTGACATTCAATATTATTTTATATTAATTTCAGGTGTATACCATAGTGATTAGAAATTTATATAATTTACGAAGTAATCCCCCTAATAATTCTAGTATCCATCTGGCACCATACTTCTTATTACAGTAGTGATGACTATTTTCCTTATACTGTACTTTACATTCCTGTGACTATTTTGTAAGTAACAATTTGAAGAAGTACCTTTTAAAGCCCCATTTTACTGATAAGATAACTTAAGTCCTAAGATAGAAAGAGGTCAGCCAGTGGAGAATGTGAGGCTGGAGCCTTGCCCAGTCTCTTAACTCCAAGTTTCAAAGTCTTGTCTGTCTTTCAGATGCCCTTGCAGGTAACAAGAGACTTATTTCAGCAAAAACCATGATGCTCACTGCCAGCTTCCTAACAAAGCCTCCTTCCAAACCAAGTGAGACTCCTGGCTCACTTTCTTCTATGGGTTTCCCCCTTTCATCTCAGGACGACCAATGGATGTTGTTCTCCAAAGTGGAACATGCAGGGAAGCTGGGGGCCCAGACCCTAGGCCAGAGGCATGGGCGAGGGTGTGGGGTTTGCTCAGGTCTGGACAGCTCAGTGCCCTTGCCACTTGACAGGTGCTGAGCAAAATGCTTTGCAGACATTATCTTAAGGTCCTGCCCACCATGCCCAATAAGGTCAAAACCCTCACCTCATTTTGCAGTTGAAGACACAGGGTCAGAAGGGGAAGTGGCTTTTACAAGAACACTCATGGTCATTAGCTGATCTGCTGGATGTGCTCTTAACCCCTTCACAGTGTTAGATCATAGACCACTAGCGTCTATGCTGGGGGTGCACGAAGACTCTGGAAATGCAGGGAACAGACATGTGTGAGCATGAGGATATTCCAGGTCACCTTGGCATCACTTGTTTTTTCTTTTTGGGAGTCAGAAGCAGGAAGGTTGGGGCTGAGGAGCCCCAGGATATTTTTGCTCAAACCACCAGTTCAAGGCTTACTTCTGAAGGGCCTAACCCACACAGGCAGAACTGCGGGATGATGGGGATCTGGCCAAGGTGGTGGCGGCGGTGGGGATGTTTAGACTCAGCAGTTCCTCTCTCCAGTCAATGGTGGCGATCCCAAGACTGAAGTCAGCCACGGGGAATGGAGAGGGCTGGAGGGTGTGGGGAAGTGGGGAGTGTTCCCGGGAAGTGGGGGAGGCAGGGACGCTGCTCCGTCCTTGGGGAAGGGCCCATTGTGCCTTCAAGGAAGCAATGAGCAGTTGGCTCCAGCCTCCCCGTTCTGGCTGCCTGGAGTTTCTCTCACCCTGGTCACTTGATCCTCTTACTTTTCCTGTCAGTGAGGAAGCTGTTTACTCCCAGAAAGTCATTCATTCCCTGATAAGATCAACCTCATTGTTAAGGAGAATTCTCACTTCCTGCCCAGGAGGAGGCAAAGGGGGAGATTCTAGCGCTCAGAGCCCCAGAAACAATCAGTGTGAGAGACTCCAGCGAACACACTGCCCAACAGCCCTTGTCTTAAAAATGGAGAAACTGAGGCCCCAAGAGGTGAAGAACTGGGGAGTCATTGTCAGAGTTGAACCCCAGTCCAGCCCTTCCAAGCTTCCTAGGCCAGGCATCATTCTGCACCCCATCAAAGCACCCCCAAGTCCCACGAACTGGCTTTTGATTTTAAGATTTACATGCTATCATAAGAAAACACGCTAACAAAACAGTCTGACACAATATTTTAATATAACAATCTAATATGCTATTATAACATAACCTTGAAATACATTCAGAGACAACTTCATATTCTAATTCAACATTTTAGAACAGTTCTAACCCACATTCTAATCTAACACTCTAAAGCAACACTATTCTAACACATAACATTACATAACATCCTGCTACAATATTATAAGACATCGTAACACAACATTCTAATCTCTGCTGCTAAAACGATATGACATTTCTGTGTTATTTGAACACAATTCTAATGCAACACTCTAAAATAACTTCCTAAGTTCTTCCTCTAACACTGAGGACTCTGAGGGTCTGAGCCTCTGAATTTCACTCCACAAGGTGACACTGAGAGCCCCAGTCATGCTGACCGGTGTTCATGGCCTAGTCACACAGCTGGACACTGCCCTCCACATCTGGCCAGGCCCCACCTGCTTCTGGTCTATGAGGCCAGAGCAGCCCCTAGGACCCAGGTCAGATGGACCTAGTGGCCCAGGCTCATAGAGGACATATCGTCACCAAGGTACGGGGTAGTCACGGGTCTGGCTCCTTGACCTCTGATGGATACCTCTCCCTTCCTCCTCTCAGCCTCATGCTTCTGTGGGCTGGCCTGGGGTGGGGGTGGTGAGGGAAAAGGAGGGAGAGGCTAGTGCTCATTCAATTTTGAGCACAACGGGACAGGGAAAGACGATCCCAATATTTGGATCCGGCTTTTCTTGCCGCCTTCCACTTGGGTGGCTGGAGCCAGGGGTAAGAGAATCTGCCCGGAAGTTACAGCCAGGAAAGAGGAAGAGTCGGGCCCTCAAACCAGCACGAACTCTTTCAGCTGAAGGGAACCAGGCAGATAGAGTTTAAGGATCTGTGAAAGCAGTAGTTTCAAAACTGTTCTTGGCTAGATTCTATTTGTTCACCTAGGATCTTACCCTGGCTGCTCCTCTCTTCCCCTGCCAGGGTTTCCCACAAGTCTGTCTCTTACTTGCTTTGGGTCCGTCCTGCTTCAAAGTCGCCTCCCTGAGCGGCCCTCTGTCACCAGCAGCCCCGTCTTCACCGGGCCCTCTCCCTGCTGTGCTCTCCTCCGCGGCACTACCGCGGCCCGGGATGCCTGCTGTTCACTGGTCTTCTCCCCAGACCTCGGTTCTTCAACAGCCCCTGCACACTGGACACACACAGGAGCTGTTTAGAATCTCCATCCCCACCTGCACACCAGCTGAATGGGGATCTCTGGGGTGGGGCCAAGGATCAGGAATTTTTTAAGCTTCCCAAGTCATTTCCTTGTGTGTCTACGGCTGAGAGCCCCTGAGCTGGAATGTCAGCGCCCAGGGCTCACGATCTCTTCTGGCCTTTTTAACGATGTCTGGTGAGTATCTGTTAAATGAATAAATACATTCAACAGAACATTTCCATTAAAATGTTTTTTCACATAGCAAAATTTTTATTTTATTTATTTTTAAAATTTAATTAAATTGGATTTATTTGAATACTAAATTTATTAATTAATTTTAATATCTAATTTATTAAATTGTTTTATTACAGATGTCCTTCTTTCCCCCCCTTTGACACCCTCCTCTCGGTTCGGCCGTCACTATGCTGTTGTCTGTGTACACTGGTTATGCGTAGGGATGCATGTAAATTCTTTGGTTTATCTCTTCCTGCCCTTCCGCCCCTGTTCCCTCTGGGGCTCGTCCGTTCCCTACTTCCATGTCTCTGGATCTATTTTTTTCATCAGCTTATTTTATTCATTATAGTCCACAGATAAGTACAAACATGTGATAAATTTGTCTTTCTCTGATTGGCTTATTTCATTTAGTGTAATGTTCTCCAGGTCCCTCCGTGTCATCTCAAAGGGTAAGAGATCTTTCTTACTGCTGCATGGTGTTCCATTGTGTACATGTACCATAGCTTTTTTGTCCAATCATCTATGGATGGACATTTGGGCTGTTTCCAGATCTTGGCTATGTAAATAGTGCTGTCACACAGAAAAACATTTTAAATAGTACCAAAGTTTTCCCAATGAAAAGTGAATTTTATTCTTCTCTAGGCTACAGTGAGTCTTAAAAGTCAAGGCAGCATTAACCTGGTGGGACAAAAAAGAAAAGGAAAAAGCATTTCTTGCAGTGGGCACAGCATGTGCAAAGGTCCTAAGGTATAGGTCGGCATTAGTCTCTGGTTCTCTCAATATTTCTGTCTTGGAGATTCTTTTACCATCTCAGGATCTGTCAGCCTGCACCACTCAGCCTTGCTGGTGCCCTTCTAGGATACTTTCACTCCCCAGGAGTTCAAATTCTCCAGGTTTCCTTTAAGCCTCAGTTTCTTCTTTAGTCGATGGGGTGATTATCCTGCTTCGTTCTTTAGAGATGCCATCTCATTGAATCTACGCAACAGCTGGAGGTGAACTATTGTTGTGCCATTTTGCAGATGGAGAAACAGGCTCAGAGAGGTGGGGTGACTTATCCAAGGTCATTCAACCCGGAACCAAACCTAAGGAATCTGTCCATCTCCAGAGGCGGTGGGAACCCCCCACGAGTCCCAGGTGTGTAGAATGTGAGCATTCCTAACTGTGAGTACCAGGTGGCCAGGACAGGGCAGACAGTCTGGTTTCATGATTTATTTCACGCCCACCCCATTGTTTGCTAAAGGGAGGAGTGTGGTGGCTGGGAGCCTGGGCAGCCCAGTCACGGGGTGGACTTGTCTGACAGCCAGCCAATCCAGGCTGCCGGAGCTGGCGCTGGAAAGGCCCTGGCCCCATCTTGCGAGGACACTCTATCTTTGTCCCTGGACACAAAAGGGGCCTTGTCTTCACCCAGCAGTGCTTATTCCACATGCTCCGGACTGCCCCAGCCCCTCTGCCTTGAGAAAGGCCCACTTTGTCGAGTCAAAAGACTAACTTGTTTCTTTTTCATCAAAACGTGTTGACTGACCTGGTTGATTTATCTTGGGAAAGTGGTGGGCAAGGGAGGGGAGTGAGGTGACAGACCAGCACGATCCAGAAGGTTATGTAGTCCAGCCGGGCTTGAGGGTGGGCTCCTGGCCCTTACCTGAGACAGAGAGATAGCTGCAAACTGAATACGATCTCAGGGAGTCAGGACAGTCTCCCAATTTCACTAGTGGCAGAGATTCCACCATTAGCTATTCATTTGTTTGACTTTAACCTTTGAAGGCAACTAAAATTAGGTTATTGCCTCTGAATGTGTAGTCGTATGTTTTGTCTGTTTGTTTGAGAATAGGGGTAAGTTAGTAGAAAGAATGAGCAAGCAGCAGAAAGGGGGCCACTGGGAGGGGGAGAGAAGAAAGGAAGAGGGTACATCTCACAGATTAAGTATAAATGAGTGAGGAAATATAAGGAGACTTTCTCTTTGGTAATTTTTTCCCCAAATCAGTCCCTCTCTCTCTACATCCACCAACTCCATTGTTCAGTCTTTTCATTCATGCATCCATTTATTTATTCATTCATCCAATCAATAAATATTCATTGAGCACCTACTCCATGCCAGAGACTTTAGATCCTGGGCCCACAGTGAAGAATAAGACCCTGCCTTCAGGGAGCATCCAGTCTTGTGGGGACTACAGTTAATAAACAAGTAAGCAAATGAACTAACATGATAACTGCAATGCAGCCATGTGCTGTGAGGACATAAGGTAGGGTGGGGGCTAGATGGTGGCCGGTGGTGTGGGGGTGGGGAAGCTGCTTTGACCAGGCCCCCTGAGGAGAGATGTTCCCCCAGAGATGGGAAGGATGGAAGAAATGCTGGGACAAGTGTTTCAGTCACAGGGAACAGCACACAAGAAGGCTTCAAGGTAGAACAGATGTGGAACCTACACTGAGGAGGGAACATGGTCGGAACCAGGTGCGTGAGGGGAGAGTGGTGGGAGAAGGATGCGGAGGGCAGGGGCAGGGACCGGAGGACCTGCTGGCTCCTTAGTTGTGCCGAAAGTTTGAGTCTGAGTGAGATGGGAAAGTGAGGAATGTGCAAGGGGGTAACACGGTCTAATTTGATTTTTTAAAAGTCCCCCGTCTGCTGTGTGAAAATGATTGGGTAGAGGCTGCTGTCCAAGTGAGAACTATCCGTGGCCGGGCCCACAGGGGTGACAGTGATGGGGGAGAGTGGACCGAACTGAGAGATATTTTTTAGAGCAAGGACAGACTGTGAATGAGTGAGAGGAAGGCAGGCAGAGAGGAAGGAAGGAAGGAAGGAAGGAAGGAAGGAAGGAAGGAAGGAAGGAAGGAAGGAAGGAAGGAAGGAAGGAAGGAAAATAAACAAATGAATGAACCTAGAAAATGTAGGTTCTACTCCCTACTTTGCCACTGAGTTTCAGTGTAACTGTGGGCAAACCCCTCTCCCTCTTGGGGACTCAGTTCCCCCATGTACGAAGTAAGGCCTGAGGTGTCTGGAGCAGCTAACACCGAGGTCCCCTGCGACAGGGACAGCCAGCCTCGGTTTCCTGGGCCTCTGACACTCCCAGAGGCAGGGGCTGATCCAGTTACTAACCCAGGAAGCCTGGATGGTCCAAGGGCAGCTGTGGAGATGTGGTGTGGATGCGGTGACTCATGCTTGGTCCCTCGGCTGATGGCAGAAACTGGGACAGCCAGGGGCCTGAGACTCGCCCCAGGCTCGGAAAACTGGCAGGATGCCACCACACAGCTGGGGAAAGGGAGCAGGCTGCAGCACTGGGCTTCCTGAGCCCCTCCGGGGACTGACGTTCCAGCCACTGCAGCCACCGTACCTAACCACTGAGCCAAGCATGGCACCAGGCTGTGCCCACCTCGGTGGCCAACAGGAGACACTGTGTGCCCACCTAATCCTCCTTCTGCCAAGCACTTGAAGACATTGACATTGCTATCTCCACTTTATTGAGGAAGAAATCAAGGCCCAAAAAGTTGTGGGTGGCAGAGCCAGGAGCCCTGCTAGATTGGACTAACTCCTTGCATTGCTCTCCTCTGCCTCCTGAGTATGGAGAGAATGGGAATGAAAGGGAAAGAAACAGAAGCTAAATATATTTTAATAAATATAGAAACTCAAACTCACATTTTCGTGTTTAACTGGGGCTGAGGACTTGCAGACAAAAGCTGCTCCTTTGCACTGCCTGAGTATGGCCTTCTTGCAGCGGATCCGCCACTGGGTCATTGTTCACAGCTCTTCGGCTGCTCACTCCTTCATCTGCACCTTCAGCAAATATTTACTGAGAACCTGCCACATGCCAGGGACTCTGTGAGGCCCCGGGGAGCAGGGTACAATGATTAACACAGTGACATTAGTACCTGCTTCGCTGGCTTGTATAGCAAGAGGGTGAGACAAATATTAACACACATTTCTGGGGATTCTACAGTTGTTTTCTCATTATGGCTTTGAGTAAGTTCCTTCCTTCTCAAGCTCCAGTTCCCTTATTGTAAAATGGGATGGTTAGAGTTCCTCCCTCGAGAGGCTGCCGTGAGGATTAGTTAAGATATCGTCAGGTCCATACTATGTGCTCATTAAATATTCGTTGTTGCTGTCATCCTTCGCTGTGAGTGACACACGTTCGACAGCCTTGTAGTTGATAACTATTAGCGTGGTCCACTGAGAAACAGATGTCGAGACTGGATTAGACGGATAAGAGATTCTCAGAGAGGGAGCAGAACACAGGGAGTCTGCAGGCTCGTGCGGCCGCAGGTCGGCACTCGGGATGGAGAGAAGAGAGCAGCTGGGTGGGCAGAGTCCCGGACTGCAGTGCAATTGCAAGAGAGGTTCGGCTGTGCCCACGGGGAGCCCCTGAGCCAACGCCATTGCAGGAGGAGTCCTGCCTCTCTCGGGGGGCTTGCTCCGGTATCCCCATCATGCTTAGTCACAGGCTGGCAGCAGCCCCCAGGAAGCAGGGGTTCAGCATGAACAAGGTGATGCGTCCCAAGGGGCAGAAGCTGGGGCTGTCGGTCAAACAGCAGGAGATCTGAGTGGTGTTCATTTATGGCTGCCACACAGACAGACTTGGCCCCAGAGCCAGAGTCCCCAAATGTGTGTCCACCCCAAAAACCCCTTGAAATGGGTTCGGGCAGTGTGCTGTGCCCTCAGCATGATGAGCTCACTGGCTAGGGGAACGATGGCAAGGGGCTTGGCCAGTGTCGAGAGACACATCCCGGACGAGGTTGAGGTAGTACAAGATGGAAACTATGCCCGGAATCAGACCAAACGAGGGCCCAGTTGGACCAAACGCTGCTGACTCCAGGAAGGGGAAGCTGGAAATATTCTTGTAACAGTGAGGCAGATCCAAAAATACAGCAAGGAGACAGCTGCTGAGAGCCCTGGCAGTTCAAGGGACATTAACTCTGGGAGGGGGACTGTCATCAAGAAGGAAGGCTGGTGAGGTGCCTGGATCCCACCCAACCGAAGGGTCAGGAGTTTCTAGGGAAATTTCTGCTCAGTGTGGAAATGGCCCTTTCCCCCACTTGGTCCAACCCTCTGATTACAGAGATTGAGAAACTGAGACCCGAATCTGGGCAAGAGTAGCACAAAGTTCCCTAAGAGTTACAAGCTGCTGAAGTGAGTCTTGAGCCAGGATTCCAGACCCCCAGGGCATGGCTGAGTCCTCCGCAGCCAGACCGCCAACATTGATCAAGGCTGTGATACAGGACTGGGAGGGAAGGCAAGAGGGGGAAGACACCCAGAGAGGGGACAGGGTGACATCCAGAAGAGGATGTGGGGACTCAGGAAGGAGGCTGAGGTTCAGAATGGGATATGAGGGCTTAAGGGGGTGGGGGGTAGAGAGTCGAGGGGCAGGGGGCTCCGAAGCCAGGAGCCCTAACAGAGGGACAGAGACTTGGAAGTGCATGTCCAACGGCCAGGGGCAGGTCTGGGGACTCGCCCACGCTGGCAGCTCTTGAAGGCAGCAGCCAATCTTCCCCACGCCGTCCCCCACCTCACCCCTGTTCTCTGGGGCACCTGGACTGCCACCCCGAGTGGGAGGGACTGACACTCTTGGGCATTAGTCAGCACATGGTGGTTAAAAAAAGAAGCCCCAGTGGCACTTGTGAAGAACACATCTCCCACTTCCCGGTGCTAAGGGGCTGCCGCCTCCCCTGCACCCAGCGGCTGGGCTCCAGCACTGAGGGGGGGGGGGGGGGACGGGCACAGAGGAGGAGGAGCCTGGAAAGGGCAGGGAACCCCTCCCAGGGGGCCTTCCTCCCACCTTGAAGCCTTGAATGATAATGAGGACAAGGATCCCTTTAGTAGTTTTGTCTGTGACTGTCATCACTTGCACAGGTATATGAGGAGGGCTGTGGTCCCCACCCTGCCCAGGGGCCACTGACATCCAGATGTTCCATCCTGGGCCATGCAGAGGGCATGGCGAGCGTGGGCCTGGCCAGGAGAGGGACCTGTGTGGGGGCACAAGCTGCAAGGAAGGTCCCCCACCTCTCACTTTACAGGTGGGATTGCGGAAGCTCTTGGAGGGCAGTAATAGTCCAATGTCACACAGCAAGGTGCCCAGTCTCCAGTCCCCAGACCAGGGGTAATTCCAGCAAACCCACTGGGTTTAAGGAGCCTGGCTCCACGGAAAGAGTGAAGAACAAGGGCTACGCTCCCCTCGGGCGGATCCAGGCCAGGCCCCGCTAAGATGCATGCAGTCCTCAGCAGTTCTGTGAGGCGGGTGCTATTGTGGTCCCATCTCCTACATGAGGAAGCTGAAACGAGGTTCCAAAGGCCGCGGAGCGGAAACGTAGAACAAGGAACAGAGCCCAGTCCGGCTCCAGGGCCCGGGCAGTTAACCACCAGGCGCCCTGCCTCTCGTTAAGCTTCTTGTGAAGCTACCATTCACTGTCACTTATAACGGCAGGAGCTGTGCTAAGTGTGCTATGCAAATGCATTCATTCACGCAATGGCCATGCACATTAGTCATCCAATGAGCACTGAACATCTACTGTAAGTCAGACACTGGGCATACAGCCATCAGAGAGAGAGCTGGATGCCTGCCTTTTGGATGTTCTAATCCTCACATGAGGTAGGTATTTTTATCCCCATTTTTAGATGAGGCACAGAGGAGTGGTGTCACTCACCCAAGGTCACACAGCAAAGGAGTGGCAGAGCCTATATTTGAGCCTGGTCCTGGCTGAGTCTCATTCTCTGCTTTTAGGGAACTTTTTTTTTTCTTCTTCTTTAATCCTCACCGGAGGACATGCCTATTGATTGTAAAGAGAGAGAAACATCCACCAGTTGCCTCTCGTACGCACCCCAACCGGGGATGAGCCCACAGCCCAGGCATGTGCCCTGACCAGGAGTAAAACTCTCAAATTGCCAGTGCATGGACGACACTTAACCTACTGAGCCACCCGGCCACAGCCAGGGAACCTTCTGAAGCACTTTCTCCAGCAGGGTCTGGCCCAGAGGTGACGGCATTGGTGTCTTTCCAGGACTCAGACGCTGTCAGAGCCTCCAAACACGCCTTCCCATCCGGCCTTAGCCTGGGTTCCAAACAGGCAAAGGGGCTAATGGCCCTTCCTCTTCAAGCAGCTGGAGGATTTCTTCCTTTCTTCCTCCCTCCCTCCATCTTTCCGAACACTAATTTTGAAGTCTCCTGACACTGTACAGACATCATAGTTTATGAAACCCCTCCTCCTCTTCTGGAGGTTATTTTTGCTCCATTGTGCAGCAGAGAAAACCCAGGGACTCAGAAGATGAAATGATTCACCCAAGGCAGTGAACTGATCAGAATTCGAGCCCAGTCATGTGTGCCTCAAAGTGGTCCCAGTCAGGGCCCCTGCAGGAGCTCATGGTGCCACCCAGTTGGGTCCTTTGATTCGAGTTCAATGAAGAGATTATTTACAAGGTGGTGGACAGGATTTAGGAATCCACAAAGGATAAGGCCGTACCCCAGGGCTGAGTGGAACTATTATCAGCCAAAGGGGTGAGGAGAGAGAAAAGTTGCTGTCATCAGGAGACAGAGGGAGAGCCCCCAAGAGCAGCTGTGGCCTTCATTTGGGGGACACAATTAGTTTGAGCTTATCCTGCAGGGATGCAGCTGGAAATAAATACCCCAACCTCGCCCTTCTCCCTCCCATATGCTCCCCATGGGCCAGATCTACCTGGAGGCCAGAGGACAAGGAAGGTCATTGACATGATCGCTGAAGGCCAACTTCCCAGGACGGAGTAGGGAGAAAGGCAGAAAGAGGATGTGAAAGGAAAATCTCATGATCCCCAACCAAAGGCAAATGCTCCTTCCCTATTCACTGCCTTCCTCTTGCACAGGCCTGGCAGGTTCTGCAGCCTATACCAGCAAGATTACTAATGAATGTGTAACAGTCAGTATGACTAGGTTCTGATGCAGAAACAAACAAGCCCGATTCTCAAGATTTTGAACAGAGTAGAAAGCATATGGCCTGCATGTCGCTTTTTTTGTCAAGCTTCACCAGACCACAGGCACAGGCACTCCTTGATGCCCTGTCCACGGCTGCTGCCCTGCCCCAGTGGCAGAGTTGAGTGGCTACAACATGCCTAAAGTATTCATTATGTGACCAAGAAAATTTGCCGATCCTGGGCTTAAAAAAACAAAAGCTTGTTTTTCGCTCATGTTACATGTCCACCTCCAGTTGGCAGGGCCCCTGCTCCGTATCGTCCTCAGTCAGCCACCCAAGCCTGCCTGGCGAGCCTCAATTTGTTTAAGCTGCGTGTTAACAAATCTCTCTGGCTCGGGGTGGGGGTGGAGAGAGCCAATGCTCACCAGCCCCTCCACCTGGAAGAGACACGCCTCACTTCTGTGACAGATCTTTGGTTAGATCGAGTCCCATGGCCAGACTGATTTCCAGGGGCAGGAAGGTACATCCTTCTATGTGCCCTACACGAGGAGAACCAGAAGTAGCCGGCAGACAGCACCCTGCCAGCACAGCGGGCGGCCGCGGCACAGGGTGTGAAACAAAGGACAGAGGCTGCCTCACCAGACTTCCTGCTGGGCACAGGCTAGGCCAGGCAGGATCAAGTCCAGATGGAGACCTGGTCCTCGCCCAGCCTTGCCCCCTTTATTGCGGTGTCTATGGAAACAGGCAGAAAGGTCTTGAGGCCTGGGTCCGTGTGTGTGTGTGTGTGTGTGTGTGTGTGCAGGGGTTGGGGTGGTGTGAACCTCCCAGGGGCTTCCCTCTCTCCCTCTCAGGGACCGGAAGCTGGCCAAGCATCTAAGAGATCTTGGCTCAATTGCTGGCATTATGAGCAATCACCTCCCAGCTGTGGACTGGACTCTTCATGTCTCTGAGCCTCCCTTTTCTTGGCTATAACAATCTCCTCACCCTGTGAGTCTCAGGACGGGGTCCTGGGACTGGCAGCATCAGCATCACCGGGAGACTGATGGGAAATGCAGATCCCCGGCCCCACCCCACATCCCAGGAAGGGAAACCAGCCTGAGGTCCAGCACTGCAGTTTTAACAGGTCTCCCAGGCTGCTCTCTCCGGTGTGAGATCTGCGGGTATAACGCACAGTTTAAACAAATTGAGATGTGCAAAGCCCGGGCACACCTGCTCCTCCTGCAGCCTTCCCCACCTCCGTAAACCACCACCCCGCTTTTGCTCATTAAGCCAAAAGGTCTGGATCATCGCGAGCCAGGGCTCTCCTACCCCAATTCTGCATTTTGAAATGTGCCCGAAGGTGCCCCTTCTTCACCACCTCCTCCACTCCCCAGGCCCAGCCTCCATCCTTCCACAGACACTTCCATCCGCAACACCTTCCCAATTTGTCTTCCTGCCCTGGCTCCCGCCGCACCTCCTCACCCCAGCAGCCAAGAGGAATCTCTTAAAAACAAAATCAGATTATTCCACTCCTCTGCTCAGAACCTCTAATGATTCCCATCTCACTCCGAAGACGATCCTACAGGGCCCTGCTAGGTCTGATTCCCACTGACCCTCCACCTCCTCCCACCAGCAGCTCCCTCTGCTCTGCCCTCTGTCCTTCATCAGCTAGACACTGGCCTAGCTTGGGGGGGGGGGGGCTAGGCTCCAACTGTTCCCTCCCCCCAAATCCCTCCCTGGACAGCCCCAAGGCTCCTGCCCTCACCTCCTGCAGATTACCATTCAAATGTGTCTCCTCCCCCTGCTTTGTTTTTCTGTGTAGCATTTACCACCACCTGACATACATCTTTATTGTTTCTCTGTTTATTGTCTGCCTCTCCCCACTCCCTGAGGCCCCCCACCTCTGGGACTGCCTGTTCTGTTTACTGCTCTATCCCCACTCCCTGGAAGGTTGCCTGGCACTTGGTAGGACCTCAGTGAGTCTTCTGTGAGCGATTACATAATACATAAATAAATAATTAAAAAAAAAAACCAACAGGTAAATGCTGGTTCCCCTCCTGACCCCTAGTATTAGTGACTTTGCCCCATGCAGGGCCCTGGCTACCGCCTGCCCCTGGGCACTCCCTAGAGTTACAGTACAGAAGGACCCCAGGATTAAGGACTTGGGTTCGAGTGCAGTTCTAGAATCAGCAAGCCTGCATTCAGGTTTCTGCGTTCCCACTGTTTAGCTCTGTGACCTTGGGCAAATCACATCACCTCTCTGCTCTCAATGTTCTCATCTGTAAAACGGGGGTGAGGATAACAGCGTGGGCCTTATACCTCACAGGGCTGCTGCAAGGACTAGATAAGGTGCATGTAAAGGGCACAGCACTAACACCTGCTGCCTACTGAGCACTCGATGCACGGGAATTACTATTATGACTATTGCTATTGTTTTACTCTCTTCTGCCCAAGTACCCAGTGGCCTGGGGTATTTGGGCAGCAGGCAAGATTGTTAAGAGTAGAACAGGCTCTGCGCAAAGGAGACCTGGATTTGAATCCTAGCAGCTGCCATCTTGCTATGGAACTTTGCACAGGTGCCTCGCCCTCTCTGGGCCTCCACTTCTCCATCTGAGCAGTGGGAGGAGGGGGTGTTGAAGGAGGTAGTCTCCACGGTCCTTGCAGCTTGCCCCAAGTCCTCCCAGAGGACCAAACCCGCGCTCCCCAAACCCTCTGCGTGGCGCACACCGCGCGGTCCCAGGGCGGAGGAAGCGGTCCCAGGGCGGAGGAAGCGGTCCCGTTGCACGCCTTCCCCGATGGCTCCGCAGGGAGGGTCGGGAGGAGCCCCGACAGGGCTGAGACAGCATTAGGTTGTGTCTGAGAGTGCGGAACCCAGATCTAAACTGGAGTTCTCCTCTGGGAGCTGTGACTTGAGGCGAGTCGCTTATTCTCTTGTGCCTTGGTGTCCTTCTCTATAAAATGAGGATACTTGTCACTTGTGGGGATGAGATCTATGAGCAAAGCATGTAGACAAATGCTTTGCACAGAATAACCACTATTATTACCATTAGCTGTTGTTACTAACAGTCACAGTCTTTGGACCAGGCACTGTGCTAAGTGTTTTCTAACTTTAATTCTCACAAAATCCGATGACATTTTGTCTCCATTTTAGAGATGAGTAGGTTTGGCTCAGAGACTTCAGCCGCTTGCCCAAGGTCACACAGCTTGCAGCTCTCTCAAGCCTGGTTCTGTCCACTCGCCACACTCTCCCCTCAGCTCTTTGTTTCACTGGGAAACTGAGGCTCAGAGAGCTTGATCCTAAGGTCAAGTCCTGCTGGGCTTTTCAGTCCTGAATCCAGGCAGCATGGTACCTGGAGGCAGTACTCTGGACCCTTACCCCCATTCACAGAGAAGAAAACTGAGGCTCAGGATACAAAGGGGCTCTTCCGGGGCACTCAACATGGGGCAGACACAGGACCTGGGCCTGGTTGCCCACCAGGCGGACGGTGAGTCTCTGGGGGAAGAGGCTCAGCACTGCCCCGGGCAGCGGGCCCCTACCTCAGCCCTGCAGCCCTGTTCCTCCTCCCATCCCTCTGCTTTATGACCTGTTTTATGAGCACGGCCTGGCGGCTTCCGTGTTGCCATGGGAACCAGCCAGTGCGGACTCCTGGCAGCTTGATCTGGGATTGGCAAATTTTAAGTCAGGAGCCAATCCCAGGGGGCCGTGGGGGTCCAAGGGTTGGGATCTATGGGGCCCCAGGGATGCATGGCCCCTGCCTGCCCCTCTGCTCCGCTCCAGCTCCCAGATGCCAAGGAGCTCAGAGACCTCGCAGCTGATAGATCACAGGGCTGCTGGAGCCCCGGGAGGCTGGGCAGACTGGAATCTAAGATGGGCCACCCAGTGGGGGCACAGAAGGCCAACAGAGATAGAGGGGCGGACTCACAGATTCAGGGATCCACAGAGACAGGAACAAGCCACGTGAAGGGCCTCACAGTGGTAAACACAGACACACAGATTCACACACAGAAACAGAGATGCACACAGTAGCTCAGGGGGAAATATACACACAGAGAGATCTGGAGGGATGCTTGGGTGTCTAGAGACACAGGACACCCAGAGACTCACGCAGACACACACAGGCACACAGGGATATACAGACATTCACTCCTCACCAGCTGTGTGACCCATGCACATTGTCCAGTCTCTCTGGGACTCAGTCGTATCATCTGTCGGATGGGCATAACGATTTCCAGCTTGTGAGGACAGGGAGGGGTACTTTGGGAAAGGCCCACATTCATCCACTCAGCCAGTAAGTATTGAGAACCTACTGTGTGCCGAGTCCCCCCTCTGAGCTGCAAGAAGTGATCTAATAAGGACCTGCCCTCAGGAACTCACAGTCCAGTCAGGGAGAAATTAAAGAAACACAAACAAAACAAGTTTTAATCGTGGGACTGGCCATGGAGCCAAGAAAACAAAATGAGAGTGACCTGTAGAGAACCAGTAGTCAGGGAAGGCTTCTCGGAGGAGGCGCTAGTAGCCTGAGATGGAGGTGATGAAGCTGGCCATGGGAGGGTGTAGAAAAGAGCATGTCACAGGAACAGCAAGTGCAAAGGCCCTGAGGTCAAAGAGGAGCTCCATGTGTCCAAAGAGCATCAAGGAGGCCAGTGCAGCTACAGCAGGAGAGGGGCAGGCGATGAGGCCAAGGGTAACTGGGCCCACGTCAGGCAGGGCCTTGCAGGCCACATTATGGACTGTGGGTTTCATTACACAGGAGACGGGGCCCACTAAAGAGTTTCTCTCGGGAGATGACCTAGTCAGAACTGCACGTTAATAAGCTCACTTTGGCTGCTGGTAGGAAACTACCTGGATGGGGCAAGACTGGAGATGGGGAGACCAGGCTGGAGGCTGTGGCGGCAGCCAGGGGAGGGATGACTGAAGGCTGGACTAAGGCGGTAGCATGGCAGTGAGGTGTGCCAGGCACTGTTCCAGGCACTGAAGACATGGCAGCAACCAGAACAGAAATCCCTGTCCTCCTGGAGTGTGCCATCTAGATGAAAGAGAAAGGCAAGGAAATCAACTAGAGCAGAATAGTCAGTGGGTGATGAGTGATGATGATAGGGGAACATCTCCAGGAATGAAAGGCCACTGAGATGGTGCCCTTACCCATACTCTGGCCCGGCTCAGAAGGGACTTCTCGCAGTGGCTCTGTCAGAATTCCCTCTGCCTTCAGGGGGCCACGGGGGGAGTGGGGGCCGCCAGAGCTTCAGAGTCAGGGTGTCTGCCTGGAGCCCCCTCTGGCACTTTCTCCCATGTGCTGGTGACCTGACCGCACCCTCCTCCCTGGGGTACCAGAAGGCCCTGACCCACAGCTCAATGAATGTGTTCATTTTCCCAAGGGATTTCTTTTTTTTTTTTTATCCTCACCCAAGGATACTTTTCTATTTTTTGTTGTTGTTGTTGTTGTTGTTCAGATAGAGTGGGAGGGAAAGAGAGGAAGGGAGAGAGAGAGAGAGAAACATCAATGTGAAAGGGACACAGCGAGTGGCTGCCACCCGCACGACCAACCAGGGCCGGGGACAAACCACAACCGAGGTACATGCCCTTAGCGGGAACCGAACCCGGGTCTCTCTGGACCGCAGGCCAACGCTCCAACTGCTGAGCCAAACTGGCCAGGGCCCAAAGGATTTCTTAATGTGGACTGGTCTCATGGGGCCTTGAAGACACAGAATGGGGTACACAGCCAGCGGTGGCTGGTCTTGGGGCTCCTAACCCTGCCCAGAGACACCCAGCCTTGATTCAGGCAGCAGGTGGTCCCCAGGGGTGACCCCTAAGCTCTCAGTGAGCAGAATGGATTTCCTGGGCAGCAGATGGTTAATCAGGGCGCTGCCACCCTTTGCTCTCCGGGTCCCCGGATGCCCTGGGTTGGATTTCAGGCTCATTAGCAGGGTCTTGGGACAGCCAGGCAGAGCCTTTCTAGCTGTGCTCTCTCCAGCTGCCCCATCCTGCCTGGTGGGAGCAGGCAACAGGAGGGGGCTCAGTGCTGTGGTTCACACTCCTTCACCCCCCATCTTCCCCACCTCATCGTCCTTCATAAGCCCCTGGGGAGACCCTGGGCTCCGGGCAGCTGGCTGAGATGCCCTCCTTCTCAGCCTCATTCCTGTCTGTCCAAAGAGGACATATACCTGTCGCACCTGGTGCTCAGAGCCAGGATGATGTAGGGTACAGGCTAAAGTGCCCCGATTAATTAAAGAGGCAGGTGGGCCACAGCGAGGGTGAAGCAAAATGTCATGTGGCTGCCTGCCTGCTGGTCCCCCACTTCTGCCCTTCCCTGGGGACCCTCTCCCCAGCAGCCCTGGGGTAGGTCAAAGAACGACCATAGAATCCATCAGTTTTTCTGGGTATAAATCCAAAAGAACTGGAAGCAGGATTTAGAACAGGTATTTGCATACCGTGTTCATAGCAGCATTATTCACAACAGCCCAGAGGTGGGAGCGACTCAGTATCCATTGATGGATGGATACATTAGAAAATGTGATATAGCCTGGCTGGTGTGGCTCAGGGGATTGAGCATCGTCCCATGGACTGAGAGGTCCCTGGGTTGTGTGCTCAATCCCCAGTGGAGGGCATGCAGGAGGCAGCCGATTGATGTTTCTCTCTCACATCAATGTTTCTATCTCTCTCTAAAAAAAAAAAAAATCAATAAAAATGTATCAAAGAGAAAATGTGATATGTACATACAATGGAATATTATTCAGCCTGAAAAAGAAAGACCATTCTAACCCAGGCTGCAGCACAGATGACCCTTGAGGACTTCATGCTCAGTGAAATCAGCCAGTCACAAAAAGACAAAGACTGTATGATTCCACTTACATGAGGTATTTAGAGTAGTCACATCCATAACAACAGACAGTAGAATAGTGGTTGCCAAGGGCTAGGGCGAGGGGAGTGGGGAGTTATTGTTTAATGAGCACAGAGTTTCAGGTTTTCAAGATGAAAAGATCTCTGGAAATGGATGGTGGTGGAGGTTGTGCAACAGTGTGAATGTATTTGATGCCACTGACCTTACTCTTAAAAATGGTTAAAATTACAAATTTAATGTTATGTATATTTTACCACAATAAAAAAAAATTGCACACACACACTGTCCACACTAGATCAAATAGCATCTTCCAGCGGCTCACTGCAGCCCCGTCCACCCCACGCTCTCTGCTCCCCAACCTTTCTGACCAGCTACCCCTCCCCTGGCTCACTCCGCTCCAGCCTCGCTGCCTTCCTTGCTCTTTTTCCAACCCACTAATTTCATGCCAGCCTTAGGGCCTTCGCACCCGCTGTCCCTTCTGCCAGGGAGGCTCTGCCCCAGATTTCTACAGGGCTCGTTCCTCTTTATCTTCCAACGCTTAGTTCAGGTATCACCGCCTTGACAGTGCCCCGTGAGCATCTGGGATAAGAGCCCCCAACCTCACTCCTCCCACTTTATCCTTACCTGAACTTGTCTCTTCCTAGCATCTATCATCACCTGAACTAATACTCATTCTTACCTGCTGTCTACGTTACTAGAATGTCAACTCCAGAGGGAAGAATCTCACTTTGGTATGTGCTAGAACAATACGCGGCACATAGTAGGTGTTCAATAAACAGCTGCTGAATGAATGGAGGGTGAGCCCGTTGATGTACGACGTCTATGGTTTGCACATTTTGTTCTATCTGTGCACATATAAACACAGAAAAGGCCTGGAAAGGTGCCCAACAGGCATACAGCAGTGAACCAAGAGGCAGAGTGGGCAGAAGGGGCTGTGGGCAGTGACTGGCAAAGAACTTTCATGGTTTGCTCAATATACCCGGATATTGTGTGAGACTTACAGTGGGGAAATAGTCGTGAATTTTAAAGAGCTCTGAGGCAGTGATGCTGTCTCATGTAGTAAGAGTCCATGCATCATGTTCTCCCCCAACCTTCCCAACAGCCCTTCCGCAGGCGTGTAGTGACCACCCCCCCCATTTCACAGTGAATCTCATCTGCCATTCCCCGGACAATAACCGAGTTCCTGCTTCGCGCCAGCTACTGTCCTGGGCTCGGAGACACCAGAGGGAAGCAACTGTCCTGCCTTCATGGAACGTACACCTTAGGGGACATGAGCAAACAGAGAAATGAAACCTGTCTGTGGGGGGAAGAAGGCTGGGGGTAACTGTAACAGAGGGAGGGGACTGGAAAGGGGGCGAGTGGGGGAGGGGCTGCAACTGCAGTAGAGAGGCAAGAAAAACTCTAACTGGGAAGGTGACGTTTTAGCAAAGATCTGAAGGAGGCAAGGGAAATAGGGACCCATGGATCCATGAGGCAGAGGCAAATGCAAAGGCCCTGAGGCATGCAGGAGCCCCTGCCAGGAGACCTCTGAGGCTAGAGTCCTGCTCTAAGGAGAGGGAGGTCCAGAAAGGTGAAACCACTGGCCTCGGCCTCGGACGTAGGTGGGCAGCCAAGAGCAATATCTTGGGCCTGTCTGATTGTTGTCAGGACTCTTCACCACAAAGGGGAGGCCTAAGAACCACTGTTCCTGGGGAGGGGAGCGTGTGTGTTAGGTGCCAGGCACTGCAATAGGCACCTTGCGGAACACGGGCGGACGTGAAGCCCCCACCTTCCCAGGACCGGCTCAAAGGAGAGAGGGAGGATCCTGGGGGGAGTCAGCTGAGAGCTAGGCCAGTTTCTTCCAGAATCCATGTGATAGCAGTTTTCCATTCTCGTGCGTGTTGATGGGGCGGGGGTGGGGATCCAGGCACCCGAGCCTGTGTGCTCCTAACCCTGGAGTGTGTCCGCATGAGTGCGCATGCTCCTTGGTGTCTGTGTGGGCTCTCGGGTTAACATTGGTTCACTTCGACCTCCAGCTTGGTGTGGGTGTACGCACCCTTGCCTTGTCCTTGTGACTGTTCGTGTGTCCTGGAAAGGCTCCATGCCCATGGGGGGCACGTGTCTGTGTCCACATGTCTAAGAATGAGTGTGTCATCGTATGTGCGCGCCACGGGCTGTGCAGCGGTAAGGGTTCTGTCTCTGCAGTGTGACTCCCCGGGTTGGAATCTACGTTCTGTCGCTTGGTAGAACCTTGGGCCAATAACCTAACCCCTCTCTGCCTCACTTCCCCCATCAGTAAAATGAGGATATTAATGAGACCTACTCATAAGGTTGTTGTGAGGAGCAAATAAATTAATATATGTGAAATGCTGGAACAATGCCTGGCGTATTCTAAGCAATGTGTGAGCTGTTAATTATGTGAGGGCTCTGTCTGCACGTCTGTCCGTGTGTGTGTCTGTGTGTCTGAGCGTGCTCACTTGCGTTGATCTGCCTAATAACATGCAAGTAGGCACATTAGAGTCTGTGTCTCTGTCTGTGGGCGCAGACTCAGTCTCAGTCCTGTATTTGCAGTGCTCAGTCTCCTCCCTGGCTGATGAGAGCAAACATGCTGACTGGGGCGGGGGCGGGGCTGGCAGGAAGAGGCTCCCACCACCGCCTGGCCAGCTGGACTTTTCACAGCCCAGTGACTGTCCCTCTGAGCAGCCAAGCCAAGCTGCTGGACAGGCGGTCAAAGGAGTGGCCCCTCCCCTGAGCTGCCGGGGCCTGTGCTAGAGCCATTTCTAGTCCTGACCACATGAATTGGGTTTACATGGCTGATACCCCATGGGATTAGGGGATCCCAGGGGACAGAGTTGGGTCTGAGCCACCTGTGTCCCTACGTCTCAGCATTCACTCTTAGTGACAGCTGACACTGAGGCGCTGGCTGAGTGTCAGGCCCTGGTTGATGTACATGGTCTAAGTCTCTGAGTCCTCACATTGGTTTTCTGAGATAGCCCTCTAATTATCCCCACTTTACAGATGGGGATACTGTAGACAGGTTGATGAATTGCTTACTTGAATCACACGGCTGGTAAGTGGAGAGACCAGAATTCAAACCCGGTTGTCAGGGTCCAGAAGCTGCAATCTTATATCATGTCACCTTCATTGAGTTAAATCTACTGAATAAGTGTATGTTACATGAGTGACTCACTGAACAAGAGACAGAAGAACGAGTTTGGGGGTAGAAAGAGGAGGCTGAGAAAAAAGTGACAAGTGATTCTGGCAGAGAAGGGGACCAGCTGGGCACCCCATTGGGAAAGCCTGGGGATGGGAGGGGAAGGTGGATGGGGACAGATGGTGGGGGTCTGGAAGGCCAAGCAGAGGGGCTTAAATCAGAGCTGGCTCCACTCTTCAGAGACCTGGCCATACTGAGGTGCCATGGGGACAGGCCACCTGGATCCTTCTTTGTGGATAAATTGGTGAGGTGAGTCCAGGTCCCTAGGAAAGCCCATGGCTGAAGGTGGATCAGCAGACTTGGTTAAAACAAAAGCTCTGCAGTCAGTTTGGGGTTGAAATCACAGTGCCCTTGCTTTCTGGCCAGGGGACCTTGGGGCACGTCACCTGTTACTGAGCCTCGAGTTTCTCATCTGACTCAACTTGTTGGAGAGATAAAATCATTAGCCCAATGCTCAAACATAGTACTACTCAATAAATGATCATCTGCTCTCAAATAAGGAATTTAAAATAACTAAAATAAATCAATTAAAAGATCTAGTGGAAAAGGTATAAGACATGCATAAACAGATGGGAAGTTTAGGAAAAGAGAAAGAAACTATTTAAAAAAAAAAAAAAAAAAGAATTGACTGGACATGCTAGAAATGTCCTAGAAAAATATGGTATCAGAGTGAAAGAATTATTTTGATGATATTTTCAGTAGACCAGACCCATGAGAGGTAAGCGAACTTGGTGATAAACTTTTCCAAACTGTAAAGAGAAAAATGTGAATACAAATTCATAATATGAGCTTTCTACATGTGTTAAGATGGTTGAAGCCAGACACATGGTGCTCAATGGTATTATGTCTTCACTCACTTAACAAGTATGTATTGAGCTCCTACTGTGCACCAGACAGTGTTCTCGGGACTGGGATCTCACCAATGACAGAAACAACAAAGGTCCCTGCCCTGATGGAGCACATACCTAAGAGGAAAGTCAGACTAATAAATAAGTAAAACACATAGTATGTTAGATGGTGATGTGTCCTTTGGAGAAAAAGCACAGGAGAGGGTCAGGAAAAGTAGCAGTGATGGAGGCAATTTTAGGGGGCCAGGGAGGCCTCAATAAGGAGGTGATATTTGAGCAAAAACCTCAAGGAGGTAATGGAGAGAACCATGTGATTGTCTAGAAGAGCATTCCAGGCAAAATGAACAGCTGGTGCAAAGGCCCTAGGGTATGAGTGCTCATAGCCAGTTAGTGGGAAATCCAGAAATCCAGGTCTGGACAGAAGGCATCTACCCAAAGCTACTCCAAAGGACAAGTGGCAGCATTCAGGATCAGAGCCCTGAATTACCTCCACCTCTCCTGCCCAGCTGAGGCTCTCTGGCTACACTGAGCTTCCTGGAATTGACTTTGTACCAAATTCTAATTACCATTTGTGTCTGACTTCACTGACATTGGGCCTCTTTCAGGAGGAAACTCACAGACCTCTCGGGAAAAAATTTGGGGAACTGAAACCTTTACCCTTTCTCTTGACTTTCCTCCCAACTCTGTCCACATTAATTTATGTTCCGTCTCAAGTTAAAAGCCAAGGTGTAGGGTAGGGGCTGGGCTTGACAGTATTTCCCAGTGATGTCCCCTGTTCCATGATAAAATGATTCTGGGGTTAATATGTTCTGGAAATGAAGTTTCTCACATCATTACATATCAGCATATAAAAGAATCCACTCGAGAAAAAAATTGCCAAATTTGCTTAATTTGGTTCTTCAAACTTATTTAACCACACAATTTTTTTCAAAGTTCCTGTTTGCATCTCTATCAGTTGACAGTTCTTTTAGCTGCATCAGAAACCTCAATCAAGCTAGTTTATAGAACAAGAAGAAGGTTCTGGCTCTACTTCTTGGGAATTCCCCTGGGATTTCTATTTCTTCCTCTATGTATTTGTCAATGTTATTCTCATTCTGGCTTCTCTCATGGCAACAAAATAGCTGCAATGGTTCCAGTCATCACATCTGAGTGCCCACTGCACAGAGGAAGAAAAACCTTCTCTTCTCCCCATTGGTGACTAGATGTCTTGGCTTTATTTAGATTATGTGTTCATCCCTAAGCCAATCACTGGGCAAGAGGCATGGGCATTGGCCAATGGGAGGACATCCCAGGGTGAAAACCATAGCATCTTCCACAAAGCATATGGCAATATCCTCTCTGCAGTAACACTCACCCCGCCTACCCCTACCCCATTTTTCTCTCCTAAAAAAACGTCGATTTGTTCCCATGGCACCCGTCATCCACTGATCTCAAGGAGGGTAGCCCTACCTGAGCCCCAGGGGTTGAATTTTGATTGGTTTGAATGCCATATAACCTTATTCCTCTTCACTAACAATTGGTTCAAGAATGGCTGTATGATGGTTCTGACTAATGAGATGCCAGCAAAAATCTGTTAGGTGGGGCTTGTAGGAAAAGTTTTTTCTTTCTGATATAAAAACAAACCTAGCTGGCATGACCCTTTGTTCAGTTATCATTTCTTCATATTCAAACCTAGAAACAAGACTTGATACCTGGAGGTGTGGCAGCTATCTTGGGACCATGAGGTAACAACTGTAAAAATGAATGCCATTGTGCCAGAGATGGAAGAATGGAAAGATGGAGCCTGTAGTCCATCCAGCATAGTTGGACAGCTAAGCATATCTTAAGTAAAAAATTAGGAATTCTTATTTGTTTAAGTCAAAGGCATCCCTAACAAACACAAAACCAATAAATGCAACGTTTTGTTTTGTTTTTTTTTTGCAAAGGAGGAGGATAGAGACAACCTTGAAGACACAGCTCACGTTTCATTGAATTCAGATTCTTTCTTAAACACATTTTTTCCCAGGAGTGTTTGTGAGAAAGCAGATCATTCAAACCTTTGCATCCAGTGCAGCAGAGGGTTGAGTGTCCCCTGTGTGGAGTGAGGTGCCAGGAACCGTGGTGCAGCAGGAAGGCAGCCATCACCTACACCACTGCTGGGTGTCCCTGGGTTGCTCTGGGCTGATTTCAGAGGCCTTCAGCCACACCAACACCAAAGCACATCCTTGACACCGGATACTGACTGGGGTTCCGCAAAATCTATCTGGAGCCTTACATTTATTTCCCCCTTTAATCCCAGTCATCTCGCTTTTGGGATACCTCCGGAAACATATTCCCCTCCTCTCAAAATCTGGACAAATCTAAATGTCCTCCAACGGGGGAAAGAGTAAGACACTATTTGATGAAATATTACACGGACACGAAAAATGATATTTACAGAGTTTGTAATAGCAAGGGGAAATATTCAGAGTAGTTGTTATTGAGAAAGCCAGCTGCAACATTTTATATTTATGGTATGATCTCAATTATATAAAAATTGCATGGGAAAAAATAAACCAGGAAGGAAACACACCGAAATGTTAACAGTGATTATGCCTGCTTGGGGTTATTATGGGTACTTTGGGGGGTAGGAGGATTTTCTCTGCTGTTCTGTATTTTTTCATGTTGCCTATATGTTCTGCTTTTGTAAGCAGAGAGAACAAAATTGACTTTTCTCTTTAAAGCTTTCAGGACCCTCCACTGTGTGAGACCATTGCCATCCTCTCCCCTCCAGTAAAGCAGATAATCAAGGGCTTCCTAGAGCGACTGACCCCTCCAGCATGGGGCCAGGAGAAAACCAGCTTCCAAACCTGGCATATTTGATTAATAGCTTGAAATTCTTTCAACAGGCAAAGGGAGAGGTGGGGAAGGGGGAAGATCAACACCCTATTTTTAAATGGTGAGGTGAACTCACAGGAACTAAAGGCAAGAAGACATACATACCATTCCAGGCCTTATGCAAATCTATGCAAATAAATCACACTCCGGGTATGTGAGAATTCTAGATCTGAGCTCCCACCTGGATTCCTACCTGAATTCCTGGGTTTCACCGAGTTGAGCGGGGAAGGGAGGCAGGAGAGGAAGGAAGAGGGATGGCCATCCTTCGTTGAGTACCTACTAAGTGTCCAGCTTGCAGAGCATTTGCACAGCCGGCAGCGTTCCTGACCATTGTCACACTGTGAGGTGCAGGTAGGAAGATCATCCCCACCTTGCAGGTGGGTCAAATAGAGCTCAGAGAAGGAAGTGACTTTCTTAAGGTCACAAAGGGATCTGTCAGCTCCCAGTCTGATGCCCGGGACCAGATTGGACCGCCCTGGAGTACAAGGGAACGGCGCCTTGGCTGGGCCCGTCCTGGGTGAGGAGAGGAGAGAAAAAGAACGCAGGCTTCTGCGCCCACAAAGCACAGGGGTCCAGAACCCTGGACGCAATGCCATTAGACACCCAGGTGGGACGCATGCAGAGACCTTGGTCCTCACTGGGTTTTGCACTCACTGTGTCCTCTGCCTAGAACAGCCTTCCTGTAGACACCTATTGGCTCGCTCTGACTCCCCAGCCAGCTTTGCTGCTCCAAGGTCACCTTCTCTGAGGGGCCTCGGCTGACTACCTAAAACGGCATAATACCTCCCAGCCCCAGCACCTCTACCCCCCATGCCTGGTTTCTCCCACAGCACTTACTGTCTCTCTGACTTATTAAACAGTAAGTCCTCACTTAATGTTATCCATAGGTTCTTGCAAACTGTGACTTTAAGCAAAATGACATATAACAGGACCGATTTTACCCTAGGCTAATTGATAGAAGCAAAAGTTAAGTTCCCATAGCCCTTTTCTGGTCACAAAAACATCACCAAACTTCTAAATAAAGGCCCCAAACGCTTCTAATATTAAGCACTGAAATAAATGTGAGCTATATAGACATTTAAGAGAGATTAATAAAAACAAGTCAGGTGATGATTTTCCAACCCGATTTTATTCCAGGTCGGAATAGTGGGAGGCCAGAGCCTGTCCCAGCAGCGCAGGTGGCAAGGTGGGGACCCTCAGGCGGCAAGGGGAGGACCCACCCTGGGGGACCCACCCTGCACAGGACGCTTCTTCCTCACAGGGCCACTCGCTCAGACTGGTCTAATCGCTTATCACCTCACGTGCCCCCTCTTGGGACGTGGGAGGAAACCCGAGGACCCAAGGAAAATCCACGCAGATGTGGGGAGAATGTGCAAACGCCACACAGACAGCGGCCCCGGCTGGGAATCAATTTTCCTTTCTCCGTCAACGTTATAACAAAATGACTTCAAATGAAGCACTATCGCAGGACCTGCTGTATATGTATTTGCTTACGGCAAGAAAGTGTGCTCCGTGAGAGCAGGGAGTTCGGCGTTTGAGTTCACCTCTGTGTTTCTAACACCAGGTACATACTTGATGTTCAAGACATATGTAGCGAATGCATTAATGAATAAATAATGAGCGAATTAATGAATCTAGACTCCCTCAGGACCTAGTTCCACAACCTTGGACAATGACCCAACAATAGTAATAACATCATCATTAATGCTATGTTATTATGACAACTCACATTTCGGAGCACGTCATTTACATTCCTTTCCTCGTGTAATCCCCACGCCACCTCCCAAGGCGGGAAACACAGTGACCCCCATTAGATAGCTGCAGAGCCTCGGGCTCCGAACATTCAGGTAAAGCCCCCAGAATCAGAGAGCGTAACCAGCAGGGCCAGGGCTTGAATCAAGCTTGTGATTCTAGAACATACTTCCCTTCCCACCACATGGTGCTCTAGGTGTACCCCACCCAATGAGAGGGCAGGTGTTACATCTGCATTATTTACCCCTGCATTCCTGTGCCTGGCACAGTCACTGGCCCTGGATCGGTGTTAGCGAAATCAATCAGGGGTTCTCAAAGTGTTGTCCCTGGACCAGCAGCAGCAGCAGCAGCATTGGAGACTGTTAGAAACGTTGATTTTGGGGTCCCACCGCAGACCTATTGAGTCACACCGACATGCACCCAGAGTGTGAGACCACGGGGATAAATGCATGGATACCCCCTGCCTGCTGCCCCATCCATAAAGCAGGGTGATGTCCCAGGGGAGTCATGACGAGAGTAAACTGAAACTCCCGCCCAGCTCTGGGCCAGCCGGGGTTCGAGCTCTCCTCCACAAGCGACCGGAGGAAACGTTTCAGCTCTCATTTCAGGCCTTTGATTTGAGCCTCATCTGGCCAAGAAGATGCCAGCTTGTCAGAGGGAGCAGGGAGCTGGGAGTGATGGAGTTGGAGCAGGAGGATCTATTATTAATTAGCATGTAACATTGATTAAGAACCCATAGGGCACCACAGCTGTGAGGAGCTGGGGAGAGCCTCCACTCTTGCCTGGAGGGGAAAGTGATTAGCAACATTATGAAAGGAAATATTCATCCTGTAGCAGCCCTGAGCAAACACCTCCAGGGGTGGGGAAATTTTCTCTCCCAGGGATCCCTCCTCCTGGAGCGGGGCAGCTGCCTCCACAGCCTGGGGCAGGCTTCTCCAGCAGGCGGTGGACCAACTGACTTCTGACCTGTCTGCAGGCATGGGGTGGACTGACAGCTGGAGAGTGCATGCCCCGCCACCCAGTTCCAGGGGATCAGAGATGCCCCAGCTTGGCCTTTGGAGATAAGTTCAAAGTGCCTGGATCTTCCTGATTTTTTTGAGAGAGGCAAACTGGATTTGATGTGTCAAATCTTCTAATTTTTAAATATGCTCAACACATTCTGGGTTGGCAACTTTTTTTAGCTACTCAGATGCCATTGTCACATTTAATCCTTTCAACAACCCCATCTCCCTCTTCTAGATGAAGAAACTGAGGTTCAGAGTCACTCACACAGCAAGTTGGTGGAGTAGCTGAGATTCCAGCTTCCTGAGTTCTCGCTTTCTTCACCGGACCCCTCGGGTGTCCTGCCTCTACCTCTTGTGTTCCCCAACCATCTAAAAAATATTCCAGAAAGTCTACCATTACTGCACCATCCAGGCTATGCCCCCCAAACTATGGCTCACACCCAGATGTAGCATAGACACTCTTCGTCAGACAGTACGTCAGGGTGTTTGGGTTTCACCTGGCCACCCCCCCTGCCATGTTTCTAAAGGCAATTCCCTGCTCCTGCCACAAGCAAGTCTCCATGAGCCTGTCTCACCCTCCCTCGGGGCCTGCCTCTGATCTTCAACGTCACATCTCCAAGAGCATGAAGTCGGACTGACCGATCACCTCTCACTCAGCACACGGAACTCTGGTCTTTCCTGCCCCTGACTAGCCTCGAGCTTTAAGAACCTACCCTCATTTGGAACTCAGTTTCTTGTCTGCCCCCAAGAGGACTGTTTGGACCCAAGCACCAAATTCCTGACCTCATGAGTTCTATGATCAAACCACTGACCAAGTCATTTCTAAACTCTGGAGCAAGACAATAGACTTCACCGGTGACGATGATGATGATGGTGATAGTGATATCCCAAGTACTAGCTAGCGTCGTTTTAATGCTACCTGTGCACCAGCCACTGATGTGGGTTGTCTTGTTTAATTCTCACACCAACCCTAAGAAGTACGTGCCATTTCCTAGAAGATTAGATTAAAGCTCATCTTGGAAGTGATGTTCACCCCGCGTTTTCCCAAGGCCCCAAAACACGGGGCTTGTTGGCGCCTTCTAAATTTCTCCATCTGTAAGCCCGACCGCCCCAGGTTCCCCCTGGCTGAGAAAGCTGCTGCGTTTCCCAGGAAACCACCTCGAGCCCTGCAGACTTATCAAGGAATCCACAAACTTGTGAAGAATTTTCAAAACGGTACAGCTGACCACAGAGCCCCCAGAGAGGTGGTCAGCTCACCATCCCTCCAGGTGTGTAAGCTCGTGCCAGATCATGAATTTGGGGGGATGGTGTAGCATGGATTCCAGCACCAGACGGGGAGGCAGAGAGGATGAGCTAAACAGTGACTTTCTGGGAGAAAACAGCAGTGGCGAGCCAGACTGCCTCGGTTCGAACCCACTTTCTTTGCTGCATGACTGTGGGCAAGTTAATGACCTTTCCTTTGGTCAGTGGCCTGGCCTTTATAACAGAGCTGGTAATAGAACCTATCTCATGGCGCTGCTGCAAGGTTACACGAGCTAATATGTAAGAAGCATTTATCAGCGTGCTTGGCACATAAGTCTATAAAGCCTTAGTTATTGCTGTACTTTCAAATTTTTACTTTTTTTTCTTTATTGCTTTTAGAGAGAGAGAGAGACAGACAGAAACATTGATGAAAGAGAACATCCACAGGCTGCCTCTTGGCCCACAACCTGGGCATGTGCCCTGACCTTTGAACCAGTGACCTCTTGATGCATGAGCCGACGCTCAACCACGGAGCCATTCTGGCCGGGCTCAAACTTTTACTTTTATCTTTGGGAGTCCTATCTTCCCATCAAAACGTCTGTGGGTGCCTTCGGATCAAACAGAAGCTGCCATCTGAGGAGGTGGGGGCTGGGCACAGACTGTCAGCCCCCTTCCCACAGTAGTGTCGACACCACGTCAAGGGTCTGTGGGGCCAACCACAGCCTATGCCACCACCAGCCCTCCACCTCAGGGGCTCAGAAATACCCCACACCTTCCAAAGCCAGGCCTCTCAAAACTATGGCATCCAGCTGCCACATTGCACAGATGGGGAAACTGAGGCCTGGAGAGGAGTGGGAGCTTACTGAGGTCACCAGCCAGTTGAGGGACAAGTTCCTCAGCCCCTTTCCCAGAAAAACAAACACGGGGCCACAGGGGTCCCGGGAGCCTCCGCACTGCCCCCTCCCACTGCAGGCAGCTGGCCTCGGAGCTCAGCTGCTGCTACTAGAAAGGCAGCGAGAGGAAGTGACATTCAGAGCAGGAAGGACGGGTGGCAGGAGCCAAGACTGAGTGTGGCAAGAAGGAAGAAGGTTGAGGTTGAGGGTGGGAGCAGCTCAGGCCTCCCAGAGACAACGAGAGGCTCTGCCCAGCACTCCCAACCCTGGGAGGGAGACCTGGCGGGCAAACCTAGGAGAGCCCCCCAATTTGCCTAATTTCCCCACCCCAGGACCCTGCTGCCCTCTGTGAGACCAACTTGGGGAAAGGTACGATTGAGCACAGGCTGCCCGAGGTGTGAGGTCAGAGAGGAGTCTGTCTGAGCCCCATCGGGGAGGCCTGTAAAGACCATCGGATTCCGCAGAGGGGCAGCAGCCCAGAGAGGGCTGGAGCTTATCCAACATTACCCAGCAGGTGGGGGCAGGGCTGGGTCCACCCCTCAGACCTTTGAGGCCTTGTTGTTTTCACTGGCATCAAAGCCTTATCCTAGTGACCCCCGTCATCATATTAGTAACAACAACAATAATTTCAGAGCTACCTTTTTTGAATGCTTACTACAGGGCAGGCACAGTTCTAAGTCCTCATAAAGCAACCCCCTGGGGAAGGACCATGACCCCCATTTTACAGAGGAGGAAACTGAGGCCCAGAACCCGCCTGAGATCACACAGCTGGTGGAGCGGGATTACATAGCCCTCCGTCATCGGGATTACGACTCTGTCAGAGGGGAGAAGTTCAAGCTTCAGTGAGCATGGAGGACCATCAGGGTTTGGGAACCATTACAGAGCTGTGCAAACCATGTGTGGGCAGCTGCCTTCCATATGGCCAGCAGCTCCTGTCATAATAGCTACCAAAAAAAAAAACAACAACAACAACCCCCAAACTAATTTTCTTAGCTCCCTTTTTGGCTAGCAGTTGACTGTGACACTGATCTGGCCAGTGAGATTTAGGTAGAAATCCCAGAAACAGCATTCCTCCACGGGTAAGAGGCCTGAGACCTGGAGCCACGAGCCACCAGAAAGGAGGACAAAAGGCTACTTGCTAGAGATGACAAAGGTACTGGCAACAGAGCCTGGGTCCCCCATGGTATCAGCGGGAGCCGCGTCGGACCTGGCGGCCTAGCCTGGATGTCTTGCCACACAGGACAGTAAGCACCAACCGGCTTATGCCTCAGGAGTAGGGGTGCTTCATAGCTGAGTGCATTTCACCTTTCCCAGTGGTGGGAGCAAGGTGAGACCCATGGCTGCCTGCCCGCTCTGTGCCATCACACACTCCGTGTCCATGGCCCGCGCTGCCCCCTTCCTATCTCTCCCAGCTGCCCCAGCCTCAGGCCTCTGCCTGCGTCAGAAAAGGCTACTGAGAAATGGCCCCTCAGGCCACGTTGTCAC
Source organism: Molossus molossus (assembly GCF_014108415.1). Lineage (NCBI taxonomy): Eukaryota > Metazoa > Chordata > Mammalia > Chiroptera > Molossidae > Molossus > Molossus molossus. Next base: position 25,552,950 of record NW_023425399.1, read on the forward strand.
CAGCCAGAAGACCGACCGATGTGAACCCGTTTGAGAATCGTACGGAATGTGTAGGAGTCCTACCCTGACCCCACCTACCGTGAAAAGTCCAGGGTTCCCAGTGACCAACAAACAGAACACGCAGCACCACAGTTGATATGACCCATGATGCACCCATCGTTTGACTGTTAAGCAAATATTTACTGAGGGCAGGCCAAGTTCCAGGTGCTCCAGGGGGACAAAGCCAGTACAGTGCCTGTGGTCAAGGGTCTGAACAAGGGAGGCAAACAACAAGCCAGTGAATGGGTGATTCCCCCCGATGCCACCCCTGGCTGTTACCAGGCACTTTACAGTTTACATCACCTAACTTCATCTGCCAATGACCCTGCAAAGTCGGGCCCATTTTTCCATTTTACAGAAGAAACAAAGGCACCGCCCTGGCCGGTTTGGCTCAGCAGTTAGAGCGTCGACCTGCGGTCCTGAGAGACCCGGGTTCGGTTCCCGTAAAGGGCATGTCCCTCGGTTGCAGTTTGTCCCCGGCCCTGGTCACAGAGGGTGGCAGCCACTCGATGTGTTCCTTTCACATCGATGTTTCTCTCTCTCTCTGTTCCTTTCTCTCCCTCCCACTCTACCTGAACAAAAAAAATGGGAAAATGTCCTCAGGTGAGGATAAAAAAAAAAAAGAAAAAGAAAAAAAAAGAAACCAAGGCACCAAATGGGAACTAAGAAGAGATTTCTCCAAAACCAAGAGCCATGCCCAGAAGGCAACCAGGGCTTTGAACCTAGGTTGGTCTGGCTGCAACTGCCCCCTGCAAGGCATGCCCTCTGTCCCCCAGGAAAATCTAACCAGGCCCCTCTGCCACAGGGATCTGTTGTTCTGGGCACCACTGAAACAGGCATCAGAAACAACAGCCTCAACCCAAAAACAGAGTCGGGCTGGGACGCAGTTTTACCAGCTACACAACTCCCTCGTCCAACTGTTGGCACCTGATGGTTCTTTAATTATTCATCCCCACTGAACACAGGCCTAGGGCTTCAGCCATGCTTTTTGGATCTCACCCATGAGGGAGCCTGGGTAATGAGTCCAGACCTGTCAAGAAATTTGGAATCTATCTGCCCACAAAATGTTCCCTGGTCCTCCCACACTGGCCCCGTCATGCACAGCGGCGGGTGACAATGAGCCGGGATGCTTCAACGACGCCAGAGCCCAGGCTGGGTTTGAAATGTTGATGGCTAACACATCTTGGCCTGATTTTCATTCTGTTCAGCCCAAGGTCTTCCAGACTCCCAACTAAGCAGAGTGCTCGGCAAGTTCTGAGGGTCGGTGACAGTGAGAGATTTGGGGAGTCATTTCTTCAGGGTGGGAGGCAGTGGCTCGAAGAAGCCACCAGGCAGAAAGAGCTCTTTTCTCGGCATGCCCAGAGCCAAAGGGACCTGGCTTAAATCTTGGCATTGTCACTTGCTAGCTTTGTGTTCTTGGACAGGTCACTCACCCTGTCATCAGGCGTCTTGAATATAAAATGGAGATTTATTCATCTCATAAATGTGTGTTGGGCCCCTGATATGCATCAGAAGTTGGGAACACAGAGTGGAAATAATGGACAAGTCCCAGCTCTCACAGTCGGGCTTTTGCAAAAATCAGGGTTAATGTATCTAAAGCATCGTGTCCCTTATGTAATAAGGACTCCATACATAGTTGTTGTTATTATTACTTTTGTTATTGTAAGAGAATTTAGGCTTTATATATACAATTATTTTCTATCATCCACCCTGTATGATCATTTTTACCACAGCAGAAAAGAATCCCTCTGACATATACACACACACCAGCCATCTGGAGGGAATTTATTTCCTCCTTCAAAGTTGCTCTTGACATTCATTTTTTCTAGCCTGTGAGTTTTTGTCTCATTCATTTCCCGAGTCCTAACTTATCCTAACTTGTCTTAACCTAGCCTGGCATTTGGCAGGATCTAATAAATGTTTTCTTCACGCACCCATTCATTCATTCATTCATTCACTCACTAGACAAACACTTATTAAGTCCTGCAGTGTTCCAGAACCTTCCATGACCAAGACAGATGAAGTCCCTGCCCTCATGAAGTTTTCATTCTAGAAGGGAAGACAGACGGACGTTCACTAGATCCACAGGTGTGATGGCAGGAAGGCCATTTCTGATTGGCTTTGATGAGGAGGTGACACTTGAATAGAGACCTGGGTGGGTGAGGTGGGGAAGGGAGCCTTGTGAACTTCTGGGGAGAGTGTTCCCGGCAGAGGGAACAGTAGCTTTGAGGCAGGACTTATGTTGGCAAGAACAGGTAGTGGGGAGTGGGGGGGGGGGGCGTTCAGCCTGCCCTGGGTTTCCTATCTGCCATGGGGGAAAGTCAGGCAGAAGCATAGAAATAGGCACCAATGATACCTGACAACTCCCTTAGGTTCACTTAGAGTCCTACAATAGGGGCTGGCGGGGTTTTCCCCTCCCTGAAGAATTGGGAGAACAGAGACCAGAGAGGGAAGCGGATTTCCCAAGGTCACACAGCCAGCAATGGCTGCACGGGACCCAGATCCCACATCTCCCAACTCCAGCCAGTGCTGTCTCCATGAAACCACTCATTGCCTTTCTGGGTGTCAGATAAAGGAGTTCAGGAAGATCCTAGGAGACCCAGAGGGCCATGCAGGTTCAGAGACAGGCTAGAGAGAGAAAAACTCAAAGTCTCCCTCCTCATCCAACTGTGCTTGTCCTCGTGCTTAGAGAACCACAGAAGAGAGAGAGCAGCTCCCGTCTTGGCTTTGCATCTGGGAACCATGGTTACGGCTGCCTTGTGATTGGCACCGGGTTTGGAATGCCTAGGAGCCACCCTGGCTCCTAGAGGTTGTGTCAGAGCAGGGGACAAGGACCAGGGGACAAACCAGAGTCACCAGCAGCCCCGGGATACCACTCGTTTTACCTTCCCCTCCCGAGCCGATCATCCGGGCACCTCGCACTACCGCGAAATCCTTTTTAGAGCTCTGAATTAAAAATAAATTTGCAAGCACATAACCAGATGTTACATGGAGAAAAGATAAATAACTCAGCCTGTCAAGGAACTGCCTCATCTCAGTCAACCCTCTCTCTTTCACAAGGTTTTAATTTTTAATTTCACAGCGGTAACTATAGCAACCCGCAAAAATAATATATTCCCAAGCAAAACAACTTTCTTGGCTCTGGCTCGGCATCTCCATGTTCCCTCCTTGCCTCCTCTCTTCCAACTTCCCGCAGGTCTGTGCCCAGAGTTGCTGAACACGCTCAGCTTTGAACTCCCTTGTTCATTAAGTAATTAATTCATTCATACTCAAGGATCTGTTGCCACTCAAATCCATGCCACTCCGAAGTTCAGGGTGCAGGGTGTTGGACAGTGGGTTCAGAATCGTGAAGGACTCTATGTTATCCTCATTGATTTGGTTTCTATGTTTTGAATAGATAGTAGCAAGAGTTTGGCTAACAAGGGACATCCTTATTCATCAAAAGCCTAATTTGTCTCAGGGACAGTGCTAGGCTGGGGTGCGGAGGACTGAGATTTCTTTCAAGGCGTCCACAGTCCTGTGGGGATGACATGTGAATGGATCATTGAAATAAGGTAAGACAAGTCATGCAGGGAAAGGGGTGAGTAATATACAAATGGGGCATAAAAGGAGGGAGGGGTTGTCCAAGCTAGAATGGTCTGGGAAGGCTTCAGAGAAGAGGTGACTTCTCGGGTGGGTCTTGCTGAATGAGTAGAAGTTTTCTGAATGATCACGATAGGAAGGGACATGCCAGGCAGGTGCAAAGGCAGAAGAAACACAAGAGACAGGTTAGCAGGGCCCGGCACAGGGCGAGGGCTGTGCCCCAGTGGGATGCTGCTGAGAGGTCATTGGTCATTGGAAACACACACAGGGCCTGGAATGCTATGCTGGGGACTGTGCTTGAAGGCAAGGCGACATCAGCAAAGTCACGGACGTGGACAAAACATCTTTTAAAAAGGTGGTTCTGGCCCTGGCCTGCTTTTCTCAGCAGTTAGAGCATCGGCCCACCGACTGAAGAGTTGTGGGATCGATTCCAGTCAAGGGCATGTACCTCGGTTGCAGTTTGGTCCCGGCCCTGGTTGGAGTCATGCAGAAGGCAACCGATCGATGCGTCTGTCTCACACTGATGTTTCTCTCTCTCTCTGTCCCCACCCCCCCCAACACTCTATCTGAGGGTATATGGAAAAATATCATCTGGTGAGGATTAAAATAAATAAAATAAGCCCTGTTTAAGGGAGGTGGGGGAAAGTGGCACTGGGGACAAGTGTGGGGGATAGATGGAGTGGAGATGGAGCCTGTGGGGAACACAGGTGGGGGAGGCCTGAAGCGGGTGATGGCCGCAGGGAGGCTCAGTTTGGGTTGCCTAAGAGACAGACCCTGAACCAAGGACTCCAGCTGATGTTGGAGGCGGGGTGGGGAAGGGAGGCGGAGAAGGGGAGGAAGCCAGTGAGTGTTTATTATCAAGCAACTGAAGCTGAGCTCTTCTGGGGAGTTCTGGGAGCCCGTGCCTCGAGTTGTGCCCCCCCCCCCAGGGCAAGAGAGCAGGGCATTTAAACGCCAATTGCTCTAGAAATTGGCTGAGCCCTGCTCCCAGGAGGCCTCCATTCCCTGGCACTCCTGGCCTGCCAGGCAGGCTTGGGAGAGAGCAGCTACACTGGGCAGAGAAAGTCTCCCCATGGAACCGTGTGCTGGCAGCTAGGCGCAGGGCCAGGGTGCCCCGGACCAGGACAGAACGGCCAGAGGGATGTGAGCCGAGGGGGGTCAGCAGCATCTGCCCAGTGACGCCCTAGAAGACATTGTGAGTGGACATGAGAGAAGACCCCGGCATCTGGGCGGACAGGCAGCCTCACTGGCACATCAGCCTGGTACAGGGGAGTGGGCAACATGATCCGAGTAAGGATGGACCCAAGGCCGTCCTGGATCCACACTGGCTGAGGCGGGTCAAATGGGGACTGACCAAACGCTGGCGCCCCAGCACAGCCCTCGGGGGGCCACACGAGAAGCCCTGTCTCAGGGAAGCAGAGTTGCCCCCAAGCCCCTGATTTAAAGCAGAACACGGCAGGAAAAGGTGTCCAGTGGGAAATGCACGCGCAAGGGTGTGTTCATGCTGGGCTGTGGCACAGAGGTGTGACCTTGGGCGAGTGATGTCGCCTCTCCCGGCCTCGGTCTCCTCATCCACAACAAGAGGTGGTTCACAGAAGTGCCTGTGGCGCAGGTCTGTGTGAGGATGGAATTAGATGGTGCACTGTGAGGCCTCAAAGTCATCCAGCAAACATTTCATCAGTTATTACTGTTATTTTCCACAATATTTTCTGAGCACAGGATACATGCTAGACCCAGGGACACAGTGGTCATCAGACACGGTTCCTATCTGTCCTTGTGCCGCCTGCAGCCTGTGGGCATGCTGAAATGCTTTATATAGAACATTACAGAGAGCAGAATAGGAAATTGTGCATAAAGCATGCTTCTAATTTCGTTTAAACATACACACTCACAAAGGCCAGAGGGATATATACCAACATGTAATAATGGTTAACACTAGATGGGGGAATTAAAGGTGGCTTGTGTTTAACAATTTTTTTTGGGGGGGGTGGTTCTTTTCTATTAAAATTTCACAGTAGATTGTATTATTTGAAGAATCATTTTCCAAAAACAAGGGAAACAAACATATTTCTTTCTCTGGCTCCCTGCTCCTCACAAATGTCATCTGCTTTCTCAGGAAGCAGGAGCTCCCCCCATTAGAGGGATGCACATTGGTACTTCCCAGGGTCCCAGGGCATTCTGTGGGGGAGGGGTGGGGCCTTCCTCAGGACTGCCGATCTGTGAGTAGAGAGGAGACCGGAGCCCGTAGCCTGCCTATGAAGCCTGCCTATGAAGCCTGCTCTGCCCCGGGTCCGAGGACAGTGGGCTGTGCGGAGAGGCAAGCCTGTCCGAGGACCAGCAATCACAGTCACATCAGCCTGCGTGTTCTACACAGCGTTGTCTATAAGCTGACATTTGTTCTTCATCTCTTGACTCTTAGATCTCCTTCCATTGTTTCTGAACTTAAGTGGGGGAGACAAAAAAATTGTGTTGACACCAGAAAATTACAAGGTCCACACCTCGATCCCAGAAATTGGCTATTAATACAGATATTAACCACTGATTTTCTCCGGTTTTCTATCCCCTTGGACATCTAGAACTGCGTGGCAGGTCCAACACTCTTGGAAAATTCTAATAAGTGCCCTGTGGTGGACTTGAGGGTATTATCTGAGTCTTTTTTTCCCTGAAACGGCCCCTCCCCCACACCACGTGGGCTTCACAAGGCTTCCATCCAGACCATCCAAACAAGAACCAAAGTGATTTTCTGGGACTAGTAGGGACATGTACTTGGATATATGACGTGTAGGAGAGAGAAGCCCTCTTCCTGGGCCTGCCTGTGGGTGACAGTCTTCCCCACCATGTTGAGAGCCTGTTCACAGCAGAAAGCCAAGCAGAAAAGATAACTTTGTTGAGTCCCTCTGTTCAGCCTGTCCTGGATCTGCCTTCCCTGACCAGGACCAACTCATCTCCTTTATTTCTTAAGTGAGTTTGACTTGGGTTTTTGTCCATTGAAGCCGAAAGAATACTGACTAGCACACTGGAGTGGACTTCTACTGGTTAGAAGTGTGTGGCTACCCAAATCCATACCCCCTTCCTAAACACCCTGATTGCGTAGGGAAACTGTCTCTAACCCGTTGAAAATACCTGGAGGAATTTCTGGGTGTTGACACCACTCCCTCCTTCACTCCTATGCCACTGCCTGGATCCCCAGAGTCCCTGACAAGCCCATGACACCTCCCCGGCGGTCCTTCATGCCTTACGCGTTCCTCTCCTCTGGTGGGGGTTGCAAAATCTGGAAAAGACCCCAGGCCCCAAAGGGTGTCAGAGCCAATGGATAGAAGGACCTGGATCTCTGAATGACTATGAGGAGTCGACCCATGTAGGACTGTGACTCAGTGACAGGCAGACTGTGCTGAGCCTCTGAGATGCGGGGAATGTTTGTCACAGCAGTGGTCCCACCCTGCACAATACGGCGGCACTTTGAAGAGCTATCTGCGACCCTGAGGGAGTGGCAGAGCTTTGCATTTAAACACAAATATATTGAGCTCCTATTCTGTGCTTGCAGAGGCCCCTGGATTTCTCTCTATTCTACTCGGCCCACGATTGCCTCTTTTCTCACCTGTCTGTCTTCTCCACCTGGACCATGAGGTCCCCCAAAGCCGAGTCTTTATCTGTCTTCTTCCTCTATGTGGTGTCCCTGGTGTCTAGTTTGATGCCAGGCACATAGTAGGTGCTCAATAAATATTCATTCATTGCCATTGCAAAATGGCCAGATGCTCAACATTGTTGTGAGGCTTAAGTGAGGTTCTGATTGTGATGCTACATGGCACACAGTAGGTCCTCAGCAAATATTCAGAGTAAAAAGGAGCTGAATAAAGACACCTGAGGGCTAGGAAAGGTTTTCAGAGGAAGGAAAGATTTTAGCCTACCCCAAAACCGACAGTCTGTTTGTGGTCCCTGGCTGGGGCCAGACTCCATCCAGAAGGCAGAACCCATGTGTAGCAGGACAGGGGAGGGGACTGCGTGTTTCTTAGAGGAGGGCCCCGCCCCAGAGGGTTTGGGCTTTGGTGGGGATGAGGTAGTGGTAACAACCCTTCAGGAAATCACATTCCCAAAGCTTTTGCTGTGGAAGCAGACTTCTCACTGTGGCCTCGTGTGGATGTGGGTGTGGGATGCTGATGTGTTTCTGGGGTAAAGCTTCTCTTTTACAGTTGGAAATATCATCTCAGGAAAGGTTAACTCCTTGCATCCAGTTCTATTTGCTGGAGACAAGCTTCGGGGATTCAGTCCAAAACTCCTAGGCTAATGTCCAAGCTGCACGCCTGTGCTTGGGGTGGGGCGGGGTATCCAAGCCACATGTGTAGGACGACGTAGTGGTTAATTGCTGGAGTTTCGAAGCCAGAATACCTGGGTTCAGATCCTGGCCCTGGGTAATTATTAGCTATGAGACTTTGGACTAAGAACTTAGCTCATCTGCGCTCCAGTTTTCTCATCTATAAAGTGAGATGATAATAGTAACCACACTAGAGGGTTATTGGGAAGATTAAATGAGTTGATACAAGTCAGATGCATGACACCCTTGTGACCACTAGGCCTCTCTATACTTGCTGATGGGCAGTGTGGGTCTTCGTTTTTACTCTTGCGACCTTGCAGACCAATGGAAACTCTGATGCGCATTAACCCCATGATGGTGCTATGCTGCATTTTTCATGACTGGGTCTTTGGGGTTCCACTTACTATGCCCCAGCTGCTGGCAATAACTTCTTCCTTCCTTCACAGAAGATGGGCACTTACTATGCCCCCTTACTTGCTGTGTGACCTTGGGTAAGACCCTTTCCTTCTCTGAGCCTCAATTTCCTCATCTGCAAAATAGGAAAAATGACTTGTGGAGGGATGATGATGATGAAATGAGACCATTGTCAGTATTTGTACTCATTCAACAATTGCTTTAAACGAGCACCTACTATGTGCCAGAAAATGTGCCAGGCTCTGCGGATGTAGCAGTGAACAAAACAGGCAAGATCCCAGTCCTGATGGCGCTAGCATCACAGGGCAGCCATACACTAAACACATAAGTAAAATACAGTGTCTCAGATAGTGATGAGTGCTGTGAAATGTGCTAAGTTAATCAAGAAAGAGGAATAGGAAGTGAGGAAGGTACAGTTTGAAATAGGATGGTCAGGGAAAGGCTTCTGTAAAAAAGAATGTGGCAAGGCAAGGCGGACATGGAGATGTCTCAGAGAAGAGCTTCGCAGACAGAAGGGCCACAGCAGTGCCCAGCATGTCCCGGAATGTGTGGCTGGAGCCACATGAGCAGGGGGAAGCCGGCTGGGGGCAGGTCAGAGGAGCATCAGGGGTGAGCAGGACAGGGCCTCGCAGGCCGCTGTAAGGACTTTGGCTTTTTTCTGCAAGCAACAAGGAGCCACGGGAGTGTTCTGAGAGAGGAGGGCACGACCTCACTTTCATTTTCCTGGCGGCGTGTAACCCAGAGGAGCGGGACTGCAGCCTCTTCCGCTCTGCAGGAGGAGTTTGCAGGGCTCGTGGCCCTGCCGCCCTGGCCGGCTCTCCACTCCACCCTGCCTCCAGCTGGCGCTCCACTCTCGGCCCAGGGCTCTGGTCCCCGCCCCCCAGTTCTCTGCCTTGACTCCTGCCTGTCTCCTGGTCTAGTCTATATCCCACCTCCTCTGGGAAGCCAGCCCAGAGCCTTAAACCAGCCCTCATCCCTCCCTTCCCAGGGATCAATGGGCAGGTCTGGCACCCAAGTACCAGTTCCAAATCCTCCCTGCTTAGAACCCCTTGTTCTTCATCTATAAAATGGGGGTGATGATAACAGACTCACCCTCACATAGTAAGTGGATCCCAAAGATCCAGTCATGTAAAATGCAGCAGAGTCACCACCGGGTTAATGAACATCAGAGCGTTAGCTGGTCTGCACTGTCGCAAGAGCAGAGACAGGACATGCACACTGCCCACCACCCCTGGAGAAAGGCTCAGGGGTCACCGGCTTGTTCTCTGCCCGCCCTACCCCACTTCCCACTCAGCCCAACCCAGAACAGGTGCTGGACCAGGGCTGGCTGCGCAGTGCCACCCACCAGTGGACGGGGTGATGAGTCTGCACAGGAAACCTTAGGAGTGTGCCTGGCGTGTTGGGTGAATGCCAGCTGCTGCCACAGCACCCATCACATGGGGAGGACCTCCTTCTTCCTCAGCGTGCCCCAGTCTGTAAGAGGGATGCAGGTGGGGACCATGCTCATGCGTATCACCAATGCCTGATATACAGCAAGGGCTCAATAGATGCTTGTCGGAGGCAGTAGAACACAGATGGAGGGAGGTCTGTATCCTGCTTGTACCATTCGCCAGTGTGTGACCTGGGTGAGTTACTCTACTTCTCTGACCCTGTTTCCTCATCTGTAGAACGGAGACTCGTTCCCCCTGGCAGGTGAATGCGGTGTCCCTGGGCGCCATGCTTCAGCTGGGTCCTCACCCAGACCTCTGGAGGATACCTGCAGGGGCCTGGTGGACAGAGCAGGGCCCATGGAGCCATGGCAGCATCTGGGCAGAGCTGACTTGGGTGTGAGCTCTGGTGAGTGACAGGTTGAGGGCTCCCAGTAAGACCTGGTGAGCTTCTCAGGACCGGGACCTGTAGCAGCAGGTGGGGGCATGCGTGGGGCCATTGTTTCGGCTCCATCAATGATTCTGTGTTTGGTAGGTTTGTGCTGGGCTCAGAGAAGGGCAGGACTCATCGGGAGCCTCTCACCCTCCTTTGCCCTAGTTCAGGACAAACAGATCCCCAAGAAACGCACCATTTCGTGAGGACCCGGGTGTGACCCCAGGCTTCTAGGTGTTTCCTGGCAGCTGTTTCTGAGCACTTACTAACCAGCACCAGCTGCGGTTTGTGCTTCTCATGTTCCATTGGCGAGGAGGTCCCTCAGTGACCCTGTGAGATAGGTCTTATACGTACCTCCCCTTTACAGGTGGAGAAACTGAGGCACAAAACAGCTAAATAGCTTGCCCAGAGTCACACAGAAAGTAAGTGATGGAACCAAGATTTGGGCTCAGGTCTGAGCCCCTGTCCTGCTTGTCTGGTGGGCAGTGAAGGCAGACAGGCCACCAGCCTGCTGCCTGCCACCCGCCTCCAGGACTGCAGGTGGACTTCGGTGAGCTCTGCTGCCCTTGGAGCCGAAGCCCACTCTCCACCTGGTTTCTCCTCTCCAAAGTAGCTTTCCATTTAAGAGGCAGCCTAGCCTCATGGTTAGAGCCGTGACCTATTCCAAAGCCAGGCACCGGGGCTCGAAGCCTGGCTCTGCCTCTTTGTTCTCCATGCCTCAGTTTCCTCACCCAGAAAAACGGAAGCAGTAGGACCCATGGCATCGGGTTACAGTGAGGGCCAAGCGAGGGGTTGTGTTTAGAGTGACAGACAGTCACAGTCAGTAAAGCTCACTCTGTCCTAGGGGATTGCTCCTTCCGACTTCCGTGGACTTTCCCCCTGTGCCTCCTTCTGCCGGGTTTCTCTCTCTTCCTCCCTGCCTTCTCTGCTGAGGCATATCTGTCTTGCTTTGAAAAGCTTCTCTTTGTCACTTTCCCCTCTTTCTTGCTCCCTTCTGGGTCCTAAATCCTGGCTCTGCCTGTACGTGCTGCATACACTTAAGCAGAGTGCGCGGCCGCCATCCCCGTAGTGGACACTCTCAAACTTTGCTCTCCAGAAAATTCTAGAATTCTGGAATTCTCTCGAGAATTCACCAAATGCAGGTTCCTGGCCCCACTCCAGAGATCCCGACTCCATAGGTCCCGGGTAGGGTCAGAGATGATGCCTTTTTATTTTTTATTATTTTATTTTTTTAATCCTCACCCCATGCTATTTCTCCATTTATCTTCAGATAGAGTAGGAGGGAGGGAGAGAAAGAGAGACAGAGAGAGAGAAACATCGATGTGAGAGAGCCACATCGACTGGCTGCCTCCTGTGAGACCCCTACCAGGGCCAGGGACCAACCGCAACCGAGGTACGTGCCCTTGGCTGGAATCGAACCCAAGTCTCATTGGTCCATGGGCCGATGCTCTAACTGCTGAGCCAAACCGGCCAGGGCAGCCTTTCAACCAGCACCCTTTCCCCACCTCCCGGGTGAGACGGGCTGGCTCCTGCACTAAACTCCGAGGAGCACTACATCGCCCTCAGCTTCCTCATCTGTAAAATGGGAGCAAACAGAACCCACCTCCAAGGTTGTAAAGATGAAATGACTTGCCTGAGAAATAGCGCATGCGTCTTCATTTTCTTTGTTCCCTGTCTTGGCGTTTGTATAATTTCTTTTGTTTCTGTCTTCGCCCTATTCTCTGTTTCTGGTGTTTTCTTACTTCTTTTTCTCACCTCTCTCCGCACTCTCTCTCTGAAAGTGAACCCAACTCCAGCGCTCATGGGAGAATTTTTTAAAAACGGCCCTTTGATAAGAGCTGGGGGCCCCAAGACCGTCCAAATGGCCCGCCAGAGCCTCCTGGCCTCACACCCAGCTGTCCCCCGAGTCCGAGCATCTCCCACACCTGCAGCCCCGCAGCAGCAAAGCTCGGGAAAGATGGGGGATCTGTTGTGCAGGAATGGCCCTGCTGCTATGGAAACCAGCGCTTAGGAGCCGCTCAGAGCTGATCCATTCTGGGGAGCAGCCTGGCCTTGGGGGAGGGGGAGAGGCCAAACTCTGCGCCTTAAACTTTGCCCTCCGATTACCGGCCCTGTGACGCTGGGCAAGTCACTTAACCTCTCTGAGCCCTTCTCCCTCGCCAGCCTGGGAGCAGCAGCCCCATTAGCAGTGGGTAATAACGGCCGCCAATGACTGAGCGCCGTGCTGAGGCTTTCAAGCCTGAAGACACGGCAAATTGCCATTTGCTTTCATTACTGCGAGCTCGAAATATTCTAGTGCCAGCTTGCTGTGCGACCCCGTGCCACCTGAGGGCCGCCAAACGATTTCCATGATAGAACTCCCTCCTGATGAGACGTGGGGTCCACTCTGAGGCACCCTCAAAGACGCACACACACAATCACACCAGCCACTGAGCTAAGCTGCCCACACGCCCCAGCCCCACTGAGACCCTGGCGCTGCCGTGGCCCCTCCGTGCGGGGGGAAGGAGCAGCGAGCAGGAGGTCTGGCTGATCACTCCATCTGCCTCAGCGCCAGCAGCCAGGGGACATCTCTGAGCTCTCGGCTCTTCAGGCCTGAGTCTGGGCTCCTCAGCCTGACCTTCAAGGCCCCCAGTAGCAGCCTGAAAGGCTCCCTCAAAAAGGTCTGCCCCCTGCTCCGTGGCATCACCCCCCCCAACTTGGTCCCCATGCGGGTTGAAAGCTGCCTGCCACCCAGACCCTGAGGGGCGCCAGGCCAGGGCTTTACCCTCTCTGTGCCTTGGCGACCTCACTCACCGAGACACAGACGCACTCATGCACGCTCCCGAACACTGGCACACAGGACACGCGGCGCAGCCCACGGGCAGCACCGTGGAGGGCAGCCCTCTCCCTGGCCGTGGGGCCGGGCACTCTCCTGCCTCCGGCCTTTGCTCAGGCAGTTGCCTCTCCCTGGAATCTGCTCCCTCTCATTCCCCCAGAACTCTCTGGGGTCCCTGAGCCCCACCCCTCCTCAGGAGTCAGTCTTCGTTGCCAGAGGACAGTGTGGCTCGCCTAAGATCACACAAGCGGTGTGTGGCTGCAGAACCTGTGTGAGCTCCCCAGCCTCGGCTGGGAGGATGCGTCCAGCTGCTCCGAAGAGCAGCCACACATCCATTCAGCCAACCGGGCGTCTGTGTGTTTGTTTTCCCAACAAACACTTATTACACCCCAGGCAGGCTGCTCCGAGCTGGGGACCCAGCCATGAACAAGGCCAGACGAGAATGAGAACGCACAGCCCAGAGAAGCAGACAGATGCTAAACAAGTAATTATAAGCATGATGGATGCCACAGAGGAAAAGCAGGAGAGAGTCCTGGGAGGGGACAGGAGGGGGCTGCCAGTCTCTCCCATTTGTACAAGGTTTGATAGCAGCCTTGCCCCAGGGGGGCTCCTCCAGCCCCTTCCATCAGTGCCCTCTGGGGAGGCCTGTTCAGCCCCCAGGCCTGCAGGCTAGCAGGGCAGGCTCCCTCCTGAATGTGCCTAGGAAGGCTCTGTGGGGCAAGGACCAGACTTAGAGGCCCAGCAGGCGTGGGGGTATAAGTTTTCTAATCGCCCACCAGGCCTCTGAGGTGGAGGGAATTAGCCCCAGTTCACGGTAGGAAGCCAAGGCCCAGGACTGCAGTGACCAGTGAGTGCACAGCAGGGTAAGAACCTCAGCGGCCAGACCCCAGGTCTCCAGGAAGGTCCTCAGAGATGGCTCAGCTGGGGCGCCCAGCACACAGCCCCACTGAACGTGAAAGGGAACACAGATAAGCAGCACCCACTGGGCCCCTTATAAGGTGCCGCCTGCACTTCATAACAAGGCGTCATAGTAACCTAGTGATAAAAGGCTCTGGCATCAGAATGAGTGGGTGTCTGGCTGGGTGCCTCCGTTTGTCAGCTGCGTGGCCTCAGGCAAGTTGTCTAACCTCTCTGAGTTCAGTCCCTGTCTACAAGGAGGGGGTGACGGTGGGACCACCGCCAGGGGGGTTGTGAGAAGTTTCGTGCCTCTGGCCTGCTCCTTCCCTCCTCCTCTCCACCCCTCCATGCCAGCCACACTGCCCCCAGGCTCTTCTCAAACACGCCAGGTCCTCGCCCTGCTCAGGAGCTTTGCACAAGCTGTTCCCTCTGCCTGAACGCTTTTCCTCCAGGCATCCACATGTCTCTCCCTTCACTGTACCCTTTGGGTCTCTGCTCAGATATCACCCTTTCAGAGAGACCATCATCCTGGCACAACAGGCCCTGAACCCTCACCTCGTCTCTCGCGCTGCCTTATTTTGCTCCCTTGCACTGTCTCCAGCTTTTACTCCCGTCTCCCTGACAAGAACAGACGCTGCAGGAGGGTAGAGACTGATTCCCCAGCCGAGGCACTTGAGGCTGCTCAGCACAGACCTTCCACGTCCCCGCGGCTGTGCAGTCCCCCGGCAGCCAGTGGGGGTGTCCGTGGGGGGCAGAGAGCAAGGCCTAGGTAGAGCATGTACACTGCTCTGCGACCTGCTCAGGCCTCCTTGACCGCAGCTGAGACTCGGGAGAGGGGGGCGGTGAATGCCCCGGCCCCTCCCCGCGCCCTGGAACTGGCAGGCAGTGGGAAACCAGACCCCGGCTTGGCAGGGGCTTGGAAGGGGCTCAGTGCCCAGGGGCAAGGGCCTGCCAACCTCCCTCCCCCAAACAGCGACCGATTGTCCCAGCAGCTCCCAAGCCCCCCCGAAGACCTCCCAGTGGCCACTGTCTCACAGGCCCGCCTGCTCTCAACGGGGCCAGCAGTCTGACGACTTCCGGCCCCGACAGGGCATGGTGGTCCCAGCCTCGCAGGAGGCCCGGGACTTCCGGGCCTGATGGGAACTCACAGCCTGGCGCTTGGCAGAGAGCAGGCGAGGACAGCTCCCGGGGGCCGCCTGTCCGCTGGCATTTGTATGCAGGTGCAGGCCCCGAACATGAGCTGGAATCCATCACCAGAAAATAAAACACTCAGAGAGCCAGCCTCAGAAGACAAACGGCTGCAGGCCCAGGGTAAAGCCAGCCTTGCTTGCTGAGCCTTCGTGATGTCTGGGGGGCGTCTCCAAATGGGGACTCCTGAACCCTCACCACAGGGAACTTTGATGTCCATGTCTCAGAGAGGGGAATGGGGTGCGGAGAAGGGAAGCCACTGGCCCAGGCCCCTGGCTCCCGAGCCTTCCTTGCTGGGACGGCACATGGGGGTAAGGACGGGCTGATCATGTTTCCATAGCAGAGGCCTCCTTTACGGTGCCCCCACCGCACTGGGTATGAGTCTGTCCTCAGACCACCTGCATCCACATGAGAGACAGAGGGCTTACGGGAAAGCTCACGCCCAGGCCCACCCTAGACTGCCGGGCTGGCTAATCGCCTTTTCACAAGATCCTGGTTAATTCTGATCTTCAACCTGAGTGTCAGAACCACTGGCCTAGGGGCAGTTCTGACCTAAACAGACGTAGCTTTTTGCTTGTTAGGTGAACAGACCTGTAGACGCGGCCAAAGTGGGATGTGGGAGAGATAATAAGAACAGTTTGTTGAGCACCTACTATGTCCTAGGTCCTCTTCTAAGTGTTCCTTGCTCACTTCATCCTCAGAACAACCCCACGGAGGAGGTAACGTGATTAGTTTCCCATTTCAGATGAGAAAGCTGAGGCACATCGTTGACGTTTCCTTGTACGAGGTTGCACAGCTAGAAAGGGGCAGAGCCAGGACTGGAACGTGGGTCCACTCGGGTGAAGGTTTCAAAGCCTGCCCCTCTCGTTGCTAAGCTAAAATCAGGGTCTTACCTCTGCCTCCCCAGCCCTCCCACCCCACCCCCACCCTGGCACCCGAAACCTAGCGGGAAGGAAGAAGAACGCACAGGTCAGAACTTCATGGGGACCTTCGCTAAGGGAGGGGCATGCCTGGGCTGGGTGAGGCGCAGGAAAGGGACCTCCTACCCCAGAAGGGGAGCCTGTTGGAAAGCCCCTTGGAGGAGGCCCTGGCGATGGAAGGAGTCTGCCCCGCAGACCCCTGGAGGCGCATTCGGAGAACTGTCACGTGATAGCCACGTGGGGCTGGGGGAACACGGTGACTGGGAAGACCAGGCACAGGAGTCAGACTGCAGGACGGCATAGGTGCAGCGGATGGGTGGAGGACCCGACCTGTGGCCTGGGAAGACTGACTGGGCTGGGGGTGGAGAGCTGGAGGCAGGAAGATCCATGGTTCCGGGGCAGGTGGAGCCGAGCTAGGGTAGCAACAGTGACAGTCGGGGCAGAAACACTCTGAGAGACCAGACAGGACTGAGGCCGCGTGGCCATGGGGATGAAGGAAGAGGGGGGCAGGCAAAGGGTCTGTGGAAACTCTGGAAACTGGGGTGGGGGGCAAAGGTACCCACCAGGAGGTGAGCAGGTGGGAGTGAGAGGGCGAGTTTCTCTACGGGCACTTTGGATCTGGAGCCCACGGGACATCCAGAGGGGGTCCAGGAAGAAGTCAGAGAGGCTTGAGTGGGAGTCATCAGGGTGGGGCAGAGCTTCAAGTCTGGGGATGGGTGAGGTCACCTGCCGAGAGGTGAAGTGACGTGACGTGGGAAGGGAGTGTAGCCTCCAGCCTTTGCCCGCACCAGGTGTCCTGCCTTGACCAGAGCTCTGTCCCGCCCCCCGTCACACCTGTTCTCTCTTCCCCAAGTCCTCTTGTGCTGCTGTCCTGGAGGGAAGTCCCTCTTCTCTCTGAGTAACCTCAGCACCTTCCGGGCCCTTTACACGCTTGAGATACTAACCATGAACTAGGCCAGGTGTGTTTGGCAGTGTGGGGTCACAAGATGAAGGCTTTCAAAGGGGGACACTTTGGGAGCCCTCCACCACACCCCACACTCACACACCCACCTTCCGTGGCTCCCTTACATGAGTGAGGCGGTCAGCAAGTCCCCGCCCTCCTTTTTTATCTCCTTCTGTAAATAGAGATGCTAATAAGTAACTATAGAGAAATAGCGTCCAAAGGGATCACATGGATGAGCCCTGAAGAATGGATGGAGGATGGGTCAAGCCCTGGAGTACATACCCAGAGCCCTGTGGGCCCCATTTGAGGGCAATACAGACTTCACCTCCAAGTCTGCATGATAGGGGTCAAACTCAAATGTAATCATGTGAAAATTAAACATGCAAAAGGCCTGCACAGAGTGGGCCTTGCTGTAAGGTGGCTGGGATGGGTGCCTTCTGGGCCTGAGCACCGCAGGGACTGCTTGCTGGCCCGGGTGTTGGGGGCGGGAGGGCGCCCTGGTCCGGGCTGGAGCCTGGAGCAGGAGGCAGCCGGGTCCCAGGGAGATCTGAGCTGTGGGCTGGCGTTAGCAACAAAGGTATTTGCATCAGATAATGGGTAAAGCGTCTCCTTATTTCATTAACTTGTGTAGCAAAGGACTGCCTGCCTCAGAGAGAAGGGAGATTTGGAAACCGACAGGGTGGCGGGGGCTGAGATCGCTGACCAGCCACAAGACTGGGGGCTTCCAGGAGGCTCGGCAGCCTGGCCAGGAGCTGGATGGGGAGTGGCCTTTGGGTGGAGGGGTGTGGGGAAAGCTGAGCTTCCTCCTAGAGCCTCAGCCCCCAAGGCCGGAGACCCAGCTAGAAACAAAATCAAGACGCTCACCCCTGGCACCACCACACCATCCGTCCCAGTAAGCTCTCAGGAAGAGGATACAGCAAGCTTGGAGACCCCGGCTGGACTTGACCAGTGCGCCGAGGACAGGAAGGAGGCCGGCGTGGCTGCGGCACAGTGGACAGTGAGATGGTCTGACCTCAGGACGGACAGCACCAGAGGGACCGGGTGGACAGAGCCGTGTCGGCCGTAGGATTTGGGTTTGATTTTAAGCGCAGGGCAGCCCCTGGAGGTTCAAAAGCAGGGGAGGGACATGAATGGATTTAGGTTGTTCAGAGGTCTGCTGGCTGCTGGTCGGGGATGGACTGACTGCAGGGCCACGGTGGGAGAGGGTGGGAGCGGGAGAGCCGAGAGGAGGCTGGTGCAGCGTCCAGACGCGGAGGGTGGTCACTGAGGGTCGGACTGGGGGAGGCGGAAAGAGGCAAATGGGCTGGAACTGGGTTTTAAGGGTGTTGTTGACAGAACTTAAGAATGGATAAGGGGGTGAGGGAGAAGGGCGGGATGGGGATGATCAGGATGACCTGACATCATGTATGTGGGTAAAGGGTGTGTTTGGCATGACCTCCTGCACATGCTCAGTACAGACTGCCCTGGGCAGAGTGCTCTGCATGAAGGCCCGCCTTCCACAGGGTCAGCCCTGCAGCTCATGCAGGGTGGTGTGTCTGGTCCCAGCTGCTTGGGTTGGACCAGATGACCACTGTTCGGTGTGTGCAGTGCACACCGGCCGGGGACTCCCCAACGTCCCTGGGCTTGTTAGGAGCAGAGTGAGACCTGGAACCCAAGTCTCCTGACGCTGCAAAATCCCCTCTGAGATCCGGAAGGTCTGCTTTCCCCAGCGGGAGTTCCAGCAGCACCTTCCTCCTGCATCCGCTGCGAGCCTGGCTCTGAAGCCGTTTCCTGCGGCAGCGCTGGCGGTCCAGCCTCAAAGCCTTTGCACTTGTTCTGTCTTCCTGAACCTTCCCACGACTGCTCTTCACCCTCTGGCCCCAGCAGCCCTGCAGAGGTCGGCCTGTAGAGCTGCCCCAGGCCTCCAGCCCGCAGGATTTCCCAGCACGGCGCAGCAGCTCCGGCGATCCTGAGGGTCAGGTCATGACTACTGCCTCATCTCCTTCCACAGTTGACTTGGAAGGACTCCCAGCCCTACGGCTGCCAGCACCAGGTCTGTGGCACTGCAGGTCCCCACGAGGACTGGCCTGGCTGCTGGGGGCTGAGCCATACAGGATATATCCACCTTTCCTGCTGGGACACAGCCCAGGCGGAATCTCCCTTTCTTCCCTCTCGCCCAGCTATTTGGACGTGAGTCAGGGAAGGTCCCATTGACATTCTCCTCTCCTCCTCCCCAGCCCACAAAGGCATAAGCAGGCACAGCCTCACATGGTAGGAGCTTGGGAGGGTGGAGCCCGCTGGAGCCAAAGCCCAACCTGCCTTGATGGCAACACCATCCAGGAGCCTCAAGCCAGAAGGTATCCCTTCCTCCTTCCCTGAGGTTCCGGCCTTCTGTTGGCCCCAGAATCGGGATACAGGCTTTATACTTAACCCCAGTGTAGTCCCTGCCTCACTCAGGGCCAAGTTCAGACAAGAGGCAATCAGGGCCTTAAGTGGCTGCCAGAAAAGGCTAGCTGCCTGGTTATTAAATATTAAGAGGCAAGAAAGAGCCTGGGAACGTATAATTGCAAATGAGACTTTGAAACAGATGTTGCCAACAGCTTGGACCAGCGTTCACAGTTGAGACCAACAGGGGATTTCAAGTCCCCAAGCCAGACTGCTCGTAACAGCCCTACATTTACTGGGCACCTGCTGGGTGCCAGGCTCCGAATTGGATGCTGCAGGTATGAACATTGACCAGACATGGTCTCAGCTCAAGGGCTTCCCAGTCTGGTAGAGAAGGCAGATAAAGCAAGCGAGACCCATGGCCCAGGCTGGTAACTTCTGGGCTGCAGGTAATCCTAGGGGCGGTGAGGGCCCCGGGGAAACACCTGTGAGGAGTGGGGAGCAAAGGCTGGAGAGGGGAAATTTTGAATCAGTTCAAAACTTGACAAACATTTATTGAGTACCCACTGTGTGCCAAACATTTCTGTCGATTCTGCGAGATAAAGTCTTAACTAAGTCCAACACTTTCTCTCGTGGCAGTCAATTGAGCAGGGAGCTTGCATTTTACTGGTGGACAAGAATTTGCACCATAAAGAAGAGGCAGAGAGGAAAAGCCTGTGCAAAGATTTGAAGGCATGAGGAAGTAAGGTATATTGAAGGTAGGTGGGGAGTTCAGTGTGGCTGGACCTGTGTGGGAGGGAGGGTGGAGATGGTAGAAGTCAAGACCTGGAAAACTGTCACACTGAAAAATTTGGGTGAGCCCTGGAGGGCAAAGTGCAACAGAGTGACCTTCCTCGGGGACAATCCATGGCTCCCAAGATCCCTAGGCTAGGACTAGTCTGGCCTTTCTAAAAATTATGTTTTTATTGATTTTTTAGAAAGGGAGAGAAAGATAGAAACATCGGTGTGAGAGAGAAACATCAATCAGCCCCCTCCTACACATCCCCCACTGGGGAGCCCACAACCCAGGCATGTACCTGACCGGGAATCAAACCAGGACCTCTCCGTCCATGTGATGACGCTCAATCCACTGAGCCACACCGGCCGGGCTAGTCTGACCTTTTAAGCCGCCATCCTGAGAAGCCATGAGAGGAAGGAAACAGCCCAATGGACATCTGAGGGGAAGTGGCTGCCTGGTTAGCCAGCCACACACCCGGGCGGGGTTACTAACCTCCTCTCTGGGTGCCTCAGAGGAGCCCCGCCCTTGGCTCTCCTCACACCTGCAGTCTGTTATGCCAGCTCCTGAAGGGCTGAAAACACATCCCGGAACACAGGCACCCTGGTCTCAGTCTTTGCAGAAGGTAGCAGGGTAATGCGAGCGCCCAGAGCACTCAGGAGACAAGTCCTTGCCAAGAGGAGGTTCCAGGTCAACATCCCCAAGAATGTCCCAGCTGACTCGGCTGCCCAGGCCGGGAGACGGATGGGATGCACTTTCAAGGTCATTCCCTGGCCATGATTCTATACAAAGGAAGGGCCAGAGAAGGGAGAGAAAGAGAACAATGTTGGAAGATGCTACGTCTGCAGGAGGATTTGAGTCCTGGGACATGGTTCTGAGAGCCTAGAGTTGCATGAGGCTGAGATTCTAGGATTCTCTAGATCTAAAATTCTAGGATGCTAGAATTCTGTGATTTTACGACTAGCTTGATTGGGGAGGGCAAACATCATAGTCTTCACATTCTCTTAATAAAATCTATGCCCCTGGAGAGAGCCCCACACCCTAACTCCAAAGCCAAACAGGCTTGCTTTCCCCTTTCTGCCTCAAAATTGTCTTCTCGATTCTCCGTGTCTGCTCATCTGCACACCCGAGCCCGGCAGCCACACATTTGCCATCTGCATGTAACCCAGTGATTAGCACAGCTGAGCAGGAGAGGAGGGTGTGGAGCCCTTGCTGCCTGCCAGTCAGACAGCCTTAAGTGGACCAGGCTGCAAGGAGTCACCCCCATCTCCCTGAAAGGGCTGAGCAGGGAAGGAGAGACACTCATGTGGACACACGCACCCAGTGAGACACACAAAGAAAAGACTCCAGGAATACAAAGACACACGCACACACAGAAAGACATGGCACGCCACACGTGGACATTTGCAGAAAGCACGCACTCACACACATGCAAACAAACCAAACAGATACAGGCAGACGCATGACCTGTAGTGACACCCCCCCGAACGTGCAGCTGTGCAAAGACCCAGAGAAAAACATGCACAGCACATGCAGAGCTTTGTAATGCAACATACACACACATCCATAGAGACAAAGCTACACAGAGAAACGCGGTGGCGTACACACATACACATATGTACTAACACATGTAAACAAACCCACATAAATAGATGCAAATTACAGAGACCAAAGCACTCCCAGGTGACAGGGCACTGCGTTGTTAGTGTGCCCTCCAAATAAGAATGTGGGATAGTCACCCTTGTCATTCCCCTTTCATTCCTCTGCCACCCCCACTCATTTATGGGACATTACCACCGGCCTACTGTGCACACAGCCTGTCTCTGGGCCCTTGGGGCAGCCCAGAGCTATGACACAATGGAGAGGAGGGAGCATTCAGTTAGGCCACAGCAGCACAGAGCAGCTGGAACACACGCAGACAGTGAGTTCAGAAAACTGTCCCCACAGCTGCACAAAATGGATTGTCCAGAAAGGTAGTGAGCTTCCCATTGCTGGAAGCAATTTAGTATAACAGAGAGATTTGCACATCAGGTGGGAGAGGGAGAGCTGGGGGGAACTGATGGCCTTTAAAATTCCTTCCAGCTCTACTATTCTTTCTATTCTTTTTTTATTAGTTCCACTGGACTTAAAACAATGGTCTTCAGAATTTTTAAAATTTTTTCTTTCCCTTTATTGACTTTAGAGAGAGAGGAAGTGAGAGGGAGAGAGAGATAGAAACATCCATGAGACACAATATCGACTGGCCACCTCCTGCACGCCCCGCACTGGGGATCGGGCCCACAACCTGGGCATGTGTCCTGACGGGAATCAAACCAGCGACTTCTTGTACATGGGTCGATGCTCAACCACTGAGCCACACCAGCTGGACCAGAATTTTTTAAATATGTTTTTATTGATTTTTAGAGAGAGAGGAAGGGAGAGAGAGATAGAAACATCAATGTGAGAGAGAAACATCAATCGGCTGCCTCCTGCACGCCCTCTACAACCCGGGCATGTGCCCTGACCAGGAATCAAACCAGGACCTCTCAGTCCGTGGGACAATGCTCAATCCACTGAGCCACCCTGGCCGGCCTTCAAAATTTTTTAAATCTTTTTCCCTACTAGTAAAGACATTTTAAACATGCACCCCTAATGAATGTTTATTTGTTTATTTATAAATACATTGTATCCTTTTTGTACTAATACATTATATCCTTTTTGTACTAATACGTATGTACTTCATAGAACAGAAACAACAGAAAGACCTGAAATAATGAGATGAAAATGTGTAGACTGCTACCTTAGAGGACAGGGAGGACTGGGAGGAGAGTGATGTCGCATTTATTGAGTACCTCCTGTGTGCCAGACTTTGGATGAATATTATTTCTTAAATGTTCAAAATAGCCTTGCGAAGAATTGTAATGTGTTCTTTTTCTTTCTACAGATGAGTAACTGAAGCACAGAGAGGCGGAGTCTCTTTCCCAACTTCACGAAGCCTGTGCTGCCAGGGAGGGTGGAAACTGAACCCAGCCAAGCTGGCTCTAGGTCCCAGCGCTCCACCCAGAGGTTTCTGGACCTGCAGGGAAGGGGTGTGGCATGGAAGGGGGCGGGGAAGGCCCGGTCTGTTGTAAGCAACAATTGCAAGGTTAAGGTTCCCACCCTAGGTTGAGTGGGAGGGACTGCAAAATTTGTCAAGAGCCCTAAAAGACATCCCAAAAAATGTGGGCTGGAAACAGGGCAGCAGGTAGAATTCTCGGGGCAAAGGCACATTTGGGCAAGACGCACACCTTGCTACTCAAAGTTCTCGGACCAGCAGCTCTGGCTTTACCTGGGAGTTTGTTAATAATGCATGATCTCAGGCCCCACCTGGACTTACCGAGTCAGAATTTACATTTTATAACCACGTTTGATTATGTCAAATGTGTCTGGTCTGTGATCCTATCCCAGTGGGATGATGGGAAGCAAGTTGATCATGCTGGGGCTCATTTTCTCCAGAGTTTGCTGTTTCAGAATCTTAGAGTCCAGGAAAACCCGAGGTGGCTTCCAGGAATCTGTCTGCACCATTTTCCCTGTAGCTCCTGGGCCCGTCTTGCTCCAAGTAAAAGCCAAAGGCCTTGCCTTTACCTATGAGGCCATGAGGACCGTGCCCCATGCTTCTTCTCCAAGCTCACCTCCCCCTTCTCCCCCGACTCTCTCTGCTCTGGTCTCCCAGATGCTCCGCTGTCCTCGAACTTGCCACCCCAGGGTCTTTGCCCTAGTTGTTTCTGTCACTGATATTCCTGTGGCTCTCCTCTGCACTGCCTTCAGGAAGTACCACTCGCTGGGCAAGGCCTTCACTGCCATCTGTACGTAAGAGCAGCCCCCACTCCCCCTCCTCAATCTCTGTCCCTCACCCTGCTTTCCTTTTCTCAGCAGCGCTCACTGCCTACATAGTACGCCGTGTGTTTCACAACTGTGCGTATTTTTCCATTTCTGTCACCTGAATGAGAAAGCCTCTAGAACAGCCCGGCTGTAGTAGCTGCTCAATAAAAATCTGTCGACTGAATGAAGGCCGCGCCCATTGTCCCACCCAGCGGGCCCCACTGGTGCAGCAGTGCTGTGGGGCCGTGGGGTCTGCGGTGAGGCAGAGGCCTTGGAACCTGGTCTGGCTTCCTGGGGCCACCGCGAGGCCTGCCCCAAAGTTGCACCCCCCACAACCCAGTTCCACTGAGGGAGGGGAGCACCCCCACCAGTCTGGAACACTCCAGTTTCTCCAACATGTTCTTGCTGTCCCCTGTCTCGCCCAAGTCTGTCTGGTAATTCCCTCGGTTTTAAACTTTACCGAACAACAAGAGGCCTTACTATGGGTACCCTTCTGCCCAAGCGCCCGCAGCTCCTATGTACGAAGCCCACTTATTTGCTTGAAACACTGAGGACAAACACAGATGAACATGTTCTGATTTGGCCCAGTACCTTCCAGGCAGGGAGACGGGGGCCACCCCATTTCCCTCTCTATGCCTCGGTCTTGCTATCCATTTAGAGGTCACTTGCTGCTTTCTTGTCTGGACAGGTAGCGAGATTCAGGGAGAGAGCACACTCCAGAGGTGGTATCGCAGGTATGACCCACCCGTGTCCCTGGCATTTGGAGGAGGGTAGATTGAGGATAAGGAGGAGGATAAGGGATTTGGTATCAAAAGATCTGGGCTCATCCCCCTTGCTTGCCACTGACCCAATGTGTTGCCCAGGTAGTCAGTCTCTGCCTATCACGGAGCCTCTGTTTGCTCATCTGTGCAAATGGGTGGATGTGACTAGCACACACTCCAGCCAGGTGAGGCCAGCATCCTGGCCCAGCCTGACACAGCAGACTGTGACGCTCCACTGAGGCAACAGGCATCAGAGCTCTGGAAAGGAGTCTGGGGCACCTCCCATCCCACCTTCCTCCTCGCTCCGGAGGCCACTGGCTACCTGCTCCCCGGAGGCCACAGGGCCGGCTCCTCAGAGGCTGGGGCCAGGAACGTGGTGTGAGTCGCTTTGGCTTTCCCTAAGAGCATGGCCAGCTGCTGCCAGGACAGACACTTCCTCTCAGGAACAGGACCGAGGCCAACTGGAGCCCTGGCCTCCCTGCCTGGGAAGGAAACCCAAGTTCAACGAGGGCATCGATTCCTCCAGGAAACGGCCAAGCAGGGCCACCAGGGCCGAGGAACAGGCACGTGCGGTTGCGCTGCCGGCGCCTCGGGGACAGAGCTGCTCGCTCTGGGCCCCTTCCACTCGCTGACTGGGGCCCTACTCTGTGCGGGTGCCGCTCGAGGTGCTGGAGAAGGGAGACCCTGCGTGAAGCTCACATTTGAGGAGGGGAAGCCACAGCAACCAAGAAGTAGATCGTCTTCACATGCTATCACGAAGAGAAAGGTTGGGGGAGGGAGTAAGAAATGATGGGACACTTTCAGATGGAGTGGCCGGGACAGTCTTCTCCAATCAGGGGCATTTGAGCAAAGATCCAAAGGAAGGGACAGAGCAAGCCAGGCAGCCAGCTGGGAAGAGAGGACCCGGGCACAGGGAGCAGCAAGTGTAAAGGGCCCGAAGAGGGTGTCTGCTGGGCACGTGTCACGAGTGGAGTGGGCCAGGGAAAGAGCGGGAGGCATGGTCAGGGAGGGGGTAGTGGGTTGGGATCACAGGGGCCTTTGTGGGCCACACTGAGAGTTCGAGGTTTTATTCCAAGAGACATCGAGGTTTTATTCCAAGAGGTAAAAGGTAAGATCATTAGGAGTTTAGGCTGAAGAGGACAAGATGGGAGTCCACTGAGGAAGCAGGAAGCCAGTGAGGAGGTGACTGCACTAATCCAGGTGGGAGATGGAAGTGGGTGGGGCCAGAGGGTGATACAGGTGGTAAGGGATGGTCAGCCTCTGAGTTTATTTTGAAGGGAAAGCCAAGGCGATTGGCTGGCAGTACTGCGAGGGGAAAGGACGACAAAGAGAGGACTCGAGGGAGACACAGGAATTTTGCTGGAGCAGCTGCCCGAGTGGAACTGAGATGGAGAAGACGGGACGGAGGCAGGCGCCAACCATAGCTCTCCGCCGCCGTCTGCTGATGCCGTCTGCTGATTCCCTCTGTCTGTCTCTCGCCCCCCCCCCTTTTATTCATTAATTCTGCCCTCAACCTGTTTTTTAGATGAGGAATGGAGGCTGAGACCCACCCAAGTCTTCCCAGCTGGTGAGGGGTTCTCAGCCACTGAGCTCTGGTGTCCCATCACAACGGAAAGAGTTAGACTCATCTGTTCATTCATCAGTCACTCACCAGATTCTTCCCTGCTACAGCGCCTCAGCAGGCCAGGAAATCATTAGCCAGCCCCTGGGTGGTGAGGGAGACCCAGAGAGGACGCTAGGAGGCCACTCGGGCTCATAGCTGAGTAGGAGTCAGAGTGTACAGAGGTTGGGAGCAGGGGCTGGGGAATGAGAACATCTGGATTCAAAGCCTAACTCGGCAGCTCACAAGATGTGTGCTCTTGCACAAGTCCCTTAACCCCTCTGTGCCTCAGTTTCCTCATCTGTTAAATGGGGGTATGAATTATGTCCACATAAGAGAGGGAGTGAAAAGCACGAGAGAATCCACTAAAATCCTTCCAGCTTGGGGCTTAAAAAGCGCTCCTACATTTTTGCTATGAACAGTAGTATTATTGGACACAGTCAGCACTTGAACTCAGGTCTCCCAGTGTATGCTGAGGCAATCAGTTCTCTGTCCTGACGACAGCCCTCGCATCACCACCCTGCAGGGGACCCCCACCAAGGGGTATCGGGGGAGGTTCGGCTCTGCACAGCTGGGCTCAGCTTCTGGCAGAGCCAAGTCCCCAGAGCCTGAGAATAGTGTTTAGGGCCTGACAGCATGGTCCCACCCCTGACAAGCTCAGAGAGCTGCCTGCATGCCTGCCGAGTCGCTTAGTGGCTGACTTCCTCGGGAAAACATTAATTATAGCATGGCTCCCCTGGGCCCTGGCTCTGTGCTCTGTCACAGTCCCTCAGCTTCAGGGCACTGGCTGCTGTCTCCGAGACAGGGCTGTCACCCTTTTGCTTCACCTGGCAGGGGGAGGACAGAAAACAGAGGGACAGAGAGATTGACCAATGGGAAAACTGGGCTGGGCCATGAACCATTCTCACCAGCTGGTTCAGTAGTTCTCAAAGTGTGATCTCCAGACCAGCAGCATCAGCACCACCTGGCAACCTGCTAAAAGCAGATTTTCAGACCTTACCCGAGACCTGCTGAACCAGCAGTTTTGGGGGTGGGACCCTAGGATCCTCCTTTAACACTGCTGCCTCACTCGGGAACCATGAACCACCGGCCTGAGTCCTGTGTGGCTATGGGGTGGGGAGGGGCACGCTGTGAAGAGGTGATTATAAAGTGAGATGCTTTGAAGCACAGGCTCAAAGAAACCACCCACCTTCAAATCCAGGCTCTGCTGATATCTTACCCTGTGATGTTGGGCAAGTCACTTTTTAAGTTAATACATATTTATGGAAACCTACTCTTTACTGTTGAAGGCCCTGGGGCTACATCGCTGGGAGGAAACAATGGCAATAGCCAATATCTTATCCTATATTCACTCATTTAACCCTTACAAGAACCCTTTAGGTATGGTCCTATCATTACCCACATCTGGGCAGGTGAGGCACAGATGGGCTGAGTAACCTGTCCCACCTCCCGTCTGCGGCCGCACTGGGGTTTGAGCCATGGGTGTGTTCAGAGCCAGGCGCTGGGCCACGGGGCTGCACTGAGCTGTGGCTACTTCAGGAGATGGACAAAATGCAATAAGGACATACCACACATGCAGGTCAGGACGCATGCTTGGAAGACAAAATAACATAGGGAAGGGGGTCGAGTACAGAGGGAGGGGTGGGGTGGCCATTTTCACTGGGTGGTCTGGCAAGGCCTCTGAGGAGGTGACCTGTGAGCAGAGACCTCTCTCTAAGACAGCTTTCTTATCTATCAAATGAATTATTAGCACCCCTCCCAGGTGTGGTGTGAGTATGTCACACGAACATGCCTGTATTTGAAGAACTGAGCTCTGACCCTAACTGGCTTGGCCCCTCACTAGCTGTGTGTCCCCGGCAAGTCACTCTGTCATTCTGAACCTCGGTTCCTGCAGCTAGAAAATGGCTGGTGGAAGCTGGGAGATAACCCACATAAAGGTCAGAGGACAGGGGCAGGGTGAGCGCCCTCCCACCTCCTGCCCCGCCCTGCTTACTCTCCAGGCTATCAGCGGCTCCTCCTGGGACTGTTGGTTCCCTGATCCAGGCTGCCCAGAAGTCCTTGCTGTTTTTATTTTTATTGTTCTGGTTCCAAAGCTGAGGCCTCTCACTCCAAATGGCTCCTTTTGCCCAGAAAAAATAGGTCGTTGGCAGCTCCAGCCTCCTGACAGGCCCCACACAAAAGCGGCCTGGCGGGCCTGCCTGCTGACGCCCAGGGTTCCGGGAAGTGAGGAGCCGAGCCCAGGCCAGCCTGGTGCCAGGCAGAACTGGGTCCCTGCAGGTTCCAGCGTGCCTGGGCAGAGTGACCCTGGTCGAGTCGCTTTCTGCCTCTGGCCTTGTTGGCCCACCTCTGGGCACACTCTGGAATGGCTGTGCTTTCAGTGAGACGATGCACACAGAGGGACCTGGCACACTCAGGGTTGCCATCGCCCGCCTGCAGAGGCAAACTCGGTATATGCTCCCATTAATGGTTGCTGGCACACCTGTGCCAGTACGGTCCTGGGGTCAGGGAGCCCTGGCTATTCCTATCGCACAGATGAAGAGACGGAGGTGCATAAAAAAGTTTTCCCCAACTCTCATCAGTCAAATCGCAGTCTTGGCTTCCAAGCCCATGGTGCTGCCCTCCTCCAGCTCGTCCAGTGTTCTTTGCAACAGGGCAGGGACATGATCTGACTTCTATAAAAAGATCCCTCTGGCTGTTGAGTGGAGAATAGATGGAGGGAGGGGGGGCAAAGCGGGAAAGAGGGTGCCCGGGTGGGAGATGGGGAGGCTTAGACCAGGGCGGAAGCAGCTGTGGTGGCTCTGAGAAGTGGTTTGGTTCTGGATGTGAAGGGACAGTCCAGCGGGGGGATGTACTGCTGACAGATGGTGCCCCAGGAGTGACAGGCAAGTCGGAGCAGTGCGGGGACAGAACGGCTTCCGGCTTCCCCACTCGAGTCTTTCAGGTATTCACTTAAATATCACCTCCTCTGAGGCCTTCACTGACCCCTCTCGTTGGCCTCCCAGGGCCCCTTCCCGGCTTTATTTCCCCCTATCTCCATCCCCATCTGACAGATTAAGTTGTTTACATACTGATGTGTATCTTTGCCCCTACTAGAATGCCAGTTCCTTGGGGCAGGAGTTTTTGTCTGTTTTTTTTTCCCACCTGCTGCATCCTCAGTCCCTAGCACAGAGCCTGGCACATAGTAGATGGGCACCTAATACTGCCGAGTGCATCAGTGAATCGTATGTGTATGAAAGCAATTCGATTTTGGTCCAGGGCAGCCCAGAAGGCCTCCTATGGAAATGGCTGATTCAACGCGATTATCTGCCATAATCTCACTGTGTGACCTCAAACAAATTGTCTCCAATCTTAGGATACCTGGCTGTCCATTGGTCTCAGTGACCTCCCAGCCCTGATGGTTGGCCAAGGGTGATTTTTCTATGGATGCTAGATCAAGAGAACAAGGCCTAGGCCCCCTCCTGGGGCACATGAAGCTGCCCTAGCATTGGGAAGTCCTGCTGGGTGCCTTTGCCAGAGGTGCTGTATATAAATAGCAGGTGGTTCAATTATTATCCTTCTCTAATCCGAAGTTTCCTAATCCTGGGCAGGTGTGTGTGTGTGTGTGTGTGTGTGTGTGTGTGTGTCCTGGGGAATGCTGAATAGCAAAACCTTCTGGAAGCCCAGGCCAGGAGTCTGCCTCATCTCTGATTTTCGTCAGCAGCCCTTGACCCCATTCCTACCCCAGATGGATTCCAATGGTGGATTTTCCCAGGATTCCCAGCTGGTCACCTTCATGGACTCTGCCAGATGTGGCCTGAAGAGTTAGAGACTCCCTACCTCCCACTTCAAATACTAGGAGGACCCCAGAATAACCTCCTGATTCCATGTCCCCCTCCCTACAGCCCACTCTCCACTCAAAGCCAGACTGGCCTTCTAAACACATGGATAAAACCATGGTTCTCTCCTGCTTAATCCCTCCAATGATTTCCTATCTGCAGAATAAATTTATGTTTTACCAAGACCTACAAGGCCACACAGCTGGACCACTCTCCCCCAACCTGCACTCATTCCCCTCCAGCCAAACTGGCCCCAGGGCCTTTATCTGTGCTGTTCCCTCTTCCTGGAACAGCAAATCCCCAAATCCTCACGCTGCTGCCCCTTTTTGTGATTCAGCTCCCAGCTTCTCAGGGAGGCCTTACCCTTATCTAAATGAGCACACCCTTCTCACTCTCTGAGCTCAATCTTCTGTTGTTCATTAATTATTTCTACTTGTCTACTTATCTGTGTCTCCACTAGAATATAAATGCCTCATGGACAGGAATATTGTGTGGGTCCCTGCTGTATCTCCCATACCCACAGGAGAAAAAAAAAAAATCCCCTTGCACTTCAAATACTGCCCAGAACCCTGTGGGTTCCCAAGGATTGTTGTCAAACACTTAACTTATTTATCAAATGCTATGTAGCACTTGGGACATGGTAGGCACTCTTTAAAGTGTTGTGCAAATATTAATTCACCCAGTCCTCATGTCAGCCTTTTTCGGTTGATACTCAAGTTGGCCTTGTTTCAGATGAGGAAGCTGGAGCACAGACAGGATAAGGTACTGTTACCAAATCTACACAGCTCATACGAGGTAGTTGGCAGGATTTGAACCCAGGGTATCTAGTTCATGCTCTCAATAGCTGTATGCACTGCCTGCCTCCCTCTTAGCACAAGATGAGGACCAGGCATCTGACAGGGAGGCTGGGATGGGAGTGAGGGTATCATTTTGCAAAGCTCTTTATTTAGCCTGGAAATCAGGAATTCAAACCTAGTTTCTACCCCTGGCCTTGCTGTGTGGCCTTAGGCAAGTCCACTTCCTCTCTGGGCCAGGACTCCCTTTTGTTGTTTCATTCATCTCCCTTACTTAACGGTCTTGCCAAGCAAAAATTGGTTTTCGCTTATTTCCAAGCCCCAAACCCTCCAATTAGCAGAGGGTCTTGGACTCCTTTCCCTCCCATAGTCCAGAGCCACCTTTGCCAGGTGACCAGAACTCCACTCAGGGACCTGGTGCTACTGGGAACACAGCTTAGCTTCAAGGAAAAGGGGAGAGAAAGAGGAAGAAGGGGGGACAGAAAGACACAGAGAGATATTGAGGCTCTGTCCTCTCCAACTCCAAGCCTCTTGCCTCTGTGCCCCCTCTTTGCTCTCATATTACTATGACCTGTCATTTTCCTGGAGCCCGGGACTTGAAGTCCCCTCTCTGCCATCCCTAACGGAGAAGCACCTGGCAGAGAGAGAGCACCTTCCCGGGGAGGTGGGGACCCTTCCCCTGCAGTTTCCTGGCCACAGCCTCTCTTCTCGCTTTCTCTACCCTGCGCTTCTTTTCCAGGCAGTACTGAAGTCCTTCCTACACACACGCTATTTTTGTACAATCACTCTCTCCTTCCTCTCCCCCTTCCCCCTACATTCACTTACTTCCTGCTTTTCCTTCACCTAGGCCCAGCTCTGAAAGAATCGGGGCCCCTATGGCCCAAGCCTACCCCCGACAGTGGCCTTCTTTAGGCTACAGGGGAAGGGCCGCTCGGGAAGGGGCAAAGGCAGACACCCCCGTGTCCCCTGCACTCCCCCACTCCTCCGCCGCCTCCAGCCTCTCGGCGGAGGGAAGTGAGCACTGACCGCGGCCCGGAGTCGGGAGGCAAGGGAGGTCGGCCGCAACTTCCCTAGTCCACCTTAAGAGGACGATGTAGCCAGCTCGTGGCGCTGACCTTAGAAAAACAAGTTTGCGCGAAGTGGAGCGGGGCCCGGACCAGGGCAGCCCCGGCAGCCTCCACAGCCTTCCAGCGCTCGCCGGCGACGCAGGTCCGAGCCCGGCCGGCAGTGGGAGGGGAACAGGAGAGGGGGCGGTTCGCGGCTGCTGACAGCCGCGCGGGCTTCTGAACTGGCACATTGTTGGAGGCGGAGGCTGGTCTAGTTCCGAGCCCGAGCGGGGTGCGCCGGCGGCGGGGGCTGGCGGGCCGCCTCTCGGGGCTGCTGCCGTGGGCTCGGGCGGGGGCGGGGGCCGGGGCCGCGGCACGGGCGAGGGGCGACGCTGGCCTCCTGGCCGGGCACAAGACACCAGCCCTCGCTCCCTGCCCGGGCGCGCCGCTGGCGGGCGCTCGCCGAGAGGGGGCCGGCGCGGCCGGCGCGGCCGGAGCCCCGCAGCCCCCGCGCGGGGAAGAGGGAGGAGGAAGCCCGGGAGGAGGGAGGGGGCCGCGGCCGGGCGGCGGGGGCCGCGGCGGGGACTGCGGCCCGGAGCGAGACGAGCCGCGGGCGCCGCGAGGAGTCCGGGCGGGGCAGGTGGGTAGCGGCGGGGGCGGCTGGCGGGGCTGCCCTGGACGCGGGCTCGCGATCCTCCTCGCTCCAGCGCTGTCTGGATCTGCGCGCCGCCTCGCGCACTCCTCTCTTTCTCTGTCCCCCACCCCCTCTCCCTTCTCCCCCTCGCTCGCCTCCCTGTGCCTCTGGCTCTCTGCCTGGCTACCCTGGGTCTGTTTCCCTCTCCTGCCGCCTCTCTCTGGCCGCCCCGGGCTTTCTTTCTCGCGCGCTTGGGGTCCGTCAGTCTCTGGATCTCTCCGGGGGGGGGGGGGGGGTAGGGGGGTTGCTCCTAAAATCGCGACGGTGACGGCGGCTCCTAAGCAGCTCCAGGCGCCCGTTCCGGGGAGCGGGGTGGGGGGGAAGCCCGGCCGGGAGGGGAGGGCGGGGAGGGGGGAGGAGGGGGGGCTTAGTCATTTCCCCGCTCTAGCCTGCGCCCGCCCGAGCGCGCACTCACGGCCGCTCTCCCTCCTCGCTCCGCAGCCGCGGCCCATGGAGCCCGCCGGCCCGGCCCCCGGCCGCCTCGGGCCGCTGCTCTGCCTGCTGATCGCTGTGTGCGGTACCTGGACAGGTAAGCATCCCCCACCCCCCACCGCTGTGGTACCCCGAACTGCGGACTCGGGCCTCTGAGACCGCCACTGGGAGCCACTGGGCTGTCAGCCGTAATAGGGGTAGAGATGCCTGTAACCAGGGTTACAGATTCGAAAACTGAGGCCAAGAGAGGGCCAGCGACTTGCCCAAGGTCACACAGCCAAGGGTGGAACCCAGTCTCTCCCGACTCTGACTGTGTGCCACTGTGCTGGGCACTGGGATATACCCAGATGAGTTGCTTCACCTGGCCCCTGCCCAATCCGGAGGGGGAGGCAGGCTGTCAGCAGCTTCCAGAGCAAGGCACCCTGGCTTCTCTAGAAGCTCTCTGCCTTGGCTGGTGCTTTCCGCAGGTTTGATTTCGGGGTCTGAGAGAAGGGGCTGGGGGCAGAGGTCTTCTGGGTACTGCCTGGGATGGGAAAGAAACAGGCTGTTGCAATTAGAGAAGAGTGAGCATTCCCTCTGGTGCACAGAGTCAGTGTTAGTGTGCGTTTGAGGGAGAGAGAAGGGAGGCTGTTGTAACCCTGGGGTGAGCTGCTGCAATCAACAGATCCTGATATGAAAACACGGTGAATGTCCCTGTGGTTGCCAAAGCCTTTCGCTGGATGGCCGTCCTCCTTGCTGCCCCCACCGCCATCCTCCTGCCTTCCCCAGGCTGCCAGGCAGTTCAGGGGCTCTGTGGGGCTATTACCTGTGGCTCTGAGCAGGTCTTTTTGTTGGCCTACATCAAACACCTGTCTGTCTCCAGCAGGTGGGCTCTGAAGACTGGCATGTGTTCACCAAGGGGTGAGGTCACCATTCAGGAGTACTGCTTCTTAAAGGGGTTTTGCAAAACCATGGGTCTCCTGGGAGGGCATGGGGGACAGGGAGACGGTGTTAAAGAGTAGGGGTGGGGGAAAAGAAATGAGGATCTTAATTTTTTGGCTTCTTGAAGCTATGTTGTTGGCAGAGGGGTCTCTGCACCTCCCTCCCTTGAGGAAAACGGCAAAGATGAGCTCAGTATCCACCTCCCTCCTTTTGCATTTGCCTAGAGACCGGTAACCATCTGAAAGCAGTGAGGAAGGGAGAACTAGCAAAGAGTGGGTGGAGAGAGAAGTGGGGGTAAACAGCCGCTTCTCTCTGCCCTGCAGTTTCCTCTGAACCCGGGAATCTACGTAGGCACCCCCCTCCCTTCATTCCTGGGCCTTTCAGTGACAGCGGGTCCTTGCTGGGCGAAGAAAGCACTGGTAGATTTCATATCTTTCTGGTGAGGGGCATCTCTGATGTGCTCCTTCCTGCCTGAGCTGGCCATGTATACCCTGCAAAGTCCCAGTCCCTGTCCTGCCATTTTTCCTGGCCTGGAAATTCATGAGCATCTCTCACAAGTGCTTAATTTTCCTAAAGCAGAGAATTGGGCCCAAGTTAATTTCGAAATGTCTGTTCCAGACCCTTCTCCAACCAGGACCCTGTGGTTCAGTTTCTGGCAAATGAGCGGTAACGCTGGTTAACAAGTGTTCAGATGGACAGCCTGCCTTTCCCAGGGCGCTGGCTGGGAACACCACCACCCTTCTTGTGAAAGAATCTCTCCTTTTTGTCTATAAAAACAATCTATAAAATGGTAAAGATTAGGCCATAAAACTTCCGTTCCAATCCATTCAGCATCAATAGCCTGAAAAAGTGGCAGCAGCAGAGGGGCCAAGATTAACTTTGAAATAAATAAATCTTAGGAGGTGAGAATAAATTTTTTGGCTGAGGGTGATGGGGAAGGGATGGGATGTCACTAACATAGCTGAAGCCTCCCAGCATCCTTCACTCTATGTTCTGGTCACACTCTGGGCCCCGGCCCTGGAGTTCATCTGATTTGGCTGAAGGATGGGGCTTCAGGCCCCTCCCTCAGTTGATCTATGCATGGAATACGACAAAGCAGAGGCAGGACAGAAGGGCAGGAAGGTAGAAGGAGGCAGTCGTGTACTTTTCTAAGAAAATAGATTTGTTGGAGTGAGAAACTCAAATGTCAGGCTCTGGATGGAATGACTGCTAGTGTCTCAGGAAGAACTGTCATCCTGGGAGGTGTCACATGATGGCTGTGCTTTCACATGATCACTGTGTGGAGGGGCGGGTCATGGGAATTATCTTGCTTGGGGGAGGCAGGGAAAGAAGTTTCTAAAGATTGCTTTCAGCACAATGCTGCCAGAGGGAAATTCTAAAAAGATGCCAATGAAGTCACCAACCTGTGTTTTTGGAGCCAATGTGAGGCGTGTTCCTTAAAACAACTTCCGCCGGGGGAGATTCTGGGAAGGGCAGGGGACAGGGGCTTGGGGACACCTGGATAGTCTGATTTTATAGCAGCAGCCATAGCAGCACAAGACACTGAACCTGCTCGCTCCTGTCTCCATCCTCCTAGGTCTTGGGACAGCACCTGTTGGGCTGACCTCAAATGAGCTCCCATTCATTCCTCGCTCTGGCCTGGAGAAAGCAAGGCCAGGTTGGGGTTCAAACTTTGGTGGACAGCTGGGCCCTCTGGTGAAGAAGCTCTGATCTTTTGGTAGAGAGTGGCACACTGATGTCTCCTCTGTACTTTCCTAAATGGCGAGATGAATCTCACTTCCTCTTTCACAAAAAGAGAAAGGTGGGAGGCTTTAGCCCTGTTGGGCTCGGGCTATTGGACGGTCCTCCAAGTAGGGTATTCTTTGGGTAACTTCTGCCCATTAATTATTCCTTTACCTACCCCATGAGACTCAGGGTGTGATTCATTCCTCGATTTGCAGTTACTCAGCACGTATGACGTCCTGATGTGAGCCATGTGTTCAAAGAAGCGAGGAGCCCCAATGTTCTTTGAATGTTAACTGTATTGCCAGCTGACTGCCTATTTGCTCAATCTCACCAATCAGGAAACAGTGGCTGAGTTGGCTGTTATCCCCATTTTGCAGATAAGGAAAATAGAGTCCAAAACTAGAAAAGTATCTTGTCCAAGGTAGGGCGCCTGGATTTTGAATCCCGGCCTCCTGACTGTCCACTCTCAAGGACGGAGCCCACTGATTCGATCAGGATTACTTCGTCCAAGCTGGAGGGAGCCAGAGGACCTCCCTCCTGGCTCAGATGGAAGTTTGTAGAAAGGTTCCTTCTGGGCAGAAGTTTTTAACTGAGTCACAGTCATTTCTCTGAAAATACCCTGAGGATGGAAACACTGACAGCCCTTTGGCCCTCACAACATGACAACTGGGAGCAATGTGACTCCCTTCAGAGCCCCCATCTGGGCTGCCGAGCTCTGGAGCCCCCTGAGCTGCGATATTCCTCCTTGCATCTCTCTTCCTGGTGCCCTTTGCAGCAGATGGAGAGGGGGTGTGTGAGGAAGGCAGTCTAAAAGTGTTGTACGGATCCCACACTCACCCGCTCGCTGCTTCCAATGGCTCCGTGTGACAGGTTATTTTTTTATTTGTAGTCTTGGACTGACGGAAGGTCCCCCCACCCCCTCTTTTTACATGTGTTCTCATTCCTGGCCTGTCAACACAACTCAGATTATGTCACTCCCCTGCTCAAAACTGTTGAGTGGGTCTACATTTTCTTTAAAAAATTGTTTTGCACCAGGGCCTTCCTCCCATGACAGGCCCTTATTTCTCAGCCACATGTTTTCCAAAGAGCTGACCTGTTGAGATGCTACAAGGTAACCGGGCGTCCTGTCTGCGGGCCAAAGCTTTCCTGGCTACTCAGGCACCCAAAGGGCCTTGAGAAGTCCCACGCTTGCAGAATCCCCATTCAGACCCTATTTACTCCACTGCTCCCCAAACATATGAACCAGAGGCGTTTGGTTTGTGCAACACTCATTCACTTGGCCTGACCCAGTTTGGTGAACGCTTTTGTACCAATCCATGCCCTCAGCTCAACTCTCTCAAATATGTTCCTTTGCCTATACTGTTCCTGCCATCAGAGATGCCCTTCCCTGTATCTCCGTATCTCCATATGTCCAAATCCTCCTCCTCTTTTGCAGTTCAGTTTGTGCTGCCTCGTGCTTTAAGTGATCTCTTCCTCCTCTGAACACTCCCCCAGGATTTTATCAACCCCGTCTGAGGCTACGCACTGCTTCCTCCTTGTTTGATCACCCTGTGCGTGCATGTTGAACTCCAGCACCTGGGTGGCATGGTGACCCTACAGTCATCGTGATCATTGAGCCTCTTCATGTGGAGACACAGCTAGCCTAGTGCTGAATCACAGGCTTGGAAACAGACCCCGGGAGGTGGTGGGGGGGGTGGGGAGTGAGGGCAGTAATCCAGCAAAACTATTTGCTGGGACAGCTTACTCAACTCCGTGTCTTGGTTTCCTCATCTGTAAAACAGAAATGACGTCAACTCTGTGTGCCTCAAGGATTAAGTCCATTACTGTATGTGGAATGCTGGAAGCCGTGCCTGGCTCGCAGTAAGTGCTCAGCACATGTCAGCCAGTGTTGTAATCATCAGTTTTGTTCTGCCTGGATGTCCTCATCCAGGAAAGCAGGTCATCCTCCTGTGAAGCACCCACAGCACCGCTCCTTGCACAGAGCGGGTACTCACAGAACGACAGGGCGGATGAGGGAGTGAGCGTCTTCAGCCTGGGGTTTTCCCCTGTAGCTTTTATGCCAGCAAAGGATGGACAAGTTGAGCAGAAACCCAAGCTGTGTGATTTAATTGTCTGGTAGTGGGACTGAGCTCTGTGGGCACAGCTTGCCTCTAGGTGTCTCTGTCCCTATCCACAGGTCTGGAAGTGTGGGTTCCCAGACGTGGAAAACTGGAGGGGGCCTGAGCGAGCCGTGGGTCCTCGCATGGAGCACCTCACGCTGCAGCCAACAACACTGCAGCCAGGGGGAGGAAGGGACGCCGGCTCACGCAGCAGATCCTTAGCAAGGTGTGGGTGGGAGTCAAGCCGAGCCCCCTGTCATTCAGGCCAAGGCTTTTTAAAACTGGAGTGTGCTGGAACTTTTCATCGTTAGAGCTCAACATCTGACAGGATCCCCAAATCCAGGGGAAAATACTGAAGTAATAATAATGGGAGCCATCTTTTCTGGCCACTCACTGGGATCAACACTTGGTGTGTAGGATCCCAGTGGTACTCACAGCACCCTGGGTAGTGGGCACAGTGGCCATCGGATCTGTTTGAGGATCCAATGAGGAAACAAGGCTCAGAGAGGTGGAGCGACTTGCCCAAGGCCACACTGTAAGTGGCAGAGTCGAGATGAAAACCCAGATCAACCCATAAGGTTAACTGGACAACACTTAACCCTGTTTGACAGGTAGGGGAACTGAGGCCCAGGGCCGCCAGCATCTTGCTTTCTCGGCACTCCCATCATATTTCTGTCAGTCAGGGGATCCTCCAGGGAGGGGGCAGGTGTTCCCAAGATGTGTTTCCGTCCAGTACTGGAGAAGGAAGCATCTATTTTCACAGCTGAAACTGTTTTCCTGTTCACTGGGGCGTCCCTGGGCGGGTTTTCTGCCGGAGCCCTCTGAAAGATGCATTTTCCCTGCCAGGTGTCCAGCCAGGCCTTCAGTCCAGAGAGATGCAGAACAGCTAAGGTGGACATCGGAAATGATAGAGAACTGGGTGTTTGTGTCTGTGAGATTTCCCGGCACATCCATGTGGGGGCGCAGGGTGTTAGATGGCTGCAGATTAGCGCCAGGAGCTGAAGGCGATCAGGTGGCCATCAGGACCAGGAGGGAGACCGACCGGAGGTGCAGATGAAGCTGTGTGTGAGCTTCCAGCCGGTGGGAGGCCTGGAGAGGTGGCTGCCGGGGGGGGGGGGGGGGGGGGGGGGGGGTGCCGGGGCCTCTCTGTGGCCCCATTCTTCAAGGGCACATGTCCTCTGGAAATGGAAGCTCATGGTTGCATGAGCTGAGGCTTGTATTCGTGTTTTCTCGTCCTCCTCTTTTTATGTTGGAAAATTTCAAATATGCACAAAATGAGAAGGAATGGTGAACCCAGCGTCAACACTGATCTTCCAGCTTCACGGTGGGGGTTGGAGGAACATTATAAAGCAAATGCTAGAGATTGGGGATCATTTCATCCATGAAGACTTTGATGGCACCAGTGTCTAGTCCTCACAGGGAGCTGTAAAGCATGGAGCCCTTCATCCCATTTCATGGATAAGGACACTGAGGCTCCTCAAAGCCAAGTTGGGCTCTTCCCAAGGTCATACAGCCAGCAAGAGTTAAAGCCAGCTCCAAGCTACTCTTAACCACTTTGCTGTCCTAAAGGTTATTTAAATTATTACTATCCACTCAACCCATTTTTTCTGAGCAACTACCATGTTCCAGGGGTGGCTTTAGGTGCTGGAATACAGCTATGGACCAGACAGACAAAAATACCTGCTGACATGGAGCTGACATTCTAATGAGGAAATAAAAACAGACCCAAGTTAACATTACCTCGGATGGAAACAAGTGTCGTGAAGACAACTGGAACGGGGCGAGGGAATAGAAGGTTGAGTGGGGACAGAAGCAGGGCCTCTCTGAGGAGCAGAGGCCTGAATTAAATGGATCAGCCATGGGACCATCAGGAGAAGAGCACTCCACATTGAAGGAGTAGCAAGTGCAAAGGTCCTGGGGCTGGAATGAGCTTGCTTGTGTTCCAGGAATAGAGAGGAGGCCAGTGAGGCGGGAGTGAATGGCAATGGGCTAGGGGAGTTAGGAGAGTTCAGGGCCAGACCAAATAGAATCTGATTCATTGAGCACCTGACATTGAACATGTCAAGCCATGCGATAGGATAATTACTCTGTAGATTATCTCATTTAATTCTCACCACAATTCTGTATGATGGGAACTATTATTATACTCACTGGATAGATGAAGAAACTGAGACTCAGAGGTGAAGTGACTTGCCCAAGGTCACATGGCTTGTAAATGCAGAGCTAGGATTTGAGCTCAGGCCCCTAAATACTGCAGCATCCTCATCACTGCTTTTCTACTTTCACTCTGGCCCCTTCAGTGAATCCAATCCTCCTTGTTCTTGCTCCAAACTTTTCAGTGGTTCCCGCTGCCCTTAGAATAAAAATCAAACTCCTTATTCATGAGGTATGGTATTTTCTGGACCACATCTGTCTCTCCAGCCTTTCTTCCTCAGTGGGTTGCAGCTGCAACAGCCTTCTTTCTGGTCTTCCTATGCACCAACTTCTTTCCTACCTCAGGGCCTTTGCACTTGCTGTTCTCTCCTACTGGTCCACTTTTCCTGGATTTTGCTTCCTTCGGGTTCCAGTTGCAGTCTCACCTCAGAGACGCTTTTCCCAACCACCCCAACCTAAAAGAGATTCCTCCTCTCACTATCGTGGCCGGAGCTGTTTGTTTCCTGGCACTCCTAGCCATTCTGTATTTGTTTCATCACTTCAGCCCTGTCTCCCCCAACAGGATATAAACTGCATGAGAGAAGGGACTGTGTCTGTCTTATTCACTGCTGAGCCTCCTGGGACCTTAGCACAGGGCCTAGGTGGATTAATACATATTGGTTGAATGAAGGGAATAGTAGGTACTAAAATCCTCATTTTAAGGAGGAAGCTCAGAGCCGTAAGGTCACTGGGCAGTTAACCTGGTCCAAAGGCAGAGTTGTACCCTAGCTACCACACCGTCCCTCTGTGGCCAGGGCCAGGAGCACACCACAAACGCCTGCCCATCCTGCTGACACAGGATCCCTAAGATATCAGGAAGTACAAAAATATCAGTGTCTGCTGGGGTGGGGAGAGTTGGCCAAGAAAGCCCAGAATTTGCACTTAAGATTCTGGCTACACAAAACTGCTTGCTCCAGTGTAGACACCATGACGAAACGAGCAGGCAGATCATGGCACATGACTCAGTGCTGCACCGTGTCAGCCAGGCTTTGGCTTGGCGGGCCCGCTCGGGGTCGGGTTCCCCCAAAGGCTCCTTCAGTGCATGAAGCCATCTGGTGCTGTGGGTGAAGATGCAGGTGGAGTCAGATTGTGACCTTGGCCAAATAGCTGTACCTAACCAAGCCTCAGTCTTGCCCTCTGTGAAATGGGGATAGTGACAGCCAGGTCTTGGTGGGTCCCTGTGGAGGTTTGGTGAGGCCTGTCACGCTCCTGGTAATGTTGGTACGGTATTTGATGCTTGTTAGCCATTATTACTATTACCGTTATTGTTGTGTGATCATCATTTCGTGGTTTGGAGCTTGAAAGAGCAGGTGGGGCCCCCACTCTATCACCAGCCAGGAGACCTGAAACTTACTATGCTGGGCCTCACTTTCCCCTTCTGTGAAGCGGAGGCTGAGCTTGGCTGCTGTCCTGTGGGTCCCTTCCACCCCTGATGCTCCAGCCTGGATACTCATCTGTCCTTCGTCTTGATGACACCCCAGGGCCCTTCTCGAACAGGGTAGGCGGTGAAATGGGCATGCGCTTTAGATCACATACCTGAATATGAATCCAGTGTGTGCTGCTTTCTGGCTGTGTGCTCTGGAGCAAGTGTCTTGCCCTCTCGCATAGGAACTGCTGAGGGTTAAGGGAATTAAGAGGCGTGGAAAGTGCTTTTGTGAGCTGCAAAAAGCACTATAAAAGACATCAGTGAATAAGTGTCAGCTTGGGGGAAAATCTCGTCCCGAGACTGTCTGCTGCAGGCGGCAGAGTGTGCTGAAACCTTGGCAAATGCCGTTTAATAGACGCGTGTCGCTTTTAAGGGGGCCTTTATCTGGGCTGGGAAATGTGTACCCATCCTCGGCCGCCTGAGATTACAAGAGCCTGAGCTGGAGGGGACCCTGTTGCCAGGGGGAGCGATTCGATGGCAGACGATGGCTGTGCCTGAGCCCTGTCTCTGCCTCTTCCCTGCCTCCCAGTCTCGGCTTCCTCACCTGTAGGAGGAGCATGGTGACAACAGAACTCGCCTCACAGGCTGTCCTGACAGTTAAATGAGGGCTTCCCATGATCTGGCCTCATCCACACGGTGAGCCCCCGAGAGCATGGCCGGGCAGCACGGGGCCTGTCCGAGAGGAGCAGTTGGCCTGCAGGTTGGAAGGACACCACCTGGGTCCCAGCTTCTCCAAGCCTCAGTTTCTCCCTCTGCACAGGGAAGTGGAAGAAGGCCTTGGGTTGCCGAGGGGCTGAGCGCAGTGAATGGTGGTGGTAGTGTTCTGCATGCTGTCCCAGCCTCATCTGGTTCCCCCAGGCCTGGTAAACACAAAGGGCATTTACAGCACACACATACTGATCGTTGTTCCCTCCTGCTTTGCAAACAGCACCACACTGCAAGCCTTTCTTGATCACCTCCAGGTCTAGTCTAAACCCGCAAACACTCACCAGGGCCTCTGGCCTCCCTGCCGCCGCCTCTGCCCGCAGCCCGCAGCCCGCAGCCCGCTCTCAGGGCCTGCTCTGAGCAGGCTGTGCATACGCTGGGGCAGAACGGGTTTGGCCTCCGTGACTCCTTCGTTTCTCATACTGAAGCCTGAGGTCATGTGTCATCCCTTCGTCCTGACCTATCGGGGCATTGGAATGGCCACCTGCATCGAGCGCTTCCTCTGTGCCAGGCACAGCGCTGAGACCTTGGTCCTCATTTCACCCTAGCACAACCCTGGTTTCACCACTGTTAATATCATCATTATCATTATCATTATCTTTATCATTAACATTATCTTTATCATTAACTATCACTATCACTATCACTATCATTTCATTATCATCATCCCATTGTACAGAGAAGAAACCAGAGGTCCAGAGGGGTTAAGACATTTTCTAAGGTCTTTTAAATGGTAGAGTTTGAATCCCAACCAAAACATCCATTCAACCAATGTGAGGCACTGGTTTAAACCTGGAGGGGCCGGGGCAGGCACTGCAGGGAACAGAAGTAAACCGTTAACTCTCCAAGGGCTGATAAGTAAGTCTAGGGTAGGGAGATGGACACTAAAGAAATGAACCGCCCTGGCCGGTTTGGCTCAGCAGTTAGAGTGTTGGCTTGCGGTCTGGAGGGACCCGGGTTCGGTTTCCGCTAAGGGCACGTACCTCGGTTGCAGTTTGTCCCTGGCCCTGGTTGGGTTGTGTGGGTGGCAACCACTTGATGTGTCCCTTTCACATCGATGTTTCTCTATCTCTCTCTCTTTCTCTCTCTCTCTGTCTCCTTCCCCCCTCCCCCCCCCCCCCCGCACTCTATCTGAACAACAACAAAAAAAGAAATGAACCAATATATAATATGTTGGGTATGAGAAATAAAGCAGAACAAGGGGCACGAGGGGGTGGTATTACATACAGGGTGGCCAGGGAAGGCCTCTCAGATAGGCCTGAGGGAGGGGAGGGAGCCAGCATGTAGATGTATAGGGGATGAGAGTGCCAGGCAGAGGCAATGGCATATGCAAAGGTCCTGCGGTGGGTGGAGAATCTGCCATGACTGAGAG
Organism: Molossus molossus; assembly: GCF_014108415.1. Classification (NCBI taxonomy): domain Eukaryota; kingdom Metazoa; phylum Chordata; class Mammalia; order Chiroptera; family Molossidae; genus Molossus; species Molossus molossus. The sequence continues at coordinate 25,596,482 of NW_023425399.1, forward strand.
CAAGGCTGTGGGGTTCTGGGTGCCACCGGAAGGATTCTGGGTCTCACTCTGAGAACAGTGGGGCCTGCAGGAGGGTTTTGAGCAGTGGAAGATGTTATCCGGCTTAGGTTCCACAGGTTCCTCCGGCCGCCGGGGGAGTGTGTATTGGAGAGAGGGGAGGTGGAGGCGGGGAGGCCAGTTTAGAAACTGGAACTGCTGCAGAGGTGGTAAGCAGGGATCAGAGTCTGACCAAATCTTGGAAGTTGAGCTGGCAGAATCTGCTAATAGATGGACGTGCAGGAGAGAGGGGATCTGAGAAACGTCCAGTTCCCAGTCCTGCTCTTCTGACCATCTAACCTTGGGGAGAGAGATGGTTCTCTTGTTCCAGGAGAGAAAGTGGAGGCTTACAGAAGCGTAACGTTGCCAAGTCACCCCGCCAGAGCCCGAGCTTTAGACTGTGCTGGCACCTTAAGGGTGTAATGCTACTTGAAGGGCCTACCGGGGTCTACTCTTTCCCTGCAAGGATTTGGCACAGTGCCCAGTTTTCTGAGTTGCCTGGAGTGGGGGTGGGGGAGAGAGTACCCTGAGCCTGCTGGGCTGCCCCCACCTTATTTACAAGGCCACATGTGCCCCATTTTTGCTGGCTCCAACGCAGGTGGTAGCTTCTGCAACACCTGGGGGTCTGCACAATGGTTTGTACACTTTCAGCAGTAAACTGCTCCCAGTGGCGGCCTGTCGTTCAGGTGGCAACTGAAGCCATCCTTTAGGGTGTCAGGTTAGCCCAGTCCCAGGCTGGCCCTATCCCAGCTTGCTTACAGCCAACAAGCATGTCCCAAGGACTCTGCCCTGGTCCCTGGAGCCCTTTTCTCTCCTCCGTCCCCTTGCTCATGCCCTCCCTTCTCCCTGGCCTCTGTCAGCCTTCAAGACCTAGCTCAGGGGCCACCACCTCCAGGAAGTATCCCAGACCCCACCCTTCTTCCAAGACACCATTCCCAAGCCCCTCCTTGCCCAGTGATCACCCTGCACATGGGCATTGCCCGTGTCCAGGACTCTGCTCCACAAGGGCAGGGCCCTGTCTTCCCCAGCCGTGGCCTGTGGCATCTAGGGCAGGGACTGGCAGCAGAGTGAGCTTTGAGAGGGCATGAATGAATCAGTCTGAGTCCAGGGAAAGATCAGTGACTAGCTACAGCTGTCGGAGCCCTGGTGAACCTGCTTCGGACGCTGAGCTCCCTCGGGAACCGCAGAGTCCACGCAGCCATCCCCCATCCAGCCCCCATGAATCAGCCCAGAGACCATCTGTCCCCGCCCAGAGTCGTGAGCCCCAGCCGGCGGGCCCAGGCTGGCCTCTTCGCCCTGTGCCCTGTGGCCACACATAGTGAGTAGATGTCAGTAAGGGTGGGCGCTTCCTCTCAAGGACAGGACCCCGTGCCAGGAGCCACCCACGGCCTTGCCCACCAGGTAGACTCGATGGAAGTGTCTCTCTCACCTCCTTTTCTCTACACTCATGCGTGGAAACTCACACGTGCCAGGCACGTTCACAGCTGGGCACATGGGCACACAGGGTGTACACAAACAGCAAACCCCACACATGCTGTTACCCCTGCTCCCCAGCACTGTCAGCACCACCCTCTCACATGTACCCCACTCCTGTTGCACACGTCCTCTCCCTGTGTACACACCCTCCACACACACGCGTATACACATCCCACTCACGTGCTTGTCTCTCCTGTGTGCCCTACGCACTGCCATGCTCACACCCCTCCCAGACCCCTGCTCACACCCTCAGGCTCAGGCACACCTTCTCATGACACCAACATGCTCATACACACCCAGGCCAGCCAGGATGCAGATGTTCTGCACACGTTCACACTCTTCATGCCCCTGTTCACTGGCACCCCCCTCAGACACACCCCAAGCTGCGCTGTTAAGCAACCCTGCACATGTGCATCGTCTCTGCACATGCTAACCTGTGTGCACGCCCCCGGGTCCCTCATACATGCGTGAATGCTTGCACTCGGCCCCCTCAGGCGCTGTGTACACGCTCCCGCGTCTGCGCCCTTTCCCTCTTCTGTGTGTACTCTCATCCACACTCCCGCACCACACAGTCCCCGGAAGACGCCGAAGGCGGGCCCCGAGGAGGTGTGGCTGTGCTCCTGGGCTCATAAACCAGCAGCCCTCCATGGCCAGTAATGATTATAATTATAGTCAGGCAAGGGGGTGCCAAGCTACCCCTGCTGTGCAGGCAGGAGCAGGGCAGTGGGGTGTCACTCGAGCCATCTTGGGACATGAGCGCCAGGTGCCGCCAGAGCTCTGGCCATAGCCTCCCGGGCCTCCATGCAGCCCCGAGGCCCCTGCTTCTGGGGGACAGGCAGGCTCCCACGCGTGGCAGTGAGCACCTGCCTGGGAAGGGCTGGCTCTGGGCAGCCTTTCAGCTCTGTTCTCTGTGCCTCGACGAGACAGGCTCCTGCAGGAGCCACATCCAGGGACCACGGTCGCCCTGTTTTCTTTCCAGCAAGTTTCGGTTCTAAGTTGATTTGTTTTTCCCATTAAAAAACCATCCATGCTTATTTTTTCGCTTCTAATGAAAATTGTTTTTATTTTTTCTTAATCTCAAAAGCCAGGCATGAACACAGAACAACAACAACAACCATATATATATCTATATATAGATATACACATATCTCCAAGCCTGATGGTTGGTTCTCAGCCCCTATCTTACCGCATCTCTCACGCCCTCCTTGGCCCGTTTGTGGAAGACAGAGGAGGCTGGGTGGTGGGAGCAGCAGGTCGCTGGATGGGGTCAGAGGTGCCAGCAGGAGTCACTCGTCTAAGAGGTTGTGGTTCATTCCAAATGTAATCACTTGATTTATTTCTTTAAAGTCTATCTTCCCTGCTCCACGAGGCCAAGGACAGAGCCGTCCACACCCTTCGCTCAGGGCCTGGTGCACAGTTGAGTCCACTAATTCACCCCTGACCGCCCCCATGCTGTGGGCTCCGCATCCTGCAAGCACCGAGCTCCCCTTCTAACAAGTACTCGGCGCAGGCACCGCCCACCGTGCTGACTCCTTCCATCAGAAAACTTGCTCACAGGTTTCATTACTGTAATTCCCCCCAAAGCAGTAAACGTTCACTGCAAAAAAATAAAAAGAGGCTCCAATATATTGTTTACTATAGAGTAAAAAAGAAAATAGGCCCACCAGTCCTATTTCCCAGACAACACACCTCAACATTATGGTGCTCATCATTCTAGACCCCTTTCTCCAGACAGTCAGTCAGTCAGTCCGTCTGCAGGTGTTTCCTGAGCATCTAGTCTGTGCCACGCACTGTATCAGGAGTAGTGAACAAAACAGACAAACTTCTTGGAAGGGAGGTTTACTCAAACAATAAACACGTATGTAATATATGTATTGTGTGTATAGATTTTTCTTATTTACTTATTTTTTCTTATTTACTTATTTTTTCTTATTTACAGTGGGATACTGTAAATATTCTTTAATAGTCATCCAGTTTAGAAAATCTGAAAAATCCTCAAAATAGAAGGAAAAACAAGGAGAAACCCATCAGCTTTAGATTCATGATCCAAGGAGAGTTGTGTTTTATAGCTTTGTATAATACCTTGCAGCTGTTTATTTATATACAGTTTTATTTTATTTTACGAAGTCATGAGCATACTGAAAGCATAGTGTTTCCTTCTTTTTTATTGCACAAGTAATGCAAACAGAAAACATAAAAACAAAATCCCTTATAAATATACTACTCACAATTAATCACTGCTAATCTTTAATATCATATATCATTTTTTTCAAAACTAAGTTTGGGATCATGCTGAAAATGTCACTCAATAACTGACTGTGAATTCCTAATGTATCTCGGCGTCGATGACTGTAATTCTACACCGTCATATTTGGGGCTGTAGACTGGTCATCTTGTGGGTTCAACATCATGGAATCAACCAGTCTCCTATTCCTGGACATTAGGATAGTTCCACTTTTTTATTTTTACCAGAACCGAACGAATGAAGCAAGATGTTTGCACGTAGCCTTAGCTATCTGAGTAGGATTTTACATGGTTTTTATCTGCTCATTTTAACTATATCAAAATGTTGATCTCAGTTGCCTTGGATGGTAGTCTGTGATCATTATTTTGTTTGCTCTAAATCCTTTGCAATGAACAGGTTTTATTTGCATAATCACAACATCATTTGAAATTATGTCATGCAGAACTTTCCAGATTACCACAGTTTCCATTAGGATCTCTCTTCATGGCTACCTGTAATTCCATCCGGGGGTGGGCCACAGTTCACCAAACCATTCCTATCATTGATCTTTGGGCTTTTCCCCCACTTTTTCAAGATTGTTGTTCAGGGACCCCCTGCCAAACTGCTTCCCCAAAAGGATGCTGCAGTCCCCACTCCCACCAGCAGCGTGTGAGAATGCCCACCCAGCGCCCTCCTCCCGGAGACAGACGGGCCCGGGCCCTGGACAGCCGCGCTCTCTGCCAGGAGGGCGGGGGGAGCAGGACGTGGTTTTGTGGGCAGTGCCAGGATGCTGACCCCAGGCCCAGAACCGCAGGAGTGAGTTTTAACAAGCCCGGTTCCTGGCACAGAACCTTCAGAGCGAAAGCAAGGCAGGCAAGCAGGAGAAAACTCTCTGCTGGAAAAAACACACACATACACAGATTAAAATAGTATTTGGCACCTACGTCGCACTTTTAAAATTCTTCAAACACCTTATAAACACTAGCTAATTAATTAAGCCGCCTAAATCTGGCTGCAGTTGGTGGAGAGAACTTAAAAGGGGCTGGGGGGTGGGGGCTGGGCAGCCCTACACAGCTCCAGATTTGATGGTCGCCCGCCTGGGTGCCGGCCTCCGGCCTCCGGCAGCACCGTGAGAACAGACCTGCTCTGACACGCCGCAGCCCGGTTCTGCAGCCTCTGGTGCTCACGCTGCTCCCCGCACAACTGCTGACTCACAGCCCGGTGTGCTGTTGTTGATAAAGATAATAATAACTGCCGTGTGTCGCAGGCATCTTCTGTGGGCCAGGCGCCGTCCCAGGCTCCAGGCTTGCTGTCTCCTGGGTGTGCCTGTGGCAGCTCCATTAACAGACAAAGATACAGGCTCAGAGAGGGGATGTGCCCGGGAGCGAGAAAATCCCCCTTCGTTCGTTCATGCGTGCATTCAACATGCGTTATTGAGGGCCTGGTGTGTGCCGGACACTGCTGTACACAGGGGGTTGGAAAGAGACCCTTGTGGATCCTACGTCTTGCTTGGGGGCACAGGACAACCCAGAGAAAATCAAGTATGTAAATAATATATCTGTGATTATAATGGGAACACAAACTAAAATTTAACCAGGCCCTCTGCCCGGGCACCTGGATCCAACTGTCATGGTCCTCCTAATTATCGTGAGGGTGGGTGGCCGACCGCCCCCACTTTATGGAAGGTGGAGCGTGGCCCAGGGAGGGCGGTGCTGAGCTGACTAAGCCCCCCCCCCCCCTTCCACCAGGCGTGCTGGGCCCAGCCTGTGCTGCCTCCAGGTGGCTTCCCCGTTCATCCCGCCTCCCCCCTGGAATGCAGACTCAGGAGGAATGTGCCTGCTGGCAGCTGCTGGTGCTGCCACAGGGTCTCCGGTCACTGGCCGCCTCTTGTGGCCTCTTCTGTGTGCCTCTGACACACTGGCCACCAGCTACACCCCAAGCCCCTGTCCTCTGTGGACTCTGGCTTCTTCCCTGCACCCTCAGGCTATCAGGCTGAGTCATCACTCGCCTACCTTGAGAGTGGGCCATGCCTGGGCTGGGAATCAGGGCTGGGACGATAAGCAGGGAGATGAGAGGCCCGTCCTGAAGCCCTGGGCTTGCCCGCAGTGAGGGCAGATGGAGTCCATGGGCCTCCCTTCCCTCGGACACCCCGCCCTGCCAGTGGGCTGGTGCCAGGCCTTTGGCAGGTGGGCAAATGCACAGGTTTCCCCGCTCCCAGCCAGAGCTAGAGGGGGCTGCCAGGGTCATCAGCTGAAACCCTGTCTGAGGTGCAAGGCAATGGTGGCCTAGGTCACCGCAGAATAGGGTCACATCGTGGGTGACTAGAGCACCCAGGCAGAAGCCAGATGGCCTGTCTGCACCTGTAACAGGCTGCCCCCATGCACGTCTCTTTCTTATTCTCCCCTCTGACTCCACCCCACACTCTGTCTCCTTCTGCCTATCTCTGTGTCCCTATAGTATCAAATCAAGCTGTGTGTGCGTGCGTGCGTACATATGTGTGTGTGTGTTTCTCCAAGGTCTTCATGGTCTGTCCTTCCCCGCCCCCCGCCCCTTCCACCCCCCTGGCCCCTGTGGCCCTGGCTGCTCTGAGCACCTGCAGCACTTTACCTGCCGGGTCATCCCCCTGGCTGTGGCCCCTCCCCCAACTTCTCTACCCACCAACTGTCTCACCACCCAGTTCTCTCCAGTTTGGGGCTCAGGCCCCTCCCACCTGACCTCAAAACTGCGTCCAGCTGCCAAGCCTGGAAGCCCTTGGCACCTGACCAGGTCCAGCTCCTGTGTCCCCAGCACCCAGCACGGCCTGGCCTGCAGGACCATCAGCGTCAGCAACAGACCCTTCCTCATTTATTCATTGTCCAGTGACCGCAGCTTCCCCTGTGCCCAGCTTGGCGCTAAGAGACTTAAAGCAGAGGGCTAGGGGGTGTCTACCCATCTTGTAGATAAGAAAACTGAGACTCAATACCAGTGGATAAATAGGTTACATGTAAATAAAGGGTGAGCCAGGTTTCAGACCAGGTCAGGAGGCTTCAAAGACCAGACGCTTCCTTTTGACGCTGTCCTGGCCCAGGCTCGCTGGTTGGTCCTACGAGAGAGTCGTCGAAAGGGGTCATATGCCTGTCTGACGCACGAGGACACCACGGCTCAGAGGTCAGGAAACAGACCTGCCCGGCTAAGGGCAGCGCTCTCATTTACGCCGAGTTTGGCAGCATCAAGGGCACTCACAAGCATCCCCGTTGGATCTTCTTGGTGGCCCAGGTGATGGCCAAGGTCACACAGTAGTAGCCCTGAGCCAAACCCAAGTCCTCCAACTTCACTCCTTCGGAGCCTGCACGAGCCCAGCGGCCGAGTCTGGCTTCCCTGCCGGCGGCCAGCTCCTGGGCCAGGCCCCAAGCAGAGAATAAACTTCTACAGAGCCCCACACACCACACTGCCAGCCGCCTCTGAGCCTTTGTCCATGCTGTTCCATCTGTTAGGAACACTGTGCCCCTTTCTTCCTGGTAAGTTCACATTTGAATTCAAAGCCCAGTTCAGACATGACACTTCCAGAGAGGGCTCAGGTCTCAAACCCCCTCTCTGCCACATCACTTAACCTCTCTGTGCCTCAGTTTCCTCACTCATAATAATCTCACGTGACAGGCTCACTGTGAGGGTCACACGTATGACACATGCCATGCGCTGAGTTCAAGGCCCGCTCAGCGTGTGCACTCGGTCAGTGAAGCTGTTGTTGGTAAACACCTGACAGAACATGCGGCTCACACATGGACGGATAGTAACTGCTCTGTGCTTCCCTCCAGCAGGGGCAGAAGAGGAGCTGCAGGTGATTCAGCCTGATAAGTCTGTGTCCATCGCAGCCGGTGAGACGGCCACTCTGAGCTGCACTGTGACCTCCCTGCCCTGTGGGGCCCATGTGGTTCAGGGGGACAGGGCCAGGCCGGGAGCTCATCTACAATTTCAGAGAAGGCAGCCTCTCTCAACGAGTAACAGCTGTCGCAGACACCACGAGGAGAGACAACATGGACTTTTCCATCCGCATCAGTAACATCACCCCAGCAGACACAGGGATGTACTACTGTGTGAAGTTCCAGAGAGGAAGCCCTGACACGGAGCTCAGGTCTGGAGCAGGCACTCAGCTCACCGTGAGTGGTGAGTACAGTGTGGGATCCTTCGTCCCTGGTGTGTGGCAACAACAACAAGGATGCCCTCAGTTCTGTGAGCAACAGCTAAGAATCAGGTGCTTCGGAGCTGAGAGTCATGATCTGATTCATGGTCTGGTTGCACCCCTTCTGCAGATCAGGGAGGTCGAGGCCTGGAGAGGTCATGCTCTTTGCTCAGTTCTCACAGATGGTAACTGGTGGGAAAAGTCTGGAACCCCTGTTTGCTTGGCTCCCCAGCTCTGGCCCTTCCAATCCCATCTAGCACCGTGGTTCCAGGGATGAGGGTCTGAGTGACTTGCCCATCACAAGCCAGACCTCACCCTGCCTCCAGAGAGTGCTCCCCTCAGTGTGGCCCAGTCTCCTCCTTACTGACGCCTACTGGGCACCTGCTGTGAGCCAGGCTGTGCTCTGGGTGCCGGGGGAGCTGCAGGGAACAACACAGGCAAAGGTTCTTCTCCCACGAAGCTTTGCTCTCTTCCCCCCAGTAGGGAGAAATCCACCCAGGACAGGGAGGGGGGAGAACAGGTTTCTTTATTTCATCCTCAGAAACATCACAGGAGAAAAAATTCCTACGAGGCACAGACTTACTGTTTCCTCTGACAGCCCTGGTGGGAGGAGATGCCAGAGGTTGGGTATTCACTGTGGGTCGCTCCGATAAACCCCCTTTTTATTTCAGGGACCCAGGCACACTGTCACTGAGGCTCCGAGCAGAGTTATCTCAGACTATCCCTCACCAGGGAGGAGGTTCCCATATGGGTGACAAGAGTCATCCCACTGAGGCAGCAAAAGTGCTCAGTTTGGTTTTTCTGCCAGAGGCCCAGGGTCCTGCATCTGGACTGTCAGCACCTTTAGACCACCCTGCCCAGCCCATCTAGGTTAAGAGGGGGCCTGAGGCCAGGAGGTGGCAGGGGCTCTGCCCACGGCACATGCCGATGACTGAGGACATCCAGGCAGGTTCCTTCCTGTCCTGTCGTAGGACTCACTTTCCATGGACGACCTGGTGCATAGTAGGTGTTGAATAAAAGCTAATTACACCAAAGCATTGCATGAGGAGCCAGAATACTCCTTCAGTCATTTTCTTAAAGGTTCAGATGCCCCTTGCATTCAGACCCTGAGGTCCGAGGCCACTGGGAACCTCTCCCTACCTTCAGCCACATCACCCGGACTGAAGCATCATGTCACCTCCCAGAGCTGCCCCTTGTTCGGCAGCTGCCTCCCGCTCCAGGTGTGGAGATAGCCTTTCATTGACTGTCTTCTGTTGATGGATGTGAGTTGTTCCTGACCTTGGGCTATTAGAACAGAGCTGCAGGGGGACACCCTGTCCACGCGTCACCCTACTCAGGAGGGAGATGCCCACTGGAAGCGGCGTTGCTAGGTCACAGGCTGTGTGCATTTTAATCTGTGGGGATATTGCCAGATTTCCCTCCTAGACATGGTAACAACAGTCTCCCCACAGCTCCTGGGCACAGGCAGGGAAAGTAGCTTTATCCTGGTTTTGAGGATATTACTCAAGTTCCCTGTGGTGCTCCTGAGGCAACCACAGGTAGTAAGCATCTCCATCACCACTCAGATCTGCAACCGCAGGTAGTAAGCATCTCCATCACCACTCAGATCTGCAACCACAGGTAGTAAGCAGCTCCATCATCACTCAGATCTGCAACCACAGGTAGTAAGCGGCTCCATCACCACTCAGATCTGCAACCGCAAATAGTAAGCGGCTCCATCACCACTCAGATCTGCAACCGCAGGTAGTGAGCGGCTCCATCACCACTCAGATCTGCAACCACAGTAGTAAGCATCTCCATCACCACTCAGATCTACAACCACAGTAGTAAGCGGCTCCATCACCACTCAGATCTGCAACCACAGGTAGTAAGCGGCTCCATCATCACTCAGATCTGCAACCGCAGGTAGTAAGCGGCTCCATCACCACTCAGATCTGCAACCGCAGGTAGTAAGCATCTCCATCACCACTCAGATCTGCAACCGCAGGTAGTAAGCGGCTCCATCATCACTCAGATCTGCAACCACAGTAGTAAGCGGCTCCATCACCACTCAGATCTGCAACCACAGGTAGTAAGCGGCTTCATCATCACTCAGATCTGCAACCACAGGTAGTAAGCAGCTCCATCATCACTCAGACCTGCAACCACAGTAGTAAGCGGCTCCATCACCACTCAGATCTGCAACCACAGGTAGTAAGCAGCTCCATCATCACTCAGATCTGCAACCACAGTAGTAAGCGGCTCCATCACCACTCAGATCTGCAACCACAGGTAGTAAGCGGCTCCATCACCACTCAGATCTGCAACCGCAGGTAGTAAGCGGCTCCATCACCACTCAGATCTGCAACCGCAGGTAGTAAGTAAGCGGCTCCATCACCACTCAGATCTGCAACCACAGTAGTAAGCGGCTCCATCACCACTCAGATCTGCAACCACAGTAGTAAGCGGCTCCATCACCACTCAGATGTGCCGCCTCCTGGTGGAGGGCTCGTCCTCGTCCCCAAGCCGCCTGCTCAGTGAGGCCCTGGCTGAGAAAGCAGGGAGCTGGGAGAGGCCAGGCCCATGTCTTCATTTCGGCATTTACTCCTATAACCAGTGCCATGGCCCTTCTGACAGATGAGGACACCAAGGCTCAGTGAGAGGACCTCAGTGAGCAGGCAGCTAAGGTTGAGCCCCAAGCATCCTGACTCAGGCCCTGCTCTGCCACCCCCCACTGTGCTTGCCCAGGTGTGGAGTAAGCCTCCAGCTTCTCTGAAGTCCTGAATTGGGTTGTTCTTCAGCAGTAAGCCTTAAAACAAACAGTCCTGTGGGGGGCAGGTCTAGTTTTACATCCCCTATCGGACAGGTGTGCAGATGTCCCGTGAGGTGCTGGCCCTGCTCCTAACGGCACAGCCCAGCGTATGAGAGCAGAAAGGAGGCTGTCCCTTCGCTGTGGTGTTTTTCCTTCACTGAGCAGCCTGGGGACAGCAGCCTGGAGAGAGCAGGAGGGTCCCTGCAGCCCCAGTAATACCATGCGTACCATTCCTGTCTCTGCAGACTGAGGGGGGTGGCATTTCCTGGAGGGCACTGGGGCCCCAAGTGAGCATGAGTTCATATTCTAGACTCGCTTGTCAGGGCCCATTCTCCCATCTGTTGCTGCAGCATCCCCAGGCCGGGGCACGTGGAGTCGACTCCTCCGTATAATTCCTTGCAGGCAGGCGTCTCACAGGGCAGGAGGGGACGGCAGTCAGTGTGGTACACTCACTCTGCTGATGGACATGAAGCTTGGGGGCCACAGGACATGCCCTGGGACACAGTGCTGGGTGAGGAGACAGCCCCTCCTTTCTGTCAGCCTCACTGCACTCATTGGTAGACTAGCGATAGTCATGGACTCCTCCAGGAGAGTTGAAGGATTTGAGGTGATGTGTCTGAGTCACCCAGCACAGAGCAGCACCCCAACATCAGGTGTTCCTTCAGGGCGTGGTCCAGTTTCTTTCGCGGGGCCTGCTCACCTGTGGGCAGTGTGGGTGGCCTCACACCGAGGCAGGGAGGCATGAGGACTCCGTGAGCCGGTCCGGGAACAGGCCCTCGGTGCGCAGGGGCGTCTTCCCGCAGCTGTGCTCCTGGGCAAGACCCCGTTTCCCTGGAGTCCTCGGCGTCCCCATCTGTGAAGTGATCATCGCAGCTCCTGTTCAGGGGCCCCTGAGGGCCGGAGGGATGTCTGCAGAGCCAGGCGGGGGTTCAGGGGGTTCCTGAGCGTCAGTGCCCGGTGGGTGAGAGCATGGGCCCAGCCCCGGCCGCCTGGGCTCACATCCCAGCCGGGCCACCTCCCAGCTCTGTGACCTCTGACCCTTCTCCCCACACTGCGCCTGGGTGTCCTCCTCGCCGGCGCCAGCACTGACACCCCCCCCCCCCGAGTAGCTACAGGACTGAATGGGTGTCTGCGAAGTGCTTCGACAGCGCCTCAACAGATGAATGGTCCCCGAATGTGAGCTATGATGCCCTGAGGCCATGGGACCTTGGGCAGGTCACTCTCCTCGCCAGGCCGCAGTATACATGGGGCTAAAGGTGGGGTTCAGTGCCTTTCAACTTTGGCTGCTCATTGGAATCACCTGGGAAACTTTGTAAAGGTCCCCAGACCCTGGCTGCACCTAGGCAGTCTGATTTAACTGCTCAGGCGTGGGCCTGGCAGCTGGGTATTCCAACGATCCAGAGGATGCTAATGCTGAGCCAGGCAGAGAGCCCTGAGCCCGGTGTCCTCTGAGCCACAGGGACCTTGTCATTCTCCCCTGACAAAGGTGGCGCCCCCTGCTGCAGGGCTGAGAGAACAACAGCTTTAGGGGTGCAGGTGCCTTCGGACAGCATGTGCCAGTAAAGGCTCCCCAGGGCCCCAGGAAGGAGCCCTGGTGGAGTGGCAGGGACCCTCCCAGGAGCCAGCCGGGCTGAGAGTGGCACCCTGCCCTCTCCACCCCGAGGAGGGGCAGCCCAGACACCTGTTCAGATCCGAGCCCCATTGCTGGGGGCACCTTCCCATCTCTAAACACCTGTGTCTAAACAGGTGCTGGAGTCCCCACAAATGCTCGCCGCTCAGCCCCAGAGCCCTTCCTGCCCCCGCACACCAACACCTCAGTGCCGGAGTCTGTCCTCCCTTTCTGCAGAATGCGTCCTGCTTCTGTAAAGAGCTAACCTGTAGGGAAACGCGTGTGATCTCCCGTGTGTTTTGAAAGTCAATTCACCAAACTTGTTTCCTGAGGGGATCATTAAAAAAAGAGAGAGAACCATCATTTGGTGGTTTCTCTGCTTTTTGCATCTGAGCGCTCGCACGGCAGCTGCAGGGAGCAGGATTTCGGCTTTCTCCGTGTTTCCGCAATGCTTTTGTTTCGGCTTCTTACTGCCTAGAGAGCCCGGACCCGGAGGGAGGCAGCCCTTCCCACGGAACGAGTAGGTCCAGGTCTGAGGATAGCAGTCATCGGTGTCATTTAGTAAGCACTTGCTGTAAAAGGGAGTGCAAAAGTAAGCTTACAGTCGTTTGTATGGAAAATAATATAATAAGGAATAAATAATAATACAGGAAGAAACTGTGTTTTACGTACTCAGAACTGTAAACCTACTTTGGCCCACCCCTATATGCCGGGCTCTGTTTTACATAAATCCTCACTCCCCCGACTAAGGGTGGTGTTTTGGCCCAGTTTGTACAGAAACAGACACTGAGGATCAAGGAAAAGAACAGCGACGCTAAGTCAGTCGGTCCTAGGAGTGGTGAGAGGGGCCCTGCCCTGCCCTCCCTGTGCGCCCCTGACCAGCCAGTTCCTCTCTCCGCCTCATCCCCCAACTGAGACCACACAGGCCCTGCCGTCAGGGTGCTGAGGGGCTGAGGGGCGCAGAGGGAGCGGCCCATTATCAGGATACCAGGAGGCCCTCACTGAAGGGTAACTGGTCCCAGCACCTCTAGGGACACCCAGGCTGCTGGTGTTTTTATGACTTGACAGTCCACGTGACACTCCCTTATCGATGTCCTCAAAATGTCTGATGAGTTATAGGAAGCAAGTTAGATATTTACCAATGCAAGTACTTATTAATATTTGCTGTCTGCTCACGTAGAGAAGGTGTTGGGTAATAATTAACAATCTCAAGACCCCCCACGGAATCCTTCTACAGGGAGGAAGTGCTCTCGTTCTTGATTCGGGGATTGTGGATGCTTTCGGGACCCGGGGTGCTGCCTGCCTCATAGTCTGGTCTGTCTGTTCTCGTCCAATGACGATTAAGAAATGGGCCACCACTGGCTTTCTCAGCACTCGGATCCTTGTGCTCCTCCCAAACTGACCCAAGAGACGAACCCAGATTCAGAAAAACATCCCGTCTCTGCCCTCCCCCCTTTCAGATTGAGTGATTGGCACAGATTAGATAGACTCTACTGGAGTATTTTTGGAATGAATGGAAACTGTGGAGTAAACTCATAAACACCTGAAGGGAGAGCTCTGGATATGCATTAAGTCTGGGTTCAAGACAAATCTATGTTCATTTATTTTTGAGAAGCATCTTCTGTTTTGCTCAAAGCAAAAAAAAAACCTTCCATTGCGTGACGTAAGCTGCAGCCCAGGGAAGGAGACATGCCTGCTGCCCGTTTCACAGGTGGGCCTGGGATGTCCCCGCCACACCTCTCCTCACCTAGCCAGCCTGGTTCCCGCTGTCCTGGGGGTCCCACTGTCACGGGGACCCCGCTACCCACAGCTTCCCCTGCACTCACTTCCGTGTCATTTACTCGGGAGCCGGGAGGCTCCCAGGGAAGGCCCGTAGGAGCAGTTAGTGTGAAGAGCGAGACTGCGCAGTGATTGTGTTCCTGGTCCCAGACTGGTGGGAAATGACCTGGGGAGGAAAGAAGGTGACCTTGAACTCAGGCCCAGAACTGCTTGCAGCCCCTGCCCCTCGGAGTTCACTTCCGGGGCATGAGTATCCTCCGCTGTATGATGAGGACAGTGACACCCTCCCAGATTAGGAGAAGGATGTAGAACAATATATGAGAAGGTTCTTGAGAGTGTCATATGCTTATCGTCAGTGGTGATAATCACAGTCATGTTCATTGTTTATTATGCTCCTGTTACAGCCAAACCCTCTCTCCCTGTGGTATCGGGTCCTACGGGGCGGTCCACACCTGGGCAGACAGTGAGCTTCACCTGTGAGTCCCATGGCTTCTCCCCCAAAAAGATCACCCTAAAATGGTTCAAAGATGGGAATGAGCTCCCAGCCTCCCAGACCACCGTGGACCCCGAGGGAGACAGCCCTTCCTACAGCATCTCCAGCACAGCCAAGGTGGTGCTGGCCCCGGGGGATGTTCGCTCCCAGGTCATCTGCCAGGTGGCCCACGACACCCTAAAGGGAGACACTACTCTTCGTGGGACCGCCAACTTGTCTGAGACCATCCGAGGTAGATGTCCCTCACAAACTACCCAAGCCCACACCTGGTCCCTACCCTCCAAGCCTGCTCCTCCCCCTGCCTTTGCTCCAGAGTTTGATTTTCCTGGAATCTAATTCCTGACAGTTCTTCCCATCACCAGGCACCTGGATGTGCCCATCACTCACCAGTGTTGAATGGCAGCTGCCAGGTGCACACCCACCACCGTACTTGGTAGTTCCATCTACTTTACCAATAGCAACTCCAATAACTGAGCATCTGCTATAAGCCAAGTTCCTACGTTCTTGGTGATTTTATTTATTTTGCTACAGTCATCCTGTTCCAACTGCATGCTGGGGCTGTCCTTGGTGATGTCACTCCTAGTACCTAACAGGAGCTACCAGTTCTTGAACACCTACTGCGTGCATGGCACTGTGCTTAACGATTTCATTCACATGTCTGAGCACCCGTCCTCTGTGACCTGTCCTTGAGCGGTGGGGGAGCTAAGGTCTGCAGCCCCCTGTGTGATCTGTGTCCCATGAGCTCAGAGCTTCTGCCCTGTGCTGTTTCAGTTCCTCCCACCTTGAAGGTCACACAGCACACTGTGTCAGGGAACCAGGAGAATGTCACCTGCCTGGTGAAGAACTTCTACCCCCAGCACCTCCAGCTGACCTGGTTGGAGAATGGAAACAAGTCCCGAACAGAAACGGCCTCGACCCGCGTGGAGAACAAGGACGGGACCTTCAGCTGGAGCAGCTGGCTCCTGGTGAACCTGTCTGCCCACAGGGAGGATGTGATGCTCACCTGTCTGGTGGAGCACGACGGGCAGCCGGCGGTCACCACTAACCTCACGGTCAAGGCCTCTGCTCATCAGAAGGACCAGAACACAGGTGGACCCTCTGGTGAGGCCCCTACTTTAACTGATCCAGCCCCAATTAAATCTTACTTTTACTTTTACTGTTATAAGTAGTAATTCATGCTTATTACAGAATAATCTAGAAGTCTATGGATAGAAGGTAGAATTTTAGAGTGAGCTCCCCTCCCCCAAACTTCAGGCTCCATAGTCAACACTGCTGAGAGTTTGGTACATACCTTTACAGGTCTTTGGACACCACTGCACATTAAAGAAGAAAGAGCTAGGGAGGGAGACCCTCCTGTTCCCCGCGTCCTGCCTCTTGCTTTCTCCACCTGACTGTCCCTGCATTCACCGCCCATGTCAGCCCCCCCCTCCTGGCTCTTCCTAGTGTCCTGGTTGCCCTGGCTGCCATTGCAAGCCTGCCCCACGGGAACGCGGAGGGGCTGGCGGATGTTTGCAGCTTTTGTCATGTATAATCACTGCTGCAAAATGTCCTTGTCCCTGCTCTGTTACATGTGCAGCTATTTCTGTGGGACCATTTCCCAAAGAGCATTCTAGACCCAAGTGCATGCCCATTGAAGGTGATGGTAATGCTGCCATCTCCCGGGAGAGTACATGGTGCCAGGGTGGCATTTTCCCAGCAGCCCTGCAACGTGTTGTCATGCATCTCTCTTCTGTCTTCACAATGGCAGCGCCTTGTTGGCATTTCGGCGCCAGGGTGGAATGTTCCATCCCTGTCGTTAGCATAGCCGTGCCTTGTACACAGCAGGCCCTTTGAGTGGATTAGAGTAAAGGCCATTTCTTTCCTTTGTGCATCCTTCAAGGGATCAGGGAGCTCAAAGAAGTCCTGCGGCCCTGTCAAGGTGTCTCTGATGTCACCGATGCCTGGTTTTCATAGGGTGAGCAGTCGGGATGTACTTACTTAGAGACACTTAGAGACAGGATGTACGGATCAATCTCTGGCTCTGTCCCAGAGTCAAGAATCCACTGGGTGACCTTGGACAAGTCAGTGCCTCTGCCTGGGCCGCCTGCTTACTCATGGCGCGTGGCGGAGGGGAGCTCTGTGCCCCGGCCGGGTCTCGGCGAGGAGCCGCGGCCACTGCGGGACCCGCTCTCAGCCCAGCGCACAGTAGGCACCCAGGAATACTTTTAGAAAGGATGCAAGAAGGAGTTGGCTGGTTGTTTGGTTAGTTACTGAGTCCATCCTCAGAGCTATCCCACGTGGTAGAGATTAGTTTTGGCCTCAGCAACACACGAGGAAGCCAGTGTGTGGAGGTTTACATGACAGGCGCAGGGTCGTACAAGTAGGGTCGTGGACCGGACCCCACGTTTCTGCCGCTCAGCCCTGCTCCCGACTGCTCACTAGGCTCCGGTGTAGGTTCCTCCTTGGGCCCCGAGGCCAGCCAGGTCCTCGTCTTCATGTCAGGTGTCCTGGGTTCAGAGCCCCTATGCCCGGGTCCTGGGTCCCGGGTCCCGGTCACTCATCAGCAGACATTCCCTGACAGGTCTGCAGAGTCCATTATCACCTGCATGTCGGCCACTCCTCGCTGTCCCCATTGTGATTCAGTTTGGATGGACTGTGCCGCCACGGTGGCCACTGGCTCACTCCAATGAGGAAGAACATGTTTCTGGTCCCCAGAAGGGATATTTCTGCCCACGTGCGGCAGCCCGGTCTCCACCATGCTGTCGGCACCTGACAGTCTCTCCCTGGCACCTTGGCATGGTGTCTGCTACCCGAGGCTGACCCATGTGGGGATGTGTGTGCAGAACCGTGGGGCTCGAAACATCCAGGACGACCCAGCCAGATGTTCTGTTGACGGTGCCCAGCGAGTGGTGCAAAGAGGCGGTGGGTTGTAATCCTCTTTGTGTCTAACTTGCGAGCATGAAGCCTCTGTTCTGTCTTGTCTCTAGATGATCCCAAGAATAGTATCTTCATTGTGGTGGGCGTGGTGTGTGCCTTGCTGGTGGCCCTGCTGATCGCAGCCCTCTATCTCCTGCGCGTCCGACAGAAGAAAGGTGGGTGGATGCTCGCTTCCTCCGCAGAAGTTTGCCCCAGGCTCCTTCCCAAAGGGAGAGGCCACCAGAGTGCTCCGGGCTCTGCATGGCTTGAGCCATTGGGATGTCCAGTTACCTCCAGCAGTAAGGAAGAAGTCCAGAGGTAGCAGGGCTGTGGCCGGCGCCACTTGACCAGGCTGCAATCTGGTGGCTTTCCCTCCCGTGACCTTCCCCTCATGGCTGCCCCAGGCCCCATCTCTCCATGGGCCCACTGTCAAGGTGGGAGGCAGGGAGCTGCCAGGGTGGCAGGAGGGTCTCAGGGAGGAAATAGCATCCCAGGAGCCCCGGGCAAACTCGCTTTCCTCTTACCTGTCCAGGTTCCACGCCCAGCCCCTAAGCAGGTGTGGGGATGCTGCCACCACCTACCTGCAGGGTTGCTGGGAGGGTTAGGTGGGTGACTGCAGGCAGAAGGTTAAGAAAATACCTGGCACACAAGGGCTCACTAAATGTTAGCACCTGTCATCAGCATTGTATGTGAGGCCAGAAACACGAGCCACCTCCCTGGAAAACTTTCCTCACAGTGGCAGGAGGGGACCGTTCAAATCTAAGACATTGTGCCGTGTGTGTGTGTGTGTGTGTGTGTGTGTGTGTGTGAGTGTGATGTGGTTGTGGCAAGGCCTCTGACTTTGGAATCAGACAAACCAAAGTTGTCATAGGTTCGAAACTATCAGTTTGGGCTCCACGAGTCTCAGTTTCCTCACCTGTAAAATGGGTACAGCAACGCCTGTGTTGAAGGACTTATGAAACCAAAGCAGCTCATGTGAAATAACAGCTCTGACACATTCTCAGGCCTCAAAGAATACAAGTTCTCTTTCCTACTCTCAAAGGAAACACTTTTAAGCCAAGGTTTCTGAAACCTATTTGACTACAAATGATAGAAATACATTTCATATTTCAACCCAACACGTACACACTCCATAGATAAAATTAGCACAGTGATATTTTCTTTTTCGTCCTATTCTATACTAAGTTCTCTAAGAGGACTGGGTGTGAGCTGCCACGTGTCACAGCCTACGGAGCGCGAAGTGCCGTCCTGAGCTGCCTCTCGGCGACCCCCAGGCTCAGCTCAGTGAGGGGCCACGATGCCTCAGCCCACGTCTTTTCTGCACCCCTCACCTCTGCCCCCAGGTGCCCCTCCCTCGGGCTGGCAGGAGGGCATGGCTAGGAGTACGAGCCTCCTCCAGGAGGGCTACAGTCAGGCCCATGACTCTGGACTCTGGAAGAGCTTCTGCAAGTGATCTACCTAGTGGTTTCCCTAAAGTTCCTGGGGAGCTCCACACAGGAAGGACTCCTTGCCCACCAAGGGTGGCAAGCCCGCCCATTGGATGCAGTGTTCATGGCGACTGTTAGTGAAATCCCAGCCCCTGGACTAGAGCCTCATCCCTGGGCACCATGCCACTCCTGGTACACATGAGCTCATTGCTGGGGGCTCAGGCACCAGTGGCCAGGGTTCCAGAGGAGGAATGGGGGTTTGGAGAGCTGCGGACATGGTGCCACCCAGCCCGAGTGGTGGGTCTGTATGGGCAGACCCCAGCTCTCAAACGTAGGCCCCAGTGATAGAGACCAGCACTCGCTCAGCCCTTCTGGTGTGAGGCACTGTCCTCACCACAGACTTCCGCAGCGGTGCTATTAACCCCATTTTACAGGTGAGGAAACCGAGGCATGAAAAAGTTGTAAAACTTGCTCAGGGCCTCACTACTGGTGAGCGGTGGGGCCAAGATTGGAACCTTGGCAGTGGGCCTCCAGGGCCCACTCTGTACCTCGCTTCCACCCGAATGAGATGCCCCCTTCCCCGCATTGGTCCCTGGAAGGGCCCGCCCATCCTCTACCTCAATACAGTGAAAAATCCTCATTTCAGTTCCACCAGTTACCAGCTGTGTGACCGTTAGGAGTCACCCAGTCTGTTTGGTGTAAAATGGGGGTGATCAGTCATTGGACTCCCTGAGACAGCTCGTGTCCCAGCCCTTTACAACCATCCGCTTCCATTTGGATGGTAGATGCTGAGCTGCGGCCTCCCCACCGGTCCCTGCTCACCTGAAAACCCAGTACCTGCCCAGGCTGCACACAGGAACCCAGCAGCGAGGGTGTCGGCGTTGCCGCCGCCGCCAGCCTGTTAGCACGAGGTGCAGAACACATTCGGGTGTGCATGTTGCTTTTTAATTACAATTTTGCAATGAAAGTCTAGTCAAATGGCGGCTGAACCCCAGTGGCTTCTCTGTGGGATGCCCCATATCACAAGTTTAAAATCTCTGAACCAGATGGACCCTTTCTTTCCTCCCAAGATCCTTTCTGAGAAAGTGGTGACATGAAAATAAATGAAGGTCCCGCCCAGCCCTGAGTCAGAGAGCTGAACTCCAAGCTCAGAGGGTGGACATGACCCACCGAGTCGCCTAGCGAGCGAGTTGTGGGCAGAAGTGGGATTCACACCTGCTCCCCAGCCCACAGCCCCCCCCCCCCCCCCCGGGCTCTGTTCTCCAGCGGCGAAAGGCCGCGACTGGGACCCAGGCTCGATGCAGGGTCTCAGGTAAGGGTGTGGTGAAGCCCAGACCCGGGGAGGCAGGTGGCCCCTCCCAGGATGCTTGAGGATCTGACCGTGGGCAATTCCCAGAGCTGAGAAAGCAGGAACCTCCTGGCTCCCTCAAAGGAAGATGACGGACCACCCTATGGGGTGACCGTGGGGCTTCCTACGGTGGGGAGGATACAATTCCAACAATTTCTCCCAATGTCACTGGAGGCAAACCTTTGCCCACCCCCACCCCCAAAAGTTACGTAAGAAAAGTTTGTTTCTAGGTTAAATAATTAACTTTTCTTTTCTCTTTTCAGCCAAGGGCTCCACTTCTTCTACAAGGTAAGTGCCTGGCTGGGCTGGGAGGCAGCTGCAGTTGTCACTTAGCTGTTTGACAGCCCCAATCTGAAAAGCATCATCCACACTCACTGACCCTCAGGCCTGTGCCAGTCAACCTTTCTGTGCCTTTCCTTTGTCCGCGCCTGGTCCAGGCCCATTGTTAACTATTGAGAGGATCTGAGGGGACTTCCATGCACAGAGGCACCCATTTCTGGCCTGCTGGCCACAGACAGTGAGACTCATGAGATCCCATTTGGACTGTGGCAGAAGCCTCCTGCTCACGCCACCCCTGATCCAACTTGTATACTTTGCTCTTTCCTTCGTTTGTTAAATATTTACCGAGCACCTTGGCCCAGGGGCCCTGGGAACACTAGGTCATCGTGCCTCCTGTAGCCCGCGCCCTGGTCAGAGGCCGCGGCGGTGACCTTATGGCACAGATGGTGCCTTAGTTTGTGGATTCATATTTTCACTGATTCTTACTGAGACCCTGCTGTGTGCCAGCTCTGTTCTGGGGGCCGGGATACAGCAGTGAACAAAGGCAGCCTGGACCTAACTGGGGTTCAGATGCCAGCGAGAGAAGCAGTAAGCACAGAGGTAGATGATATATAATGTCATGTCAGGAGGTGGCAAATCAAACAGAGCAAAGGGGAGAAGATTTATGGCAGGACCCCCTTAGGCCGGGGGAGGGGCCTCCTCTGAGGATGTGAGCAGGGTTCGAGCTAGGGAGCCGTGAAGCAGAGGTTGTGCGGGGCGGACAGCGGTGTGGCTGAGGCCAGAGCTGAGGTGCCAGGAGTCACAGGGGAGCCTGCGCCCGGGGCAGAAGGCAAGAGAGGAAGGGCCGGAGAGGCGCTCAGGGAGATGCGGGTGCTCAGGTCTGAGCTGAAGCCCCCCAGCCAGCTGTGGGACTCACCCAGGCTTCTCAGCTTTAGGGGGGCCCCTGATATTCACCCCAGTAGAACTGAAACGGCACCCCATCATCTACATCATGAATGTACCTACTTGGAAACCGATGAACATCTGTACTAAGAGCAATAAATAAAAACTATAAATAGCTTCATGTTGGTTTTAGGTCAGATTTTGCCACCAAGTGGGTTTTGCAAATCTTTTGATTTTTTTTAGAGCTTTGTGGATTTCAGAATTACAGCGCAGGAACTGAGGCTCCAGAGTGGAGGCCAGTGGTCTGGGGCCTGCGGCCGCTAGGACCTGGGGTTTTACCCCCAGCGGGATGAGGGGCCATAGGAGGGAGATGATCTGACTTTCATTTTAAAAGTATCACCCTCAGTGTCATGTGGGGACCCAGCTGTAGGGGGTGAGGGGGGAGGCAGAGAGGCCAGGGAGGCGACCTCTGCATGATGTTCCAAGCAGATGATGGTGGCCTTGACCAGCGTGGGGGGAAGGGCTGAGAAATGGTCAGATTCTGGTTATATGGTGGAGGTATAGCTAAAACAACTTGCTGATGGAGTAGATGTCAAGTCAGGGACAATCCTGAGGTTGGGGTCAGTGGGGGTGCTGTGTGTGTGCACATCAAGTGTACTCTTTTGCAAGGGCAAGGTTTGGCTTCCATTGTTTGCCTAAAAATCTCTCGTGCCGTGGTTCTCAACCTTCCTAATGCCGCGACCCTCTAATACAGTTCCTCATGTTGTGGTGACTCCCAACCATAAAGTTATTTTCGTTGCTTCTTCATAACTGTAATTTTGCTACTGTTATGTCTTAGGCGACCCCTGTGAAAGGGTTATTCGACCTCCAAAGGGGTTGCGACCCACAGGTTGAGAACGGCTGCTCTCGTGACTTTCATGGTCCTCAAGATAGTCCAGATGCCCTGCTGAGGCCCTCAAGCCCCTCCCGGTCCAGCCCCTGCTGACGTGGACAGTTTCACTGCCAGCCACTCCCCAGTGTTCGCATTCTGTGGCTCAGCCACGCTGTACCCCCTTCGCCTCCTCCCTCAAGCCTCGCTCTCCTCTAGCCCTATGCACTGGCCTCTTACCCTGACATGTGCTCCCCCACCCCTGCTCACTCACCATCCAGGGTCTCCAGGATTCCAGGGGCAGCAGTCAGAGTGGGCTCTGTGAACAGCGCCCCCTAGAGTTGTGTGACATGGAAGCTAGAGTGGACACCCCTCCTCTCACCTAGTTACCTCCTGCTCTTCCTCTGGGCTCAGCGAGGGCGTTATCTCCTCCAGGACTGGGAGCCCTCGGGGGGCTCTCCCATTCCCCTGCGTTGACATCCTGGTGTGTTCAAACTGCCTCTGCACTTGTCCCCAGATTGTAACCCATCCCTCTCGAGGGCAGAATCATTCCCTCATGTTCACTGCTGTTGGCTGCTGAACATGGCACCGGGCCTGGAATGGAATAGGTGCTCGGCAAAGGTTTCTTAAATGAACAAATGAAAGAGAGAAAAAAATGAATGAATGAATGAATGAATGAATGAATGAATGAATGCCATCCCAAACCACTGAGGCAGCCTCAATCTCCGCCTTCTCAGAATCCTTAAAAGTCTCCTTCTCAGGGGTTTTACAACCCCAAATATGAAAGCATCTCTCTTTTTTTTATTGCTGTCATTGTGTTTTATTTGTTTTTCCTTCCCAATTAGACAGTAAGTTCTGGAAGAAAAGGGCAGTGTCAATAATGATAACGATGACGACAGCATCAGCCGCTAACATTTATTGAACGCTCACTGGGCTCTAGGAACCGATCTATGCCTTTGCCTATATTAGCACAAAGGTGATTTTAATTATCACAAAAACCCTCTGATTTACTATTATCCCAATTTAATTGAGCAGGGGTTCTCAGACTTGAGCGCGCAGCACAATCCTCAGGGGGGCTTGTTAAAACACAGATTTCTGGGCCCCGCCCCCAGAGCTTCTGATGCAGAATTTATATTTCTGACAAGTTTTCAGATGCCACTGCTTCCCAGCCAGACTCGCAGAACCCTGTCCTAGACCGTGATTATTGTCCCTACGTGTGGTTGGGAGACTGAGGCTCAGAGAGTCCTGTTCTCCTTACCTGCGCCCATGCCTCTTGCTGCCTCGCTCTTCCCCGGAGAGGCCACCCATTTTCTGCCTGTTTTTTAGTTTTCCAGTGTGAGTCTACCAGGGAGCCGGAGATCACTTGCTCCCTCTCATCCTCTAACCAAAGCGATAGCTAGCGAGGCGTAATGGTGGTTTCCCACGCAGCAGGGGCTTCGCTGGGCTGGCTGGAATCAGGCGCTTTCCGGAGGACACAGGGAGGGAGCCAAGGGGGATGCCGCTGCTTTGTGCTCAGAGGGCCCCTCTGGCTGCAGAGCCTCTGGAGGGACCTGCTATGTCCAACTCCCTGGGTTAGGAACGTACCTTGTCACCTTCCCCAGCGCAGACGATGGCAAATGTGTCTGTTCCCTTCATTGGGCGCCGGGGTTCATTCCATTGGCTGTTTGTTCACTTGTCAGACACTCACTGCGTTTATCCCTGGAATATTTAGAGCTTCCTAGATTCTTTCATTTATTCATCTATTGAGTCCAGCTCAGTGCCAGGCCTTAAGCTGGGGGAGTGTAAAGGGAACAAAAATGGCACTAGCCCCGGTCTCATGGCACTTTTGATCCAGTGGGACAGACGGTCATTCATTCATTCATTCATCGCTCACCTATTTACAGCATGCTAATGATGTACTAGCCCATTACTGGGTGTCCGGGCTCCAGTGGTGAAACAGATGGGCCTCGTCCCTGCTGGCAGGGACACCACGGTCCATTGCGAGGCAGGTGACCAATGGGCCAGGAGGTTAATACACAGCTTGAGGCAGGTGCTGACTAAATAAGATGAAGCTGGGCACAGAGCAGAGCAGGAAGTGGGGTGTGGAGGGTGATCAGGGAATGCGTCTCTGAGGATGTGACATTTAGAAGATAGCTGAAGGATGAGAAGGCATGAGTCATAGGGACATCTGGGGCAGTAGTGGACCGGTGGCCTGGGCAGAGGGAACAGCCAGTGCCAAGTCCCCGAGGCAGAAGCAAGTGGAGATGACCCTGAACATGGAGGAGGCCAGGGCAGCTGGACTGGAGTGGCCCAGGGGGAGAGAGATGGGAGATGAGGGGCAGGGCATGTGGGTCTTGCCAGTCAGGATATGGAGATGGACTTCACTGTGTGGGGGAGAAGGGGTGGAGGGTTTTGAGCAGAAAAATGATACGACGTCATTTATGCATTTTACATGTGGAGAATGGGGTGCAGAGGGTCAGGAACAGAAGCAGGAGCACAGGGAGGAGGCACCTCAGGAATCTGGGGAACTAGGATGGTGGAGGTGATGGACTGGTTGGGTTTGATATGTATTTTGGGGGCAGAGTCAACAAGCCTTGTGGTGGCTTAGACATGGGTTGTAAAGGAGGAGAGAGGAGATTTGGGGATGGCGCCCAAGTCTTTAGCCCGAGCACAGGGATGAGTAGTAACAGGACCACTCACTGAGGTGGGAGAGACCAGAGAAGAGAGAGACACACACAGAATGGATACTTTCTTTCAATCTGAAATAGCTCTGAAAGAAAGGAACCCCGTGTTATGAGAAAGAAGTTGGGGGTATTCAGTGAAGTTTCCCCAGGAAGAAAAGGAGCGAACTAGATGAAGAGGCAAAGACTGAGTGTGCAAAGGCCCTGGGGCAGTCTGACTGGCATTCATCCTGTCACTTTTGAGCACTTTTGAGTAGCCATATGGTAAGGAAGTGTGGCAGGCAGACAGAGAGACAGATAACTAGATGGGAAACTATGTGAGGAGGTTTGAAATTGTCACAGAGGTTCAGCCAGCAGCCCGTCACTGTCAGAGAAGCCTCCCCAAAGACATGACACCATAGTTGAGTCTTGAATGATACACAAGTTAACCAAGAGAAAAAGTGGTCAAGAGGGTCATTCAAGGCTGTTGCTATGGACACATAAACTGTGCTGCATGGAGTAGTCCTATTAAATATATGGTGAGTGGTCCAGCTCGTGTGGCTCAGTGGCTGAGAATCAACCCATGCAGCAAGAGGTCGCCGGTTCGATTCCCAGTCAGGACACATGCCCAGGTTGTGGGTCGGATCCCCAGAGGGGGGCATGCAGGAGGTGGCCAATCAGTGCTCTCTCTCATGGATGTTTCTGTCTCTCCTGCTCACTTCCTCTCTCTCTAAAATCAATAAAGGAAAAAAAGAAAAAAATATTTGGTGGGTGAATAAGTGGGGAAATGAGGAGAGGGGAATGAATGAGTCTGGGCGGGGGTGTGGTCCGTAGGGGCCAGACCACATGGGTTTGACGAGCAGGGTGGTGAGTTGGACTTGAACCAGAGTCACTGGGGGCCCCAGAAGGGCTGGAAGCAGGTGGGAGTGGTAGCCCTGCATGACCTTCCTCACCAGACAGTGCCGCTGCTCCTAGAGGGTCGTTTCTGTGGCCACGTTGGGCCCGTCATGCCCCAGAACTGCTTTCTGGGCCAAGCACTCATGCCAAATCCATTAATAACCCACTGCCAAGCCCCATTGCTCACTTCTGACATTATCCAGGCTGACATCCCCGGAGCTGCGGCCTGAGAATTTATACAACTGCAGAACCAGTGGCTCTGGTTCACTCACCACCTTGGCTGTGACCCTGGAGTGAGCCAAGCCGTGGCCTCCAATTACAGAACTGAGTGCATGAATGGCTCCTTTGATTAACCAGGACACTTGATCCTTCCCTCTTCTCTTTTTTCACTGCTAACACCTAGATGTGTATGATATACAACAATTGGAGAATATGGGAAACTAAAAAGAAGCAAAAATACCACCCCAAAGCCCCAGTGGTTAGCATTTTACTGTGTTTCCTTCCAGTGTTATGCACACATTTTTCATAATTGAGAGCATTCCCCCGAGAATTTTGTTTTTTCACTTATCTTTTAATGTAATCATTTGTAATTAAAAGAGAAACCTCTTCCTAAACCCTTTAAATCTTTGTCTACAAGTCTATCCTAATTTCCTTAACCCGTCCCAGCTGGCAGAGCAGTAGACGGAGCACCCCTCCCCCACTCTGCCCTGCACCAGTGCCTCTGTCCATAAAGCTCTTTCTGTATTTTAATCCCCCCAGTGCAATTATGAGTCAGAAGATGAGGACACCTCCCCAGCTCTTCATTTGGCTAAATAAGCTGCTTCCCAACAGGGTTGCACCGGTTTGCCCCTCCCACCAGCAATATATGCAAATGCCCGTCTCACCATATCTTCCCCAGCACCGAGTATTATAATTTTTCAAGGTCCTTGCCAATGGAGTAGCTAAAAAAATTGGTAGTGCATTGCTGAAAATTCCTTTCTCGCGAGCCTGACCCATTTGTCCAAACGTGATAAGCAGTTGTACTTCTGTTGTGAACAGCTCTTCCCTGTCCTCCACCCATATAGGAAGTGGAACCTCAATGTTATTCTTATCAATTACATGAGCGCTTGAGACAGGGAGGATATTTTTATCTGTGTGTCTCTTTCCTTTTTAGGTTGCATGAGCCTGAGAAGAACGCCAGAGAAATAACCCAGGTACAGTCCTTGGTGAGGTGCCCTTCCTGGGAAACTCGATGGTGTGATTTTCTTACGCCAGCCGGAGATGCAGATTCTGTTCTAAATTAAGACTCCTTTCCCGGGGTGGGAGGGTGCGGAGGGTGGAGGATCTTTAGATTCCTCACTTTCCCCTGTTCTCTGCACACTCTCTCCCTCTGCTCCAGCCTGGATGTCTGTCCCCATCCCCTTGACTCATTGCCACGCACTGCACAACTGCAGGGGGCACAGTGTGTTCATGTCAGCGGAGTCCGGCTGCAGCCTTCCTTCTGGGGATGGTGCCATCCCACCTGCATGCGTTTGCCCAGGCCTGTCCCCCCAGCAGGGGCCCCTGCCCAGCTCATTCCTAGCTCCCCCTGTGCCTCTCACACAGAGGCACACAGCGCTGCTGGGGTCCGTCTTTCTGCTGCAAAGACCTCGTGTCATTAACTCCTCCAGCTGGCAATGTCTCCGCCTCATCGCTGGGATTTCGCAGGCAGCATGGTTGGCCTGTTTCCGAGAAGCCTCGCCTCGCTCCTTACGGGCTGACGCTGTCAGACCACGGAGGCAGAGGGCTCCCCTGTGTCTTGTAACAAGACAGGCCCTGCCCTGAACCTGGAACACGAGAACACCAGCTGTCCTTGCCATTTCCCTGGCTGTTGTCATCAGTTTAGATGTAATCTGCCGGAGAGAATCAGGGCTGGAATCAGACATGATGTTTGTAGGCCAAAACGTTGCGGCCTGCTCTCCTGACCCAGCACGGCCCCCCGTGGCCCTGGCACAGGCTCAGGTGGTAATTAGAAAAAAACACAATTTCCAAACATGGGAGAAGGGGACCTTCTCCCCCAGTCATTTTACCTCTGGACTTCTTTCTGGAACTTTCTGGGGAAAGAATGATGGTAAAAAGAACTGATTACTGAAACCTAGATAAAATTCAGTCAGCAAACACTCGCTGAGCACCTACTATGTGCCCAGCCCTGGGCAGTGAGCCGGGCAGTCACCACTCAGCTCTTGTGGCACTTGCAGCCTGGTATCTGGGGTTCCTGGTGCCAGGTGCCAGCCCTTGCCAGGGAGGGCATTTAATGCTGTTGGTGCGGGTTTCCTAGAGAGAAGTGTGAGCGTGCAGGGTTTGGGACACAGGAGCTGTGTGGTCAGACCACAGCTTTCGAATTCAACAGACTTTGGTTCTTCTCCAGCTGTGTGACTTTGACCAAATTATTTAACCTCCCCAGGTCTCAGTTTTTCCACCTGTAAAAGGGGTACATCATTCCGACCAAGCCGGGTTGTGATAAGGCCTAACTAGGTGATCCGGGTGATAGCATGGTGCTCACGGCCGTCGGGAACTGAGATCCGTAGTTGTTTTTATGCACCAACCAGGAGTTACCCTTGTCGGCAGCTCCCCTCCGCTCTGCAGCATAGGGCCAGGCACAGAAGAAGCAAAGTTTATCATTCCTGATGGGTAATTATAAGGCGCAGTTGTGGGTGATAAGATTAGCACATGGGAGACAGATATCCAGGTTTGCTGGGTGGCTGATAATTGTGACCATTTATTGAACATACATGCTCATTCCGTACGCGCCAGGCTCCATTCTAACTTTACCTGGATGATCTCAGCCGATCTTCACAGCGACCCTGGAGATAGATACAGTTATTACCCTCACTTTACAGGTGGGGAAACTGAGGCCCAGAAAGGTGAAGAATTTCCCAAAGCCTGTCAGCTAGAGAGAGCAGAACTTGACTCAAACTCCAGGCTTCCGACTGCGGAACCTTTCCCACCCTAAGTGGCCTCATTCTCACACGCCTTGTTCTGTTTCCCAGTGCCCAGCCTCACCCCGAGTGAGGCTAAAATTGTTGCCATTCACTGATTTGTTCCTTCAACACCCATCCGGCTTCTTCTGGGTCAGCCTCGGTTTCTGTACCATAACAAATGTCTCATGACTATTTGTCAAATAAATCAGTCAATGAATGAATGTCCCCACTCCCCAGGGGTCAGCATTTACTCGGACCCCATACAGACACAGTCCTATGTGGTGGGAACCCCGGACCCAGCCAATGGGAGGGTGGATTGAATTCATGACAAGGGGAAGGAGAGGGACGGACGCTAGGCAGAGGGAAGAGTAAGACAAGGCAGGACAGAGCTGTGGGAGGAGGTGACACTGAGTCAGGGCTGGGAGGTGACCACAGTGGCATTCCAGAAGAGCATCGGGCTGTGTGAGGAGGGAGGTGGATTGGAAGGGTAGGGCGGGAGGCAGGTAACCTTGACCAGAGAAGAGCTGGGTTTGAACTGTGGCTGAGTCTGTGGGGGCCAAGAGGAAACAGAAGCATCCAGACTTGCTACTGATGAGTGGGTGAGAGGACAGGGGCTCCAGAATGATCTTCTGTCTATCTCACTTAGGTCCAGGACAACAACGACATCACATATGCAGACCTGAACCTGCCCAAGAGGAAGAAGTCTGCCCCCCGGGCTGCTGAGTCCAACAACCACACGGAATACGCCAGCATCCAGGCCGTCCGGCCGCCCGCGCCTGAAGACACCCTTACCTATGCCGACCTGGATATGGTCCACCTCAACCGGGCCCCCAAGCAGCCAGCCCCAAAGCCCGAGCCATCTCACTCGGAGTATGCCAGCGTTCAGGTCCAGAGGAAGTGAACAGGGCCTAGGTCGTCTCTGGGTCTGTGCCCATGAGCCTGCCTGTCCCCCGTGGGACGGGCAGCTCAGTTCCCGGAGGGCCAGGGTGGCGCAGGTCTTGGGACCCAAGGATGAGGCTGGATCTTGGCTCCCCGACCCGCTTGGCTCTCCAGCATTTCCAGGGTGGCCACAGCCTCCCACATTGTCACATGGAAGCTAATGCTGCCAGACCGGCCAGGGAACCCACCTGGGACCTGGCCAGAGCTGCCAGGGGTCCAAGAACTCTCATGCGTCTCTCCATCAACCATGGGTCTTGACGACTCTTGACAGCCTCCTTGATCTTCCAAGGTGAGGAGGGAGAAAATCCCCACCTGCTCCTCCCACCACCACCACCACCACCACCATCCAACGGGAGCTCTGGGAAAAGTTCTGCTTAGATTAAACTGCCCCATCCATGGAGAAGCTTAAACAAAACAAAATAAAAAAAAGCGCTGGGACTGCATCCTGAGAGTCAGTGAGGCTGCTGCCAACAGCCCTGGCCTCCCGCATCCCTGGACTGACAAGTCACAAGCCCTGGGGAGGAGAGAACCCTCCAGGGAGTCCTCCACCACCGAGGACTGAGTGCCGGACCCCCCTCCTCGTGCCCTCCGAGACTCCTCGAGGGCCCAGCATCCTGACGTGACACTCCATGTGGACCCGCCTCGCCTTTCCAGACCTGAGCTTGCTTCCTCCAGCTAGCACTAACTCAGCAACATCTCGCTGTGGACGCCTGTAAATTATTGATACATGTGAAACGTGCAATCTTGAAACTGAGGTGTAAGAAAATTTGATCTGTGGTGTTTTGTTTGTTTTTTTCTTAAAACAACGGCAGCATTATCTTGGCTCTTTGTCATGTGTTGAAGTCCATGGTCGGGTCTTGTGCCGTCTAAGGTTTAGCAGTTGGTTCCCTGGAGGGAAGATGCTACAGCAGAAAGCGAGGTCCTCATGTCCCAGAGCTCTGAGGATAGGGACGAAGACTCCAGCTCGGCTGCTCCGTGGAGATGCTCAGCCTTCTCTCCAGGACGAAATTGGCCACGTTCTCGGGCGAGCCACGTGGCTGGTACTACTGCCTTCCTGCCCCCGCGTGGTAAGTCTGAACCTGCCAGTGCTTCTCCAGGCTGCCTCCTCGCCCTGCGGTCTTGTCGAGACCAAATGCCTCAGTCTGCTCTCTTGGAAAGAGGGGAACCATTCCTCATTAGCACTTTAGGGCCACGCAGGGTAGGAAGCTGTGCCTGGCTTTCCCCCCACACACCCTTTTAGTGACCTTCCTTCACTCCAGCTCTCTGATTTCTGCTCTCAAACCCTGTGGGATCAAACTGGAATAAATCCAAGGCCGGCAGCTGGGCAGCTGTGAGGCCAGGATTGACCCCTTTCTGTCCCTCTGTCTCAGGAGGTTGGGCAGAAGCTGTGACCCATGGTCCTCTGACCCCCACCCTTCCAAGGCAGTGTGGGGGCCTGGCTGGCCCGGGGCCAGCAGCAGCTGCACACTGTTTGGTTGTCACATGTAGCTGATCCGCTCTTAGCGCTGAGACACTCGTCTTCCCCGCCCCCGCCCCGGGCCA
Source organism: Molossus molossus (assembly GCF_014108415.1). Taxonomy (NCBI): domain Eukaryota; kingdom Metazoa; phylum Chordata; class Mammalia; order Chiroptera; family Molossidae; genus Molossus; species Molossus molossus. The sequence continues at coordinate 25,627,704 of NW_023425399.1, forward strand.
GAGGTTGGGTGCCCGAGGGATTGCTGCTCAGGCCACCAGAGCAAGAGAGAAACTGACCCCTCCTGCCTGGCAGCATGGCCTACAGGTGGACCCGGCTCTCGGGGACGGTGACGGGGTGTTTTACATGACGGCATCCAGGAGTGAGCTGAGCCAACAGGCCATGTGGGCAGCTTTGGCTCAACGAGCTGGAGTTTTTCTGTGGCATCTGGGAGCACAGTAGCTCAGCCACCTGGCTCAGACCATTTCCAAATTCCAAAAGGTTGGCTTGTCAACCTGTGTCTCCCCGTCTTCTGCCCGGAGAGAACGCACACACACGCGCACACACTCACACAGAATCTTGAAAGGATGTTTTCTTGGTGCCATTTTAATTTAATTTTATTTTGACGTTCGGAAGGGGAGTAAGGGAGTGAGTCCAAGGAAGCCGTGTAGTTTGAGCTGCAGACCGGCAGCCTGGAGATTCTGATACCTTGTGTATCGAACCCCAGGAAAAGGAAGAGGTCGGAGCGACAGTGCGGAAGGAGCGTGGTTTCGGGTTTATTTTAAGACTGCTGGGAAGGAAACAGGCCCCATTTTGTATATAGTTGCAACTTAAACTTTTTGGCTTGCAAAATATTTTTGTAATAAAGATTTCTGGGTAACAATGACTCCTCTGAGTGTTGAGTGTCCTTGTCTCTCTGCGTGTGTCCCCTTGTCCCCAGGAGCCTGGGAGAGGCTCGCATGTGCCTAGGGCTGGGCAACGATCATGGCATTTGGTCCTCTCTCTTGGGTTTGTTTGTTTTTTCAAATTATTTTTCTTTGTTGAATTTTTTTTAGAGAGCAAGGAAGAGGGAGAGAGATGGAAACATCGATGAGAGAGAACATAGACTGGCCGCCTCCTGCATGCCCCCCACTGGAGATTTGGCCCACAACCTGGGCATGTGCCCTGACTGGGAATCGAACTGGCGACCTCTTGGTGCATGGGTCGACGCTCAACCACTGAGCCACACCGGCCAGGTTCTCTCTTGGGTTTTAAATAGACACAAAGACTGTTTCCCTGGCTCAGAGGGAGTCGGGGGAGGTTGTGCCCAGGACACCTGCATAAGCAGAATTCCAACAGACAACTGAGTCTGAATCCGGCGCTGCTACTTCAGAGCTGCAGGAATTCAAACCACTCATCTCCCCGCGACAGGCCCGTCCTCAGCACGGTGGGGACAGTACCAACTGCAACCAGGTTACTCTGGGGATCAGAAGGGTCATGGGGCACCAAGCCCTATGCTTGGGACATGCAGACCTTCACTACACATTGGGTCTTTTCTCCCCCCTCTAAACATTGCACACTGGGGTCTGGTCACCCCTCACCACCCGTGGGATCTTGGTCAAGCAGAACCTCGCTTTCCTCCTCTACCGAATGCAGAAACCTAATGCTTGTCCTAGAATATCCTTGCCGGATGACTCCTGTCACATGCTAGTATATAGTAGGTGCTCAAAACATAGCTTCCTTACCTTCCCTCCACTAGTATATTACTAACATTAATGGCAATTATGTCATATTCAGTGCTTACTGTGTGTTGGCACTTTTCATTGATTAGCTCTTCTAAACCTCACAACTCCAGGTAGGTAATATTACTGACCTCCTTTTATAAACAAGACACAGAGAGGTCACGTAACTTGTACAGGGTCACACAGTCATGTTGCTGGAACTTATCTCCAGCTTTCTGACTTCAGAGCCCAACTTCTAACCTCTGAGCTAACAGCAGCACTTCATGTGTTGTCACTGACTGCAGCATGGTGAGTAGTATGCCAAGTGCTTTACAGTTATTAAATCGTTTAACCCCCAACCACCTTGTGCGGTAGGAACTCCTTATCCATATTTTACAGATGAAGACACCGAGGCACAGAGAAGTTAAGCCATTTCCCCAATGTCCCATTAGCAGAGCCGGGGTTTGAACTGAGGAGTCTGGCTCTTCCCCACCACATTGCACTGCCTCATTTAATTCCCAGCACTATCAGCAATGCGTATGCCCATTTTGCAGAGCAGGAAAGTTGAGGCTCAGGGCATGCATGTGACCTGGCCAATCTCACACGAAGAATATTTAGTTGAGCTGGAACTTGGACTCAGATCCATCAGAGCATGCGGGACCATCCCTGAGCCCTTGGCCTGCTCCATATGAACAGGGACCACCTGGGGCGAAGAGCCTCCTGCAGGGCTCAGAGGTCGTGGGCCTCCGGCCAGCACCTTGGCTGTGATGGAGAACTTGGCTCTCTGTGAAATGTGTGCTGCTTGGGGATGCGCTGTTCGGGAACACATCCTGGCTGAGTGGGCGGGGAAACGCCTTCTGTTTCCAAGGAAGGTGGGGGATGAAGACTGTGTCCAGGCAAGGAGACGTGGGGAATGAATTTCATGCTGCACTTGAAATCTGCAGGGCTGCAGGAACCAAGGGACCCTCTTCCTGCCCGCCTGGAAATCGGTCAGGCATTTGGCATTTATCAGAGGATCAGAAGCCCCACTCTCTGAGGACCCAGAGGCCCCGCCCACTTCACTTGACAATCAGAAAAATCTCTGCCCCTCTCAAGATTCAAATGCTAGACTGTAAAAGCCCCTGTGTCTTCTAGCATATTCCCACCAGTTAAATTTGGATCAAGTTGGTTTATTTTCATTTTTACATAAGCACTTACTATGTATCAACAGTCTCTTAAATTCTATATAAATATTAACTTATTTAATATCAGTTCACGCCATCCTCTTAACAAACCTATAATGTAGACACTATGATTATCCCATTTACTAGAGAAATTAAAGCACAGAGATATTATGTATCTTGTTCAAGGGCCGCCACCCAGGAGGTGATATAGCTGTGGGTGTGGGTGGGCATTGGATGGGCAGAGAGGGGTCTGGGGGTTGCTGGAGGTACAGTGGGGACCTCAGATATTATTGGGGTGCACTGAGCTCTACAAGGAGCCAGAAAACACCACATGGTCTCAGCCCCAAAGATAAGATCATCAGAGCAGTCCCGGTCACTTGTCAGCAGATGTACCCTTGGGCTTCCCCAAGGCTTGACCTACCACCACTGGGGTCCCCACCGAGCCCCTCCCTTAACCATGGCACTGTGCTTGACCAGGGTCCGGATTCGTTTTCTGAATGCAGGATTATGAAATTGCAAATGCTTTCTAAAAACACGTGCTCCAGATGTCCAAAAAACAGGCAAAACCTTGGTCCGAGGTCAGAGGGGAGCTATCCTTGGAGTGAACAGAGATGGGAAAACCGAAGGGGCCCTCTGGGCGATGGCATGTTCTGTGTCTCCATCTGAGTGGTGGCTGCGTGGGGCCTGCAGATGTACGAACCCTTCAGAGCAGCCTGGCCGTGTCTGCATCCCCTGTGTGAGTTCTGCCTCAAAGTTTCAAAGAGACTGGTGCGCCCCCCAGCAGTCAGCCCCCAACTGTGACGCCTGCCCCAGCCTGACAGTTTCTTAAAGATGGTGTCAAGGCTTTGTGTTTGGTCCCCAAGCCCAGCCCAGGGCCTGGCTCCCGTGAGGGGCTCAGGGAGGGTTGCTGGGTCCATGTGAAAGATAGCATCCCAGTGACCAAACTAGTACATGAAACCAGGAAAGAAAAAGTGCCAAGCTGGACCTGAAGACCAAGGCTGGACGAGGATAAAGCTTTATCTGTCATCTCTTCATCTATGGAGACTCCCTTCGTTACTCTCCCCGCTCACCTCACCCCTCTGCTCCCCCAGGGTTACAGAGACGCTGCACACAGTCCTTGCCCCATGACCTTGGGCGAGCAGCTTCGCCTCTGAGCCTTGCTTTGGTCACCTGAGTAATGGACAGCAGATGTCTTCACCTCAGGGGCTTCTCTTGAAGGTTAAATAGAATCTGGATCGAAGAAAACCCTTTGCAACAGAGAGGCAGACAGCAACACCTCACACACATATCCACACACACTCACATTCACACCCACATAGCCACACACTCCACATGCACTCACACACACAGCCACACACCCCACTACACTCACCCACACACACAGCCACACACCCCACTACACTCACTCACACACACAGCCACACACCCCACTACACTCACCCACACACACAGTCACATACCCCACATGCACTCACACACACAGTCACACACCCCACATGCACTCACACACACACAGTCACACACCCCACATGCACTCACACACACACAGCCACACACCCCACATGCACTCACCCACACACACAGTCACATACCCCACATGCACTCACACACACACAGTCACACACCCCACATGCACTCACACACACACAGCCACACACCCCACATGCACTCACCCACACACACAGTCACACACCCCACATGCACTCACCCACACACACAGTCACACACCCCACATGCACTCACCCACACACACACATACCCCACATGCACTCACACACACAGCCACACACCCTACATGCACTCACACACACACAGCCACACACCCCACATGCACTCACACACACACAGTCACACACCCCACATGCACTCACACACACACAGTCACACACCCCACTACACTCACCCACACACACAGTCACATACCCCACATGCACTCACACACACAGCCACACACCCCACATACACTCTCACACACACATAGCCACATGCCCTATATATACTGATCTACAGTCACACACCCCACATACACTCACATCCCCACACTCACACATTCACACCCCATACTTGCATACATTCACACACCATCATACACATAATCACACCCCCACACTCACACATTCGCACGTATACACACATAGACATTCACACACACACACCAAGGCCAGGTTCTCAGAGGAGCTCAACAATGATGGATCTCCTCTCCCAGCTGAAGTCATTTTATCAAGTCCCTCCCTCCCTCGCTGTCCTAGGCTCCCTCTTGCCAACTTCGGAGAATACAACACCCCAACCCGATTTTCAGGCTCATCTTTTACCCCACTGGACCTTTTCAAGGACACTTCCTGCTCTTCCCCAACCCAGGCTGGACTCTGGCCAGGCTACTCTGCCTGTCCCATCAAATGCCAGGTGGACCCACCAGTGACTGCCCTGGCCTCGCAGAGAGTCACTCTGAAGTGACTTACTTGGTGCCTCCCCAACCTTGACCCTCCCAACACCGGCCGGACCTTCCCTTCCTACCTTTAGGATCAGGCCCCTGGGGCAGAGGGACGGAAGACCACCATGTGCCAGACAGGATCCGAGCACTTGAATTCTTTATTCCACTAAACCTTTACATCCTTTGGATGTTCAGGGGTGCTATGGTGTCTATTTCACAGATAAGAAAACTGGGGCTCAGAACCGTAAAGAGATAAGCTCAAGATCACTCATTCAACCAATATTTATATCTCAAGCTCCCACTGTGAACCTGGTCCTGTGCAAAAATTCTGAGGCTACAATGTTGACAAAAGATGGGCCACCCCCTGTAACCTCCTGGGCCGTGGGGAGCCAGAGCGTCGGGAATCCCAATACGTGCAGCAGGGCTGCTAGGACGAAGCTGGCGGCGTGTGATCTTCCGGAAGCTGTAAAACATGATACATACAACTACGAAATGAACACCTTAATGAGGGAGCCAGCAGGAGGGGACAGCTGATTCCAAGAGTAAATGGGTGTTTACAGACTGTGGAAACAGGAATGCGGAATAACTTTGTTAGATTACGTATAAAACTGGCTGATGTTCTACAAAACAGAAGTCAGTTGCACCGTTCCTGGACAAAAAATGCACAAATTAGCATGAAACTTTGCAAAATCTGGGCCCTCATCAAACAGCAAGGTCAAACTCAAGTGTATTCCCATAGAATTAACAAACCTTTGGTGGGCCTTTATAAACAATGACCCAGTATGGCAATAAAAAAAAAAAAAAAGTAATACCTTCTTTTGTCTTATTTCTAAATTTCAGATACTTTTTCTTATTTGAAGAAAGTACACAGGCTTCACTCGGCCTACATAGGGCAGAAAGTCTTCCTGAAAAGGGAATTCTTGAGCTGAGACCTCAAGGATGTGCATGAATGAGTCAAACAGAGTACAAAGGGGGCTGTAACAGGCAGAAGCAAGCCTCCTCCGTGTGGGCTGGCCTCCGCCAAACTCGCAGCTCTCCCCATAGCTCCCTGCAACAACAGTGTCCTGGCGTTCCTGAAATGAACCACAGGGTCTTTGTACATGCTGCTCTGTCTGCCTAGAACACTTGCTGGGTCTTTTCTGCTTGTCCTCCAATCCAAAGACTGGGTCAGATTCCTCTGTTCAACCCTCATGACAACCCTGCCCAGAACTTCTCCTTTGTAAATGTTGTCACTATTTGCAATTATACATCGACCCTGTGATTACTTGATTAGCATGCCCGGGAACTGCCTTGGGGCAGGGTAGGTATTGCCTTTGATCACCAATGTAACTCCTGTGCCCAGCCCGAAGAAGGTATCCAATAAATATTTGTTGGCTGGATGAGAGGAGGGGTGGAGGGATGGAAGAATGGAGGGTGAGGGGATGAATGAATGGGAAGATAGATGGATAGGTGGACAGGAGGGGGAGAGGATGAAGGGCTGGATGGATAGATGCACAGGAGAATGGATATATGGGTGGGAAGGAAGGAAGGAAGGAAGGAAGGAAGGAAGGAAGGAAGGAAGGAAGGAAGGAAGGAAGGAAGGACCATGAAGAGAAAGTAAAAAGCATAGCCGTTGGAAGCTGTGTGGCATCTTAGAAGTGAAAGTGCCCCAGCTGGCAGGTTTGGAACAGGAGGACCCCAGACAGCTGACTTTTTCCACTGAGTCGGTCTGCCTTTCATGGTGCTCCTGGGTTCAGAGCAGTCACTTTTTAGAGAACGAACGCATGCTCCCCAACGGGCCAGGAGCCAGAGACCCTTGTCTGAGCCTTCGATGCCTCATCTGGGGAACCGGGGTCACATGTAGAAAACAGGATGAGAGATGGCGAAGGTCCTTCCCCAGCCTGAAATTGCACAACGCTGGCGCCACCGGTGGATGTTCCAACTTGGAGAGCTGGCGGGGCTTGGCTGCTCAGCAGAAGTGTCCTGTTTGGCCTGGCTTCAAGGACAACAGGCCGAGCCCGCGCGGTGGAAGGTGCTGTTCCCAGCCACCAGGGCCCTGTGCCCCCGCGGGCGGCTCTGGGCAGGGTCAGCTGGTGCAGCAGCCGGTCACATGGCTCTGGGCCACAGACCTGTCTCTAGAATGAGGCCGGGTGAGAGTTTAATGGCGAGAAGGCTGTGGCCTGACGGAGGCTGTCAGCTCCATTCAGCCGGGCTCCCTTGGTGCCAGTAAACAGACCCTGTGCACAGGCAGATTAGCGCATTACCGCCAACATTATGTGCGGGTTGCAAAGGCGCTGCGGTGTCCAGGCCGGGAGCTGCCATTACCGCAGGACCTTTCACTGAAAAATATTTCTTGGGGCAATTAAATCTTCAGCTGTCTCCTCGCAGGGAGTGCCAGCTTGCATTTTAATTATCCTTAAAAGAGCGAAGTAGGGGAAAGGACACGAGGCAAAGAATTAAAAAAATAACAGTCTGCTTTATAAACATAGCCATCATCTCGGGCTGTGCATCTATTCAGAGAGTTTTCCCCCATCAACTCCACAAGGCGCTGACCCTTTGGGCCCCAGGCTCCCTGGAAGGGGGCGTCTGGGGCGTCAGGGAGAGGTGGGGGCGTGCGGAGTGTGGGCTGCGTGTTCTCTGCGGGGTAGTCGCTGTGGCGGCAGCATTACTCATACTCTGTTTCTTCGTGACCACCTTCTACCAGGTGGATATTATTAACCTAATTTTACAAATGAGGAAACTGAAACTGAGAAAATAATTGCTAATAACATGAGCTACAGCAACAAAAAGGCACGAGCTACCAACACACACAACAAGGTGGATGAAGCTCCGAAACACTGCCCAGCCCCAGACGCTGGCGTGTGCCCAGTATGGCTCCATGTTTCCCCGGTTCTAGAGCCGGCAAAGACTCTGTCAGGACAGAAAGCAGAGGGGGGACGGATGACTGAAGGGCAGAGGGAACTTTTGGGGAGATTGAAATATCTTTTATCTCCACTGAGGTGATGCTTACACGGGTGTGTGTGTGTGTGTGTGTATCATTGAACAGTATTCTTCATTTATTTATTTATTTTCTTTATTGATTTTAGAGAGAGAGATAGAAACATCGATGAGAAAAAACATCGACTGGCCACCTCCTGCATGCCCCCCACTGGGGATCAGGCCCACAACCTGGGCATGTGCCCTGATCGGGAACTGAACCGGTGACCTCCTGTTGCATGGGTCGATGCTCAACCACTGAGCCACATCGGCTGGCTGAACGGTAGTCTTTTTTTTTTTTTTTAATCCTCACCCAAGGACATTTTCCCATTTTTTGTTCAGATAGAGTGGGAGGGGGAGAGAGGGAGAGAGGGAGAGAGAGACATCGACGTGAAAGGGACACATCGAGTGGTTGCCACCTGCACGACCCAACCAGGGCCAGGGACAAACTGCAGCTGAGGTACATGCCCTTAGTGGGAACCGAACCCGGGTCTCTCTGGACTGCAGGCCAACACTCTAACCGCTGAGCCAAACCAGCCAGGGCCTGAACAGTATTCTTAAAAGGAGTGCATTTTATTGTTTGTAAGTTACACCTTAATAAAGTTCATTTAATCATAATTTAAAAATACATACGAGTTAAGGTTTATCTAGAACTTCCTCTTCCCCAGTCCCATTGTGAGTGCCTTCCCTGTGTTCAGCCCTTCATTTATCCATCGCACCACTCTGTGACGTAGGCACTGTGAAGACCTCATTTCCCAGATGAGGAGACTGAGGCACAGACAAGTTAAGAAGTTTTTCAAGGTGATATGGATAGTAGGAGGCAGAGCCTGGGTTCCAATTCAGACAGGCTGATGCTGGAGCCTATGGCTTTGAAAGCAAAGGTCAGAGTAACCCAGCTAATTAGTCCTGGAGGCAGAGTGAAATCCCAGGGCCTTTCCAACATGACCAAACTGGCAGAAGGGGGAAGTTCACTAAGAACTATTTCTCCAGCATCTACTGTGGGCCACACTGTGGACACATGGGGAGCAGTAGGAAAGTCCCAGGTACTTCGTGAGGTGGGCGGGGGACAGGTGAGGCAGGGTTTGCCAAATAATCACAAACATGAGTGTGACCCCAGAAGCACAATCCACTTGGGAGTTTGCCCAACACCACACCCTCCAGTGGAAACAGAGTTGCCTGGGCAGGCACCGAATTCCTGAGCTACTCAATGTCCCTTCTGCTGATTCAGAACAAGTTGGAAAATCTTGTCTTTCAAGAGATGGGGGCAGAGGCCCTTTGAAATCACGCCTGCCTTGTCCTTAGCACCTTGAGCTTAGAGCTCAGCTATGTCAAGAATGTCCCTGTGCATTCCCCTGCCTGGGCCACCCAGGGAGTGGCATTCCAGCATGCTGGGTGACAGCTGGGAGCACCCAGGGCCCAAGGAGAGAACTTCGCCTGGAGCCAAGCACCCAGGCCCTGTGGAGAGCCCCTGTGGCCTTGGTTCCAGGAAATGGAACAGGAGTTTTTGGCAGCAAAGGTTAAGTCTGCTCCCAAATGCTCACAACCTTTGCTGATAGGAACCTTGTGTGGAGAGCTTGAGCTGGGCACTTTGGGTACATTAGTCAATTTATTCCTCTCAGTAAGCTCTGGACCACCACCTGGGTTCCCAGGTGAGTAGAGAGAAGGGAGGTGACCTACCCAAGACCACACGCAAGAATAGAACTGGCATCTGGCCCCCTCCACTGACATCCACGGGCTCCTGAGCCTCACTTCAGCCTCAGTCCCACTGAGGCAATCACTCATCACCATTTAGTGAATATATTGTTGGAAGTCAGCCTCCCTGGATTCATTTTCTGGCTCCTCTGCTTTCCAACTGACCTTGGGCCAGTTTCCTCCTCGGTAGAATGGTGCCCATTACTGTACTTCCCCCAAAGGTTGCCGTGAAGATCAAAGGAGACGAGACAATAAATGTAAAAGTGGTTACAACTGTGCCCAGATGACCAGCAGCCCACAAAAAGTGGTAGCTATTCTTATTGCATGAGCTTTGTTTTTACACAAATGGGCTCATAGCCAACCACTTTATGTTTGGGGCACCTTTCCAAATAACACATACAGTCTACCTCATCCTCTTAAACAGCTTCATCGGATTCTTATCTTCATTTGTTCATTCATCCATTCATCCGCCCAACGTGTGCAATGGCAGCTCCTATACACCAGGCAAGGACACACAGCATATTAAGTCCGCACTCTCGGTTCTAGTAGAGAGACAATTAACAAGCACACAAATAAATAATCGAAATCATTTCACCTGCCGAGTGCTCTGAGGAGAATAAGATGGCGCAAAGTGATGGAGAGAGACTGGGTGGGGAGAGAGAAAGCGATTTAGATGCAGTGTTCTAATTCCCCAAGGAGATGGCATTCGTCCTGCCACCGGCTGAAGGAAGGGGGAGCCAGGGACGAACCTGGGCTAGAATACTCCAGGCAGAGGGAGGAACACGGGCAAAGGCCGTGAGGCTGGTTTGACTGGAAGTAGAGAACGAGCATTCGTGAGATGGTGGGGGACAGGCCAGCTGGAGCCCTCGAGGTGGGGCCATGGTGGGAGCTTAGCTTTCATCCTGAGAGCAATAGGAAGCCGCCCATATGAATTTTCACATGCCACCCTGGCTGCTGCGTAGAAATGGACCGGAGGAGCACCGACGGGAGACGCGGGAGGGCGTGAATTCCCCGTTGATGACGTGTTGCGTCGCTCCTTGCAAACCAATCTGCAAGAAACATCATTGCACAGAAATTCCCAGAGGTGGGGTGGTCGGATTTATCACACAAACAGTTATTTTTCATCGTGTCCAGACTGCCACACCGCCTTCCACTGCACTCCCAGGGCACATGCAGGAGTGCCAGCTTCCAGACTTGACTTTCTCCACCTGCTTGGCTCCTGGGAACACTTCTCCCAACCTCCCCAGTCCTGGCACACCCCCACCAGTCTTGAATGCATTCGTAGTTCTTGTTGCCGGCTGGAATTACAAGTTGTTAAAAAGAAAATCTCAGAATCAGGCCAAGTGGCCAAAAAACTGCCCAGGGGCCGCCTGTTTCAGTGGGAGTCAGAGACAGGCCTCCAGCACGCCGAAGGAGACCAATTTACCCCTATTCTTCCAGCCACGGTGAACTTTGCTTCTTCTTTTTTTTTCTTTCTGTTTGGTCGTGAAAACAAGGCACCGCACTGAGATGGCAGTGAGAACGGGCCCTGAGTTTACAAATGATCAAAAACCAGGAATGGAGGAAGCTGCTATCCTCTGAGCCTGTTGCCTCCCACCTCACCGGGGCCACACCAGACCTGTCAGTGCCCCCTGGTGGCCACCACCTGCCAGGCAGCCTCCCGGCTTCCATTCCACGCCCACTTCTCTGCCACATTCCCCTTTTCATGAGGGGCCTTTTCAAAGGAAGCATTTCCCTTTAATCAGCAGCCACCGCATCTGCAGCAATGTCGACACATAATTTTACTATTTTCTCATCACTTAGGACTTATTTGTGCTGTTTATTTGGGGGAGAGGAAGGGTTGCTGAAATTTATAACTAGCATGTGTGCGGTATCTGATTTTAATCTTGGCATTTGGAGATGCTTTGAAGAAGGTTTATGTTATCTTTGCCAGACTGACCTGGTGAGTTACTTAATTGGGAAAGAATTTTGCAACATACTATTTCTTAATATTTTATCTTGTAAGACAAGTGGCTTTTTCCCCCATAGCAAAATACATGGATAGCAAACTCTTTGAAACAAGCAGTCATTATTATTCATTAACTGCTGATGAGGTGGCAGCTGTCAGATTGGACCCATTGTCTTATTTTACCTTCTCAGCAACTTTATAAGGGAGGGAGGTGTGAGTTTTGTAAAAATTTTACAAAAAAGGAAACTGAGGCATCGAGACGTTAAGTTACCCAATGCAAGAAGCTAGTCAGAGGCAGACCTGAGATGCAAACCCAGCACTCCCTTTCTTTGTAATCATTTTTTGCACCGGCCACAGGGCCTTGAACTATCCCAACCTAGCCGAGCTGCAGCGGTGTGTCCCAGAATTCCCATTTCACGTGGTTCTGGGTTGACACTGGCCATGTGCAATAGTTTGCTCAGGGTTTCTATGGCACAAGTTAAGAAGCTACCATCAGCTCTGGCCATTTTGGCTGAGTGGTTAGAGTGTCAGCCTGCAGACCAAAGGGTCATGGCTTCAATTCCCAGTCAAGGGCACATATCTGGGTTGCAGGTTCGATCGATCCCCAGCCCCAGGCTGGGTCATGCAGAAGGCAACCAATCAATGTGTCTCTCTCACCTCTCTCTCTCTCTCTCTCTCTCTCTCTCTCTCTCTCTCTCTCTCTCCCCTTCCATCCCTCCCTTCCACTCTATCTAAAAAAAAAATCAATGGAAATATATCCTTGGGTGAGGATTAATAAAAAAAATAAATAAAGACAGAGAGACAGAGAGGCCACTCACGCATGTTGTTGCTGACCCGCATGTTGTTGCTGACCTGCACGTAGGTTCTGACCCGCATGTTGTTGCTGACCTGCTATTGTTCTGACCCGCATGTTGTTGCTGACCTGCACGTAGGTTCTGACCCGCATGTTGTTGCTGACCTGCACGTAGGTTCTGACCTGCTGTCCACCTCGTCGGCATGGAGGCAACGCTCAGATTCACGGTTCCCACCTGATCTTCCTCAGCTTCTCCAAGCCGTGGGCCAGGTGCGCGTGCGGCTCCCTGGGAAGGGCTCCTGGTCCCCTGCAGGTCATTTCGGCACTGAGGTTGCTGACAGGTAGATGCAGTTTTCAGTTTGTCCTTCCTCTCGCCCACAGCAGCTCTCCTTTCCCACTGCTGGTCCGGCTGCCCGGAGAAACTTCCAGCTCACACTAAGCGCAGGGCTGACAGCCTGCACAGCAGCTCCACCAGCTCCCGCCCGCACGAGGTCACAGCCCTCTGATGACTCCCTCGAGCTCTCCGAGGGGACCTTACAGCACAGGGGTTTGATGTTATTGAGAAAACAGTCAACTCCCTTTCACCTAAATTTGACAGATTTAGCAAATTAAAATACAGGACAGTTGATTAAATTTGAGTTGCGTACAGACGATGAACATCTTTTTAGTGTAAGTGCATCTCATGCAATATTTGAGACATGCTTCTTCTACTAAAAATATACTTGTTATCTATCTGACAGTCAACTGTAACTGGGCATAGGCATTCTGAATTTATCTGGCCACCCTATCTTTATTCCCCCAGAGGTGCCTTCCAGGGAGACCCACATAACCGAGCCTCTTTATGACATGACCAGAACATTTGAGTAAGCAGCACATGGGAGCCTTGGAGGATGGCTAGGATAAGCTGTGGTTGGTCCTCGGGGGACCTCAGTTTCTCCTTGGGTTATGTTGTGAAGCTGGAGTCCCCGAGGGACCTCAAGTCCACACACCGATCACCACCACCTTCAGGACAAAGTCCCAGTTCTTCAGTGAGGCAGTTAACCCACCGCACCTCTTGCCCAGCTCCACAACCACCTAGAAAGACTTATATTCCCCCAAAGACAACCTCTTCTCACCTGTAGGACTTTACCTTCACTCTTCTCCTGCCTGGAATGCCTCTCCCTTCCTTGAATGCCCTTTAAACTCCTATTCACCCTTTATACCTTTAATACCACCTCCTCCCAGAAGCCTTCCCTGACCAGTCAGAGAGGTGCCTGCCTTCATTTCTCTGGACCTTTGGGGTTTTTTTATACTTAAATGATAGTGGGATCATAGCTTAGACCTGTTTAATATGCTCTAAGGACAAAAGAAAAAAGAAAAGCAAGATGAATAATTAAATAAGGCACAGTGGTTCAATGGGCACACGCACACCCTCGGTGGATGTGAGATACAGTGAGAATCTGTGAGAATCTTTATTTTCTTAATCTGTGCATGGGATGTTAATGAACATTCGGGTTTTTCACATATGGCATCATTTACATACAAAAATAGCATGACACAAATATATTGGAATGACATATTAGATACATTCCAACATAATATATGCCTGGGGCTCAGTCCCCCAGGGCCTCTCATCCTATAACTGCTTGATGCATTTAGACTTTAAAGAGAAATGTGGTTTTTTTTTAATTAATTAATTTATTTTTGTTACAGATGTTTCTCCTTTTCCTCCCACTGATACCCCCTCCTTTTCCCTCCCCGCCCTGTCCCCAGTTTTGTTGTCCATGTCCATTGTTCATACATACATGCATATAAGTTCTGTGGTTTATCTCTCCCCCACTACCCCCTCTTCTGGGGATTGTCAGTCTGTACCCCACTTCCACATCTCTGGTACTACCCCATTCCTCACTGTTATGTTCATTATATTCCACAAATAAGTGAGATCATGTGATATTTGTCTTTCTCTGCTTGGCTTGTTTCACTTAGGATAATACTCTCCAGGTCCCTCCATGTCATCTCAAAGGATAAGAAATCTTTCTTGCCCTGGCCAGTTTGGCTCAGCGGTTAGAGCGTCGACCTGCGGTCCTGAGAGACCCAGGTTCGGTTCCCCCTAAGGGCGCGTACCTCAGTTGCAGTTTGTCCCTGGCTCTGGTCGGTCGTGCGAGTGGCAGCCACTCAATGTGTTCCTTTCACATCGATGTTTCTCTCTCTCTCTCTGTTCCTCTCTCTCCCTCCCACTCTACCTGAACAAAAAAATGGGAAAATGTCCTCGGGTGAGGATAAAAAAAAAAAGAGAGAGAGAGATCTTTCTTTCTTAGAGCTGCATAGTACTCCATTACATATATGTACCACAGATTTTTTATCCATTTGTCTACTGATAGGCATTTGGGCTGATACTTCAAAAGTTCATATGGAACCAAAAACGACCCCGAATAGCCACCGCAATCTTGAAAAAGAAAAACAAAGCTGGAGGGATCACATTACCAGATTTGAAGTTATACTACAAAGCCACTGTAATCAAAATAGCCTGGTACTGGCACAAGAACAGGCAGATAGATCAATGAAACAGAATAGAGAACCCAGAAATGGACCCAAGACAATATACTCAATTAATATATGACAAAGGAAGCAAGAGCATACAGTGGAGTAAGACAGCCGCTTTAATAGATGGTGTTGGGAAATTGGACAGCTACATGCAAAAGAAATGAAACTAGACCATCAACTTACACCCTACACAAGAATAAACTCAAAATGGATAAAAGTCTTAAATGTGACTCATGAATCCATAAAAATCCTAGAAGTAAATGTAGGCAACAAAATTTCAGACATCATACGCAGCAGAATTTTCACTGATACATCACCTAAAGCAACAGAAACAAAGGAGAAAATGACTCGTGTGTTTTGTTTTTTAAAGTAGCAGTACAGGGGACAGGAACGAGGGATTCTGCAGACCAGACTCGTCTGAGTTCAGACTCCAGTTCTGCACTTCCTGGGGTGTAACCTGCGCATGGCCAGCACCTCCGTGCCTGTAAACTGGGTGTGAGAAGAGGATCTTCTCGCCCTGGCGGGCTTGGCTCAGCGGTTAGAGCGTCGGCCCATGAACCAATGAGGCGCGGGTTCAATTCGGCCAAGGGCACGGACCTGGGTTGCGGTTTGCCCCTGGCCCTGGTTGAGGTCATGGGGAAGGCAGCCAGTCAATGTGTCTCTCACATCAATGTTTCTCTCTCTCTCTCCCCCTCCCACTCTGTCTGAAGATAAATGGAAAAATATCCTTGGATGAGGATTAAATAAATAAATAAATAAATAAATAAATAAATAAATAAATAAAAGAAGAGTATCTTCTTCATGCAGTTGCTGAGGATAAAATAAGTTTACAACCTGCAAAGTGCTGACAGCAGCACCTCACACCCACCAGCCTCACACCAGGCCCCTGAGCTCCAGGGCAGCCTGGTCCAGCGCTGCAGAAAAACCTGCCAGGAGACAATGCATGTGGGTCCCCAACCTAGTGTCTCCGAAGGAAATGTCAAGTGCAATTTGTATGATCCTTGGTTTTTATTTTCCAAGCCGACTCCATTGACTAGCACCCTCAGAAGAATAAAACCAGCAGGTGGTCCTGGGCTCAAGTCTCATTCTGCCATTTCCAGCTGTGTGACCTTGAGCGAGTCACTTCAGCCTGGCTCATTTCACCCGTCAGGGAGATGACGATGCCCGCCTCGTAGGGCTCTGAGGAGTTACCGCCTGTGCCGGTACATTTGATAGCTGGCTGCTTGTATTACTTTACCATTCATACAGCTGTTACACCCGTGCTGCATTTCCCGTTTACGTGTGGTTCTCCCCACAGCCTGGGAACCCTTGAGGATGGGCATCAGTTCCAATTAGCCCAGGTTTCATGGTCAAGTCTGTACTCAGAATCAAGGAGGCATCCACATATGTGGAAAGGAGGGAAAGAAGGAGGGAGGGAAGGAAGGAGGGAAGGAAGGAAGGGAGGAAGGAAGGGAGGAAGGAAGGAAGGAAGGAAGGAAGGAAGGAAGGAAGGAAGGAAGGAAGGAAGGAGGGAAGGAGGGAAGGAAGGAAGGAGGGAGGGAAGGAGGGGAGGGAGGAAGGAGGGAGGGAAGGAGGGAAAGAGATAGGAAGGAAGGAAGGAAGGAAGGAAGGAAGGAAGGAAGGAAGGAAGGAAGGAAGGAAGGAAGGAAGGAAGGAAGGAAGGAAAGGAGGGAGGAAGGGAAAACCATCCCCTTTCTCCTCCGGCCCAGCCTGCCCAACAACAAGGTCTGATCAGAGGAATAGAGCAACAGCCCCTGTTCACGCTCATCTCTCTCTGGAATCACAACTTAGGTTTCTAGCTGTCTAATTTATTATTATATGGTGCAGTGCAGGGTAATTATACACTGTGGTATAATTTGTTATAACTTGGGCTGAGGCCTATAACTGTATAATTTATTATTATACAGTACAGTGCTGAATAATACGGAGAGTATATAATTTCCTTCAGGCTCACGAGCCTAACCTGTAATCCCAATGCAGCACGTAGACTGTGGATGAGTTAATGTTTCTACGGAAACCTCAACTTAGAGATTTCTTCATCGCTAACTTTGTTCCTTGGGCCTCTGACACGCCTCCGGCTGCGAGTGCCCAGGTCGCTGGGCCTCCCTGCCGGATGGAGGCTGAAATCTCAGGCACACAGGCCCAGGCCGAGCAGCACTCACACCGGGTCGTAGCAAAGGCGGACCCAGAGTTGCCATCCTGCCCAGTGAACATGGGGAGGCCACAGCACGCCTGGGAGGGTGCTGACAGCAGGCGCAAAACCACAGTCAAAACCCTGTTTCCTGGGTGCCCAGCAGGACATCCGGCTTGCAGGTTTCCACACACATCAGATGATTCTTTCGTGCTGTTCTCAGCCCTGGGAACACACTGCTGAGCCAGAAAAAGTTCCCGTGGAGCTGGCATTCGGGAGTCCAGCGCTGAAACCTCTCAGTCCCTCTTCTCCACGGGTGGTCCCCGCACTCGCTTCACCTGGGAGCTGGTTGGAAATCCAGAATCTCAGCCACCCTTTCCTGCCGGATCCGTCTGCCTGTTCACAAGACCCCCTGGTGATTCCTACCCCCTGCGGAGCTCCGCTGGAGCTCTACATGACTTGGGGAGACTATTTCCCTCTGTAGACCCCCTACCCTGCAAATATAAGGTGTCCCCAAAAATGTATACACAAAAAGAGTGTAATTATAATGCCAGTGTTGCCCTGGCTGGTTTGGCTCAGCGGTTAGAGCGTTGGCCCGTGGACCAATGAGTCGCAGGTTTGATCCTGGTCAAGGGCACGTACCTGGGTTGTGGTTCACCCCCGGCCCTGGTCAGGTTGTGCAGGAGGCAACCGGTCGATGTGGCTCTATCACATTGATGTCTCTCTCTCTCTCTCTCTCTCTCCCTCCCACTCTATCTGATGATAAATAGAAAAAATATCCTCAGGTGAGGAATAAAAAAAAATAATAAAGCCAGTGTTAATTAAAACACTTTTCATCTTCAAAATATAATAGAATCTACAGACACCCCATAGACATTTTTGGGGACACCCTACATACCCCCTCACTGAGCTTCAACACAGAGCTCCTTCTCCCTGGGGACTTCTTCTTTCTCCTCTTCCTCTCTCCTCCTCCTCCTCCTTCTTCTCCAAACGTTTTTTCTTCCTGGTCACAAATGTTCACTGTGTAGCTTTTGGAAATGACCAAAAAAACTCACAAAGAAGAAAATTGAACTCACCCAGAATTTCACCATCCAGAGATGGTACTGTTCATATTTTAGTGACTAATTCACGGGACATGTTTTATACATACATATACATTTTCTAAACAAAACTTCAAGCCAACGGGAACGGTGTGGAGTGGTGGTTCTCCGGATCCAGCGTGCACCCGCCTGAAAGGTTTGCTCAGGCACACAGGGCTGGCCCCGCCCACAGCTTCCGATCGGAGGCCTGAGCTGGCCTGGGAGCGACATGTATGTGCAGCTGGTAGTCCAGGGACCACATTTGGGGAATTGCTGGTGTGGCTGTTAAGGTCCCAGACTCCGGGACTTAGTGTCAGAGGTTGGAATCGTGACTCAACCACCTGCCACCTGCCTGCAGGGATGTCTCTTCGTGTTCCAGCTCCTACAAGGACAGTATTTGCCTCATAAGATTATCGTAGGGAGGAAATGAGTTCATTAAATAAGTAAAGCCCTTAGGAAGTATTGATTATCATTAAATGCATGTAATTTTATAATTGAGTTTTCTTAAACAATTTTTATAAAAATTGTTTCAAGTCATTATTCTACATATTTGTTTTTAAAGGTTGCAAGGTTGTCTTTCAAATTGATACATGTATCAAGTTCCTCATTTTTAATTAATGTAGTATAAACAGCATTGCAATGAGCATTCTTATGGATAAATTATGGCGCACCTGCTCTATTCACTCCTTAGGACAGAATGTTCTGGAAGTGAAATTGCTGAGTCAAACAATATGAACATATGTAAGGCTCTTGATAAGCTTTGCTCAATGGCCTTCCAGAAAAATCATACTGATTTATAATGCCATCAGCGCATATGGGAGCATCCTCTCCTTATATTTCCATCAATACCTGTGTTGTTGGTTTTTCAAATTATGCTAGCATTGTGTTTGTTCATTTGAATTTTTTATGACTACTGAAGTTGAATATCCTCCCTCCCATATCTTCAGATTAAAAAAAACACAATTGTTTTGATCCCTCAAAGCTTGTGTTTATGTGAAACCAACCAGCCCTTTTCCCCTCTAATGAACCGACTCTAACCTGGATCACTCCACCTCCTCGCCCCTGTGGTAGCAAAGGTGCCATCTCATAGGTAACAGCTGCCTGATTTAAATCCCACCTGTGCTGCTGGTAACAGACCTCCCACTTAATAGACAGGTGTGGACTAGAGAAGGCATGAAACATTAAGAGGGCAAACAGATGGGGAGAAGTCATTTGTTCAACAAAAATCCCTCCATCATCTCCCACGGGTCAGGCCCTCTGCTAAACATGGAGGGGTGGGGATAGAAAATACACGCAACGCACAGTGAAATGCAATAGTACAGATGAGGCCAAAGAGGCAGGGATTCTTGTAAGACGTGGCACTGGCTTCGAAGTCAGAGAGGACTGGTGTTCAAATCCTGTCTCTTCCAGCTCCTAATTTTGGGAGGTTGCCTAGCCTTTCTGAGTCTTAATTCCTGCACTTTTAAAATGTAAAGAATATCCATTCTGAGTCTTAAGTTAAAATATCAAGTAAGATAATATCTGGAGACAGGTAGGGTATAAGTCTCAAAATGGCAAGTCAAGTGCCAAAAATCGACGATAGAAGGGCTTGTTCGGCCCATCCAGTGTTTTTGAAAACAGTTTAAAAGAGGCTGACCCCAGCAGAGAGAGGCTGATTCCACGAGAGGCGGTCCAGGCTCATTCACTGACTTTCCTTCCGGCCAAGGTGGCGTGACAGAGAACGACTGTCCTCTCGAAAATGAAACCTGGGCAAAATATAAGAAACAACCGTTTTCAAGGCTTGGACATCAGACAACTAAGGCATTGATTCCTGAGAGATAGAAAACCAAAGAGGGGAGCCCTGTGATTGCTTCAGCTTACTATCCTGAGAGTTTTCAGACCACAGTGTAGGAGGGGGAGCCTGGGTGGAGTCCAGAGGTCTCCCTGAGTTCAGCTCAAGGTGCAGCTGGGAGGTCAAGGTGGCTGGAGGTCACAGGGCAGAGTGTCACTGAGGAACACGCTGCACAGAAAGAGAGAAAAAAGGGAGAGAGAGGGATTGAAAGAGAAGAAAAGAGAGCGTGAGCAAGCTCAGGAGACTGCAGAGCACCCCTCGAGCCTTCTTCTGAGTACTGATGAGCATGTCTATATTAGCCAGGATTCTCCAGAGCAGCAGAACCAATAGGAAGAAGAGATTTATATAACAGTCCCCCTTTATCTGCGGTTTCACTTTCCATGGTTTCAATTACCAACGGTCAACCATGGTCTGAAAATATTAAATGGAAATTTCAGAAATAATCAGTTCATCAGTTTTAAATTGCATGTGGTTCTAAGTAGCATGATGAAATCTCATACTGTCCCATTCCTTTTTGCTGGGGACATAAATCATCCCTTTGTCCAGCTGTATACACTACCCGCCCATTAGTCACTTAACTGTCTCGGTCATCAGACTGTCACAGTATCACGGTGCTTGTGTTCGAGTAACCCTTATTATACTTAATGGCCCTGAAATGCGAGAGTAGGGATGCTGGCGATTCGGATATGCCAAAGAGAAGCTGTAAAGTGTCTGTATGTAGAGAAAAAACAGCATAAACGGGGTTGGGTACTATCTGCGGTTTGACGCATCCCCCGGGAGTCTTGGTATGGATCCCCCATAGATCAAGGGGGACTACTCATGCAATTATGGAGGCTAAGAAGGCCCCAGGTATGCTATCTGCAAGCTGGAGACCCAGGTGTGGTGATTCCGTCTGAGTCTAAAGGGCTGCGAACCAGGAGAACTGACAGAGTAAGTCCAAGTCCAAGTCCAGAACCTGATGTCTGATGTCCAGGGACAGGAGAGAATGGATGCCTGAGCTCAAGCAAAGAACAAATTCACCTTCCTCCACCTTCCCATTCTAGTCAGGCCCTCAAAGGATTGGGTGAGGCCCACCCACCTTGGTGAGGGTGATCTTTACTCAGTCCGATGCTAATCTCTTCCAAAACCACTGTCAGACATACTCAGAAATACTGTTTTGCCAGGTCTCTGGGCATCCCTTAGCCCAGTAAAGTAGATACATATAAGTAACCATCACACTATGTGTGAAAACTACCTGAGGTCCATAACCATCATAAGTCTACCCCTTGCCGATTTGGTACACACATCTATTTTCTTTAAATCATATTTAACCTCCAAATAAAGATAATAAAAGGTCAGAATTACCCTGTGTACAACTGAAATACACTAATCCCTTCCCCAGAAAAGAAAAAGTTTGCTCTTCTCCTGACTTAAATACTATTATATGACATGAGCAGTACTTAAATACTGTTAAAAAGTCAATACAAATTATGTTACATGATAAGGTAATAAGAGAAGGAAGAAAATGAAGATTTCACTTAATATATGTATATGTACACACAAACGTATTCATCATAAAATAAGGAAGAGATACTCGTGACCATGACAGCCCTTGTTCTGTGACTGGCTCAGCTGGATCCGTGGCCCAGGTGGCTGGGCAGCTGGCACACGAGCTGGGCCTGCCGCACACCTTCTCCTGTTCTGAGCCCCACTCAAGGCACCTTTCGGATCACTCAGTCAGCGGGCTGGCGTAACACACCCAGATGAGGAGACGTTGCTTCCAAAGTCCCAAGAGGCGCACTAGGCCCCGTGCTCTCCTGGCTGTGGGAGGAGCTAGATGAACTCGCCTTTCACCGGAGAAGGAGTATTTCCACCTGCTCCACATCACCGGACCCTCTGGGCTCCTGAATCGTTGTCATACTTCTTTCCCGTGTTCTGTCACATGCATGTTTCACCAATAGTCTAGAGTGGTTACTACTTCCTGCTCGCTGGGTTCAGTCCGCCTCGTGTCATCCTTGGGGAGGATCTGTGTGATGGCTTGCAGAAGGGAGAGGAGACCGAGATCCCTGTGACGTGCGTTATGACGGAGGGCTGGAGAGTGGATGTGCCTCAGAGGCAGGTCAGTGAAAGTGCGTGGCTGGCCTTTCCGGCTCCAGGCAACCCGCGTCTGGTGGGCCACGTCGGCCCGGACGAGGAAAGGGGCCTTTGCCAGATCAGTAGCCACAAACCAGGTACCAGGAGGTGTGTTGATTTGCTCAGGAAATGAATCCACATTTGGTACAGAAGCTGCAGTTGGAGTCACCCCCTGGGTTAACTCTATGGCAGTCCACTGTCCTTCGATTCGCCTGTCTTTGCAAGATCACACAGGACAGGTGAATGAGGAAACGCTGCAAGTCACCACTCCTGCGGTTTCACGGCCTTGGTGGTGGCGCTGACCTCGGCAGCCCCTCCAAGGACGTGGTATTGCTTTGGATTTACTATTTTCCTATGTAGAGGCAGTTCTAATGGCCAGGGAACCAATGTGGGGGTTCAGCAAGCTGCTGCATCGTTGATTCCAATTACACATTCTGCAACTATGGAAATAACCACGGGGTCTAGGAACCCCACGGTGAGATGGATCTGGTCTAACCTCCACTGATCATCTGATCTCCAAAGCCCCTACTCTGACTGGTGGGCCACGACGACATTTGTGTCTCCTGGAATCGATGTCAGTTCAGAGCCAGTGTCCAGTTGCAACAGGCAGTCAGACAGATGAGCAGAACAAGGACGATGGGCCAGGTACAAAAGGTCACCAGGGCGGGAAACCCCACCTAGCAAGGGGCAAGACTGGGAAAGCAAGGGCCTCGCCCCCAGGGTACCCTTTCCTCCCCAGCAGATCACTGGGTCATGCAGTCTGGACCCCTGACCTTTCATATCTCTGGTCATGTGGTTTAGACCCCCTGACTTTGCCTCCCTAAAGATAATATCGAGGCCTTAGTTGTATTTCAGCTCCAGGCCCAGAAAAGCAGTAAAACCAGGTAAGTGATGGCATGGCTGCCTCAGGACGACCAGCTGCAGTGATGAATGACCCCTGCCCTGGCACTGACCAGCCGGTGGAGACCCCGAAGGACACACCTGGAAAGCTGATGAATATTCTATTGAAACCCTCCCTGAGACCTCCCCTAACATTCCCACCTGCAGGAAAGAGATAAATACCCTCAGGGAAGGACCAGCCCAGAATCTCCCTCCCCTCTCTTCTTCCCCCACAGGCCTGAAGGGACCCCAGGAGACTTGCAACCAGGGGAGCAGTGGGCAGAGGCAGCTCGTCCTGGGCTAACCCCTGAACCTGTCTCCAAGGGCCCTGTCCGCAGACTTCCCAGTGAGCTAAGGCAGCCCAGCCCAGGCTGTCCTATGGCTTCCTCCTTCCTAGGCACTTCCTTGTCTCACTGTCCCCCGCTTGAATTAACGTCTCCTCTGAATGTGCTTTGGCTACGGTCAATAAATTCTTGCTTGCTTCACTGCATTTTGTCTCTTGACTGAAACCTTTCCTTCAAGAAGACAAGAGCCGCCCTGACTGGCGTGGCTCGGTTGGTTGTGCATCACCCCATGCACTGAAAGGTTGCAGGCTCGATCCCCGGTAGGGGGCGCGCAGGAGGCAGCCGGTGATGTTACACTCTCACATGGATGTTTCTCCCTTCTCCCTTCCTCTGTCTTTAAAAATCAATAAATTATTCTTTAAGGAAAAAAAAAAAGAAAGAAACCAAGGTCTCATCATCTCACCGATAACACAGTAGTCCCCAAAAGCTCTGATTATTTTCTTTTCCCTAATGTAGAGTTACCCTGGTGAAGGGCCACAGGTCGTTTGGGAGGAGGCTGGGATTAACAGTGTAAATTTTCAGAAGTGTACTGAGATTCTTCCTCAAGGGGACCTGGCCTCCTTTCATTCAAGGGGTTCTGGGTCTGTAAACTAGCTCAAGCCCAGGAATTAATTGAGGGACCATAACTCTGTTACTATGACTCAGATTTTGCTTTTGCTCACTTGACTGAGCACTCTTCAGCTTACACAGATCACGTAAGACTTCACATCTTCACACCATTACTCACTAGCCACCCCCACAGGTCTACAAGGGTCACACTGTTCCGATTGCTGCTTTGGTTCTGCTGCCCACTGTGGGAACCATGCCCACCTTGCCTTTGGCGGTTCTGTGTAGCCAGGTGGCTCCTACCACCCCAGGACCCAAGAACTTCCAATGCACTTAGGTTTTCACAGTCCCCACTGTAGAGAAGAGTGGTTACAGAGCTCCTCGACTTGCTGGGTCTCGTCTCACACATTTAGTTCTCACAGTATTGGTGAAGCACGTGTCTTCTGGGCCCTCCCAGTGTGAGCTAGTAGATCTTAGATGACAAATGCACTCTAACATTCGAATCTCCCTAAACCTCTGAATCCCTTTTTCTGCATTAAACCACTGTGGGGAGGTCAAGCATTTCCAACTCACTCATTGTGGGCCATCCTCTGGTCCATGTATCAGCCAATCAGGCAATTACTACTAGAGCCTTTCCTGACTTCCTGAGCTACAATAGTGAATGCAAAATCTCTTTAGTGATCCCACTTTTGGCATGACCCAACGTTATGACCCATGACCCAACGTTATGACCCATGACCCAACTTTGGCATGACCCAACTTTATGTTCCTCCCACCATTTGGCATGACCCAACTTAATGGCCCAACAAATTTGGCATGACCCAACTTTATGTTCCCCCACCATTAGACCACACTGTTAGTGTGGTTCCCACACATGTTCCTGGGATTTCTGGCTTATACATTAGAAAACTCAAGTTCTTTTGGAGTGTAGCTAACCCTGTACCTCACATTTATGGACCTGCTGGGATTTAAGTCTAGTTATAGTTCTAGAAAAAAGAAAAAAAAAATGGTGATGGTGGTGGACCCTGGGGAGAATCCACATTGAGTGGCATTGCAGCTGCCTCAGGAGGTCATTACCATGTCCTCAGGTGACGCAGAGTTAATCCCCTCAGCTGAGGTGGAAGAGCGGATACCATTGGGGTTGGGGAAGCCACTTTTGCTGGGGAAGGGAGGGCAGTTCTCCCAGGGGTGGGGAAACCTCTTCCACTGGCAAAGAAGACTCATCAGAATTTAGGGGTTCCGTGGGCCCAGGTTCAGCGGTCTTTCCACACATCCACATCCCAACTTACAGGGTCCCATTCTTTCCCAATCATCGCCTTCGCTTGAACAGCAGACACGGTGAGGCTGTTGTGATTCCGCCAACCGTAGGGTGATGTTCTGCACTGATTTTCAGCAATTCAGCCCTGCAGCTCCAGGAGCTGAGGTTCTCCTTCCGGGCACACATAGACCTCTCAGGTCATTTACACTGAGCTCAGGCTGGGAACTTGACTCCCTGAGCTCATTCTCTTCCTCCACCGCTTTGTTCAGCGACACTAGGCCAAGCAACCAATGCCGTTATAGTCCTCAGTTTTTCAAGAGTGTTTGCAAGTATCATACACAGTCACCTAGCTCCTTGCTTTTTATTGATTAGGTTGAACAGGAGTATCCAATGCAGATATTTTGTGTATTGCTATAAATAGTTCACACCATGGACTATCAGAGTTCTCTTTACTACTGAATATAGAGTCATTAGCACCTATACATTGAATCATATTAGAGACCCTATTCCAGAAACACCAGAACCAATTCAGAAAATTAAAATTCTGTTCCTCTAGAACCACTCTTGGTACCAAAATCTCTATTAGTCAGGATTCTCCAGAGATACAGAACCAATATAAAAATCTGAGAGAGAGATTTATTATAGGAATTGGCTCATGTGATTATGGAGGCCATGTAGTCCCACTAAGAAAGCTGAAGATGTAATTCAGGCCGAGTCCAAAGGCTCAAAAATTGGGGGTTGGGGGCGATGGTTTAAATCCTGGCCCAAGTCCAAAAGGTGAGAACCAAGAACACCAATATCTTCCCTGGTGGGTAGCTCAGTTGGTTAGAGCACTGTCCGATATGCCAAGGTTGTGGGTTCAATCTCCAGTCAGGGTGCATATAAGAATCAACCAATAAATGCATAGATAGTGAAACAACAAATAGATGTTTCTCTCTCTAAAATCACTCAATCAATCAATCAATCAATCAATAAAAAGAGCACCAATATCTGAGGGCAAAAAAGATGGTTGGAAGTTGCAGCTCAAGCAAAGAGCAAATTTACCCTCCCTCCACATTTTTGCTGTGTCCAGGCCCTCCGTGGGTTGGATGAAACACAGCCACCCATCTTTCCCAGGACTGAGAATGGCAAGCGCTTCCAAGCACGAGCTACAGGAATGTCAGCGCAGAGATGCAGCAAGTGAGCGAACCCTCGGAGTGAATCTTCATCCTCCACCACTTTCTCCCCGGGGACCTTGACTCTGATTCTAGAGTTCAGCTGACAGCCCCGCACATGGGTAATCTCTGTGTGGCCTGTCCCGCCTTTAGGGACAGTCAGCAATACAGAGAGCATCTCTTTGGGAAGACAAGCCCTTGGAAACCAGTCCCAAGTACCAAGCAGATGGTTCCAGCATCCTCAGGTGACGTGAGGTGGGCCTTCGTCAAAGGTCACAGCGTTGCTCCCATGGCAGGATCAATGGCTAGTCTGGACACAAATTTCAGAGGGCCAGGAAGAGTTATTGGTTTAATTCAGACTCCGACATCCATAGAGATACTTTGTTCGTCCATGCATTCTCCCATAGAAGATTCACAGAGCACCTGTGTGCCAGGCCCTGTTCTCAGCCGTGAAAATGCAGCCAGGACTGTGAAAAGAGTCCTGCCTCCCAGGGGTTCACAGACCAGTGGAGGAAGATAGACACATGCAAAATAAGTCTTTGCAATAAAGCATGATGACAGCTGAAGCAGCAGCATGCCACGGGATCATGGATGCACCCAACCATGTTTTGAAGGATGAACAGGAGTCTTCTGAGGAGACACGGCAGAGAAGACCATCGCAGGCAGAGAGCCAGAAGTTGCGGAGGCAGGGGTGAGTAGGGGCAGGGCGTGCGGGAAGCTGCCGGGGATTAGGTGAACAGGAGGGTGCGTGTGAGGAGGAGGAGCCAGGCAAGCCTGGAGACACAGAATGAGCCAGATGGAAAAGGACTTTCAACACCTGGCCATGGAGTTTGAACATGACCCCCTGGCCTGAAACAAGATGGCCTGAAGGGTTTTATGCAGGTGGATGACGTGAGAATATTGGATTTTCAGAGAGGCCACAACAGAGGCAGAGGAATAGCCATGTGGGGGCTGAGCAAAGCTACTGGAAGCAGAGATATGAGAGGGGGGCTGGAGAGAGATGCTGGCAAGAGATAATGGGGGTCTGATCCAGGTAAACATCAATCTGTCTGACTGGAGGGGGTGAATGGAATGAAGAGGTGGAACGGGCAGGGCCTGCAGGCCCATCGGACAGAGGCGGGGAGCAGAAGCTGGGGAGGGCTGTGCTGGAGCTGATCTAGAAGATATTTCCGTGGTGCATTGCCTGGAGTGTGACCACAGAGAGGAGGGCTAAGGGTGGCTGTTCACCACTGGGTCGGTCACCAGGGACACGGTGGGGGAGCCTGGGTTTCTCACAGTCCTGCAGGGCTTCCTCTCAGAGCTGATGGAGGCCAGGAAGGGATTGGGGCAGACAGAGCTCCAATATGGCCATCCTCACAATGCACAGTTAAAAGGCTTAAGAGTCAATACCAGAAAGAAAGGAGTGTGGTCCCGCTGGTGTGGCTCAGTGATTGAGCATCGACCCCTGCATCAAGAGGTAACCAGTTCGATTCCCGCTCAGGGCACATGCCCAGGTTGTGGGCCAGATCCTCATTAGGGAGCATGCAAGGGGCAGCCAATCGATGTTCTCTCTCATCAATGTTTCTATATCTCTTTCCCTCTCACTTCCTCTCTCTCTAAAATCAATAAGAAAGAAAGAAAGAAAGAAAGAAAGAAAGGAAGGAAGGAAGGAAGGAAGGAAGGAAGGAAGGAAGGAAGGAAGGAAGGAAGGAAGGAAGGAGTGTGACGTGTGATGTGTGACCCCAGGCAGTCAGACCCACCCCCACCGCCTCCCTACCTTCCCTCTGTTTCTACTTCCAGCCTCACTTGCAGGTCCCATCACTGTGCCTGCTCTGCTCCCAAGTGTGTGTATAGCAGGGCCTTGAATAATGTTTCATTCAACATCACTCCCTTATAATGCTGATGAGATGCTATAGGAACTTAACTCTTGTTTATATCAATCAGCCTATGTTAAAATTGGTTGCATTATATATCATTTTGCTTAAAGTCACAGAAGCTATACATGACCTTAAGTGAGGACTTAAACTTAAATTTAAACTGTACATGTTAGTCCCTCTGCCTGAAATTCCTACTGCCTCCATCACGCTCCAATTGGCTAATTCTTCCTTTAGGGCTTGACCTTGATCTCCTCCACAATTTCCCACTTCCCAGATGGCTTAGAATCCCTCTGTGCTCTGCCAACCCCTTGGTATAGTTTTAATCACAATGAAGTACTAACCTTTCTTCTTATTTACCACCATGTAAAGATATAAGTGCCTTAGAGGTTGGAACTGGTTTTTATCCACTTAATTTTTAGGGTCAATATGAGGCCTGAAAAGATGGATAGGTGGATGGAGGCATGCATGAATGGAGGGAAGAATTGATGGAGAAATGGGTGAAGGAATCAATAGGTCAAAGGATGGATGGATGGATGGATGGATGGATGGATGGATGGATGGAAAGATATACACATAAACGTGTATGGATTATTGAAGAGATGAATAAATGAGTGAATGATCAATGGAATAAGAGAAAGAACAAATAATGAGCAAGTAAATAAATAATCGTAAGTGAATAAGTGGATGAATGAATAAATGAGTGAAGTGTCTGGGAGAATGAATGAATAAATAAGTAATTAAGTAAACTCTTTGCATGAAGAAAATTAAGAACAAACAGAGTTGATGAACAAAAGTAGTGAATGAGGAAATGCCATGGGTAATCTGGACCACCCAAGCAATCATAGCTATGTTTGTCTGGTGCACAGCAGGTACTCAATAAACATCTGTTGAATAAATGAATAAATGAATAACTGGTTGGTAGACCAGTTGACTCAGTGCTTGGCACATCTCAAAGCTAACATTAAAAGATTTGGATTCAAATTCCAGCCCTTCACTTTTCAATGATGTCACTTTGAATTGACCCCTTTTTTTCCCCTCTGAGCCTCTGTTTCCCCATCTATGAAATGGGGTGACTGTTTTTATTTGTTAAGGCTATTGTAAAGATGCAATAGTAAGAGCTACAAGGCCATAAAACAGGCTCAACAAATGTTAGTTCACTCTAGTTCTCCCCATTTTTGTACTACTTGAAATACCTTCTGGATATATATTTTTAATATTACAAAGCTCCTACTATGTCTCGCCTCTCCCAGAATCACACTTGGATTTATACATCTGAGCAGCTGGATTGAAACCATAGCACCGCCCAG
The DNA here is from genome assembly GCF_014108415.1 of Molossus molossus. Taxonomy (NCBI): domain Eukaryota; kingdom Metazoa; phylum Chordata; class Mammalia; order Chiroptera; family Molossidae; genus Molossus; species Molossus molossus. The sequence goes on from NW_023425399.1 coordinate 25,657,164, forward strand.
GGATTCTGGTCTGTACTCCAGAAATACTCCTCCACTGAGGCATTTCGATCTTAGCTGAGAGCCCTCGGTATTTATAGTTTATTATTGTGGCTTTTAGCGTCATCATTATTGTGTAAAATTTCTCCCAGAGCTTCTGACAAGGCTAGGTGACTAAATAAGCTGGATCTGTCTTCATCTTTATTTTAAATTTTGAGTGGAGGAAAGATGGAATGGGTGGAGAAAGAAAGGTGCTTTGTTTTCGAGTGAAGCTTAAATTTCTGCCAGCCAGTTGCCAGGTTCCCTTTCCTCCGGTACAGATGAGAGCGAGGGCAAAGCCTATTTCCTTTTCTTTGTGGTGAGAAATTACTTCGTCACTTGCAGCCAAAGAGAAAAGACAGCACTGAAGAGCAGCCTGTTTTCATAGGAAGTACCGAGAAGACTTCTCATCGTAATGCTAACGACTGCCCATTTATATTAAATAGGTACCTGAGCTCCTGCCTTAAATCCTCATTTTCTTTTTGTCTCCTGGAGTTTGAACCACAAGACCACCTGGATGGTGGAAAAACCTCTCTCAACAGGTATTGCTCTATCTAGCCACAAGGGGGCGCTCCCAGATCAGACACGGGTAACTGCCAGCCACCTGCCTCGCTGCTGCCACCTCCTGTAGATGCAGCATCTTTGGAGACCTACTCAAAAGAGTTGGACCTTCCTCCTGTCGCCATGAAGACCAGGTGCAGCCCTGGAGGCTGGAGCAAGGGCACGACAGAGGAACAGGATGTTTTTGAGTCTTCCCTGGATAACTACAGAAGAGACTGGGCCTGTGGGTAGCCAATGGGCACTAACTTGAGGACCTACTATGTGCCAGGGCTTTGCATAAGTCAAGTCCTTCATCCCACAAACACTGAGGGCCTTTAGTGATGGCTTCCCAGCATGGGGAGGGAACAGAGGTGCAAGCAAAAATTTTGACCCTCAGATGAGTTTCCCTGGTGGCCAACAGTGCTTTACACATGTTGCTAAGCAAGAAAGTGGCCTCAGCTGGGGACTAGCTTCAGCCTGATACCAGGTGAGCTCTAGAGCATGAATGGCACCCACATGAGATGAAGGACTGGTATTTTGCAGCCTGGGTCCTGGGGTGGGGGAGGGTAGACTTACTGGGAAGAGCGCAGCAGTGATGAGCACCCAGACTCAGAGCAGCGGGGGAGGGGCGCATAGCCAGAACCTAGTCTCTGGGTGAGGCTCCACCGCACTGCTACAGACGTCAGAGATGATTGTTTCAGATTATTATTATTATGTCTGGGACTTGTTTCTTCCTAGACACAGAGCTCAGAGATGGCTCAGGGATTAGCCCCTGTTTCCAGAACTTTTCTGAGGACCTCGGTGTCAGCCCTGGGTTCATGAGTGTCTCCCAGGACCTCTTTCCTCTCTCCAAAGGGAAGCCTCCAGTGAAGACCAATGTGTGACCTTGGGAGGTTAGATGATGGGATGCGGCAGTGGGGATCTTCCCAGCAGCTCCTGCAGCCGCGTGGGCTCCGAGCACATACACCTGAGCCCAGCCTGCAGGCAGTTCATCCCCGATGCCTTTTCTCTTGCCCCAGCCTGTCCAGTCAGGTGTCCTGTCCTGCCAATTCCTTCCCCTCCCCCACCCCGTCCCCAAGGCTGGCATCACTGTATGGCCAGGGCACAAGCAGGGACTTTGGGGTCACCCCCAAAATCCCAACTTAACTCGAGTAAGCTTGGGAATGTCAGTGTCAGGAAGATTTTTTTGTCTACAGAAAAAATTTCTTATAAGTGCTTTTTATTTCTTTAATATTCAATGTATTACAGTAGCTTTTTAAAAATAAGGTAGTCGTTTCTGAGCCTGTAAGTTCAATTTACAAACCATTCTTCTCTTTCTATACAGTCACTTTCCAGGGGCTTTTGATTAATGGTCAATCCACTCATACACAGTTAAACGATCCATCCCATTTGCAAATTTGGTTAATTGAATTATCTTCAGCATTGTACACAGGGCTTACTAATTTAACACATTCAATTTCCTTTTAAAACACTTCCATTGCCTGACCTGACAAGCAAAACTTTCCAAAGTAGTTAAACTGCTTTGGAAAATCTAATTTAAAAACTGTACATACAGTGAGTCTCAAGATCTCTTATACATTCTGGTCTCATTTGTAAGTTTAGAATAAGAAGGTTTGTATGCTTCTTGACAGACGAATCATGAGTCTAAAATCAATTACACATTTTAAATTGGAGTCACAAGGCTAATTTGTTCATACTCTAATATGCCAACAAAAAAAAAAGTCTCTTCAATGTTATAAATACTTTAAATGACAAATACACGATATGGGTTTGATTTCTATGGGTCTTTGCAGAGTTACAGTCATTTGCCTAATGAAGGGATGTCTCTACATCCTAAGTGGATTGGGGTGACTTCTTTCAGTACATTGTACCACCTCAGAGGCAAAGGTTTCATATTGTGACAGAAACAGCTGGGTCACAATACCCACGCTCCCCTTCCTCCACAGAACTAGGACCTCAGATTCTGAATGAGCATTTATTTGCCCACCTGGAATAAAGACAGCATTTTCCAGCCTCCCTTGCAGCTAGGCATGGCCATGTGACTGAGATCTTGTCCAGTGAGATCTAAGTAGAAATGTTTTGTGACAACATCCAGAAACCTGTCTGAAAAGAAAGCGAGTTTGTGTGTCCTCCCTCTCACCCACCTTTTTTGTCTGTTCCTCCATCTTGCCACCTGTACCATGGGTGTGGTGTTCGGGTCTAGCTACTCTCTTGGACCATGAGGAAGGGCCCCACTCTAGGGATGGTGGAGTGGTGAGCTGCTGGAAGGATCCTGGGAGTCTGGTGATTTCATGAAGCAAAGCATCTATTTCAGCTTGTGATAGATTATTTGGAAAGATCCCCTCCGTCCCAGTGCCTCTTAGCAATGTGACTCTGCCCTCTTCCCAGCAAGAGATGAAGTCTGTTTCCCTGCCCTGAATCCTGACAGGTCCTGTGACTTGCTTGGCTCAGTCCTATGCAACAGAATCCGGCGTTGGTGACTTCTGAGGTTAGGCCATCGGGGCCACACAGCTTCCACATCTGTCCTTTTGGAGTCCTGAGCGGAAACCCTTGTGAGGAAGTCAGGTGGCCTAGCACAGGACGAGGGTCCCAGCCAGGAGCACCAGTTGCCAGGCACGAGAAGGAGGCCGACCTCCCGGGTCAGGGAGCCCAGGTGAAACCCGCACGGAGGCGCTCCCTCGTCACACAGAATAGGAGAAAGAAATCGCCCCTGTTTTCAGCCACTAAGTTTGAAGGCAGTGTATATACGCAGCAAACGCTAAATAAGGCACAGCCCTAGGCTGGCCACCTCTGACTTTTTCATAAGAAACTTTGATCTGGTTTAAGCCGTCATCATTGTGAGTCTTGGGTGAACCGAATCCTGATGCACCTGTGGACCAGAGATTCTTGCGGGAACCAGATAACTCAGTGTCCAGGGTGATTCTCTCCTGTGCTGATGAACATCTGAGCCCTTTTAAAACTGGTTGCCATGACAACAAGGAACTCCATTTCCTCTAAAGAGGTTGGTCTCACAGCAATTAGATTCTGGCCATACCCATTACCTAATTCTTCTGTCTGATCCGAAACTATAGCCCCCACCCCACACACTCCCAGCCTCGCCCACCCACTGCCCCTGAGGTCAAAGCCGACTTCCTTTGCTAATCTCCTTACAGCATAATTGAATTCTGAAGCTGTTTCCTACCTTGCTGTCTGCCCAGACTGCAACTCAGATGGATGGATATTCGGAGACTTGCTTTTGGATTCTGCATCTCTCTCTCTTTGGGTGCTCGGTGCTAAAACATCCCTGAGGTAGAATCAGGCAGAGATGGTGAGCTTTCTCCTGCTCCAAGCCTGTCTTCCGATCTGCAGGTGGAGACTGTATTCCGACCCCATGGAGCTGCAGGGAGATCCTTGAGATGATGTCTGCAACACCTTCTAGTGCTCAGCCCCTCAGCTGCCTGCGTTCAGGCCCCCGGGACTTCCCAGAGCACTGGCAACAGAGTCTCAGATGCTCGCTGTGGCCTGGAGGCTGCCTCACTCCACCTCCTCCACTGCACCTCTCCGCACTGGCCTTCTGCAGCTCCCGGGCGCCTGCGCGCTCCCACCTCAGGGCCTTTGCTCTGCTGGCCCTCTGCCGGGGATGCTCCCGCTCGGCAATCCCATGGCTCCCGCTCCACCCTTCTGGTCTTATTTTGAATGAACCAAACGATCTCATCTCACCCTTACCCATCAAAAGTAATAAAAATCACTTTATCTAGGAATAAAATAACTTTCATAGAAAGTAAAGCTCTTAGTTGGACTCTTACCCCCACACAAAGACCTGCACAAGGACGTTTATAGCCACTTTATTTATAATTGCCCAAACTTGGAAGATGTTCCCCAGTAGGTGAATGGGCAACTAAATCGTGGTATATCCAGATAACAGACTGATATTGAGGGCTGAGAAAAAATGAGCTATCAAGCCATGAAAAGACATGAAGGAAGCTTAAATTCATATTGCCAAGCGAAGGAAGCCAATTTGCAAAAACTACGCACTGTATGATTCCAACTATATGACATTCTGGAGATGACTAAACTGTGAAGACAGTAGAAGATCAGTGGGTGCCAAAGGTTAGAGGAGGGAGGTGGAGGGTGACAGATGGAGTGCAAGGGATTTTTTTTTTTTATTTTTTTTTTTTGGTACATGCCCCTAGCGGGAACCGAACCGGGACTCTCTGGTCCACAGTCCAACACTCCAACCGCTGAGCCAAACTGGCCAGGGCAGTGCAGGGCATTTTTAAGTGAGTGAAACCATTGTTCTGTATGATACTCCAATCGGGAACACATGTCATCCTGCATTTGTAAAAACCCATAGAATATGCAGCACAAAGAGTGAACCCAAATAACAATGCATCAAATCTGGCTCACACTGTAACAGCTGCAAGGTGTTAGATAGCAGGGGAAATTGGATGTACTAGGGGAGGTGATGGGGTACATGGGACTCTCTGGAGTTTTATTCAATTGTTCTGTAAATCTAAAATTAAAAAATAGTCCATTAATTTTTTTTAATGAAAGCTCTTACAGCATTTAATTTATAGAAAGTTAAAATGGGGTTTTATTCATCACTGTTTCATCCTCTAGCTCGTGAACTCCCGAACAGGAAGCTAGCCTGTGAGCCCCCAAAATGAATGTACGAGTGACTTAGCGAGTTCAGTGACAGCCCAGGGCTCGGCACAGAGCAGCATTCATTACCTGAAAACAGGGTACAGCCACACGGCTTTTGTGCTTAAAACCCTGGAGTGAATTCCAAACTCATTACTACGCCCGAAGCCGTGATCTGAAGCTACCTTCGCCCTCAGTGATGCTGCTGGGCTCCACCTTCCACCAGGAACCCCAGAGGGAGACATGCTCTTTGAAACCTGATTCTGTTAAAGAGAAAAGCTCCCTCTGATGCTGGAGCCTTAACATCCCTGATATACTTCAACGCTTTCTCTTCTCCCGTGTCGAGCAAGATGCAGCCCAGAGCTGGTCCCTCATATTATTGTTCCTTGAATTCATTGTTATGCCACTGCTATTCATAGAATAGAATACTGCCTTTTCACTCATGGTAGGAACATAAGGTTTCCTTCTTTAATCCACTCAGTCTCCGCAGTTTAAGATGTTTTTGAAAAGCACATTAAATTTTTTAAGTGTTAGGGCAGGATGGTGTCGGTCACGAGTGGGTGTGGCAGAAACACATGGGCAGCTAAGTCTGACAAACACAACAAGGTGAATTCTGAGGGTCCTTTTAGCAAGGACTGTTGTGACTACATAGTTTATTTAAGCCGATTGACTGAAATATATTCATCACAGGGTTATTTACAAGAGCAGTAACAATAATATTCGCAATAATGTAAGCAACTCAAATGTTTATCCCGTTGGAAGGGTGACTCGATCATTTTTCATCCGGGACTCTTTTAAAAGTGAAAGAGGTGCTATTAATCATGACATCAGAGCTAAAGCACAGTCTTGGGAATATCCCGGGCAATGGGGATGTTCTGTCTCTACCCATCAGGGAATGCTTGAGTAGTCATGGTGTACGCAATTTGTGAACTGTGATCATTATGTTGATGTATAAATGACACTCCCAGAGAATGTGTAAAAAGAGCTTGAGGCATCTAATGTTGAAAGAGAAGAACATCTGCTCCAGTGTTCAGAGACAGGCAGGGGAACGACCCTGGAAGGAGCTATGCTGAAACATTCATCACAGCTACCCCTAAGAGATGGAGTCAAATATTTGTTTTATTTGGTGTATGTACAAATATTTATGCCTCACCCTGTTCTAGAAGACTCTGGTTCAGCACATCTGATCATGTCACTTCTTCGCTTAAAATCCTCCACTTGCTTCCCTTTCGTGAAATAAAGCCGCCCAGCATTACAACACGGCCTGCAGGTCCTGCGTGATCCAGCTTCCTCTCCATGTTCCTGCTAAGGTCCTGGCTTTCCTCCAGACTCTTAGCACACAGGATTCCTTCCACCTCTGGACCACCGCCCATGCTGGTCCTACTGAGAACCCGCCTGGCACTTACTCGCACTCACACCCAGCTAACGCTGGCTCCTCCTTCAGATCTAGCTTCCAAGTCACATCTGGAAGCCTTCTCAGCCCCTCGGTCAGACAGGCCTCTTTCTCCACCCCCACAACTCCCTTTGCTACACACGCCTCCCCGGAGAAACCCTTCGTTTATATTTCATAGTGATTTGTTCCATGAGGTCTTCCCTGCCGAACTGTCCTTGAAGGCAAAGTTATGCATGTCTTGATCTCCACTGTGCCTTGGCTCAGAGGGAGGGCTCAGTAAACCTATGATGTCTGAACCCTGGTTGTTCATTTCACCTGAGCCTGCTTGATGCTTTGCTGAGTTTTCAAATGTTCCTTAATGGGCAAGAGACACTGCTGCAATCTGTAAAATCAATAAGGTAATTGAATGGCAATATTCCCTAGTGCATTAAAATACAATTTGATTTGCAAAAATCTGATTTATACACTTTCCAATGATGCATCCTTTATGTAAAGCAAGTCCCAATTCAGGGACTTTTCTCCACAAAGACGCAAAGCTCAAACCACAAGTCTACATTTTTCAAGGCTTAGACCACGGGTTGGGGCAGAAGTGGGGGGTGTAGCCGGTTGGCTTCTGCAGACTGATGTCTTAAGTGAATCCACCGCCACGGGCTGTGTTCTGAGACCTGGCCTCTGCCTGCCAGTGGTCCCGAAGCCCAAGGCCGCCTGATAAGGAGAGAACACTGGGCCTGGGTCATTCCTGGGTCCTACACCTTTGGAGGGTACCATTTGCTGCTGGGACCACAGAATGTTCCCTGGTGCTCCCTGCAGCCTGCTCTCCACACAGGAGCCAGCCTGATCCACTTGAATCCACGTCAAATAGTGTCGCTCCTGCACTTAATACCCTCCAGTGCCCCTCTCACCCGGATCAAGAGTCAAGGTCCTTTCCATGGTCCATAAATTGGACAACAATATGACATGTTTTTCGAACCAGGGCACTTTGAGAGTTAAGGAGTCTCTGCTCATCCCACAGGGCAACAGCAGAAACCAGGACAGTGGTGAGTACTGAGTGGGGGGGTCTGTGCAATCTGGTTCCATCTGCTTCTGTGACCTATTCCCTACCCTCTGCCCTCACTCGTCCCCGCAGCATCCTTACCCTTCTTTATACAACCGTGAGCCCTTGTACTTGCTGTCCCCCTGCCTGAAATGCTGTCACCCACCACTTAGACACCCACATGCCCCTGCCTTTTACACATCTCTGGTCAAATGTCCCCCTTCAGAGAGACTTTCGTGATCTCTGCGAATAATACCTCCCACCTACCATCACGCATGTCACCTCCTTTTATTTTGCTTCACACACTTGCACCTACCGAAGTGCTGACCCAGCTGCTCGCTTATAGACAGCTGGTCTCCCCACCACCACCCTGTGAAGTAGGGGCTCTGCTCAGTCACCCACTGCTGCCGCCCGGCCCCTCCCCCAGGGCAGGGTGCACAACAGGTGCTCAGTAAACATCCTTCAAATTATCAGATGAATTTGGAAGGAGGGCATTAGCACTGATTACGCAGCAGCTTTGGGACAGACACTGTCCCTGCATCTTATGTGACCCCACTACCCACCAAGGTGGAATTCGTCAGCCCCACTTCCAGATGAGGAAACTGAGGGTCACTTGCTTCATCATTTTATAAAATTTATTAATATTTACTTATTTATTTTTAATCCTCACCTGAGGACACATTTAGAGAGAGGAAGGGAGAGAGAGAAACACTGATCGGTTGCCCTCTGCACACTCCCCAACCAGGGATCAAACCCACAACCCGGGCATATGCCCCGACCTGGAGCCTAAGCAGTGACCTTTCGGTGCACAGGAGGACGTCCCACCCACGGAGCCACTCCGGGCGCTGGCTTCATCGTTCACGATACAGTACCTGATGCAGAGCGGGTATTATGTACCAGCTCTGAGAGGACAAAGCCCCTCGCTGTGTCACCCACATCACGTTGCAGAAAACTGTCCTGAAGCCCACCTCCCAGGGCCAGTTAGCAGAGACAGGACACACTCAGGTCCCCAGGTCCCCCGACTCTCTGTCCAGGGCTCCTTCTCCAGTGCAAACACCACAGGGGTCTTACCAGGGTCGAGGAGGTGCTCCCGACTGTCCCCAGCACCGGGGCAGGTCTGAGGGCCATGCTGGTGTAGTAGTGGGTTCAAGAGTGAGACAGGTGGGCATTTTCAGAGGGCGAACTTCACATCAAAAGAGACTAAGGATGAGAGGAGCCCTGGGGACAAGAATAATGGGCTTGGACTGAGTCAGACAGAGGCAAGACAAATGGGGAGGGAGCGCAACTTACGTGCACATTTACATGTTAGACGGGTAATTACCAACCTTTGTTACAAATCTCCACAACTACAATGAAAGGAGACATGAATCAAGGACGCTGACATGACATCTATTAGGGTCCCATTGTTTCTGACACCATCATGGGGATTTTGTTGTCTTCGCCTTGGGGCCTTTAATGAACAGGCACGCCCCTTCGCTGGGCTTGTTTGTGTGAGGGGCTGGGAGTGGGGGGGAGAGGGGTGATCTGAATCCGAGGGGTCATTATGATGGTCACGATCATTATGACAAGACTTTCCTCGCTGGCAGTGGTGTACGGCGTTGTCGTGGAAACTGCGTGCTTATTAGTAACATGCTTTTTTAAGGTTACCGGGATATTGGCATCCCTTCACCAATGCCTGCTTTGTGATGGCGGCACAGTGGCCTTGGTGACGTGGACAAAGAACCGGGACTCCGCAAGGCCAGTGATGTTTTCATTCCACTTCTTCCTCTGGCTTGCTCTCCATCTCCACAAACAGCTCGTAAAAAAAAATCACCCCTCTGGGGTGCTGGAAATGTTCTGTATTGTGACTGCGTAGTGGCCACAGGGGTGTAGACATATAAGAATCCATTGAGCCTGGCACTTAAGATTAAGTACACTTTATGGCACATGTTATAGTCAATAAAAATGTTTAATTTCACCCTTTTCTCATCACCTGGAGAATTATGTCCTTTCCACCTCACTCAGGTGACATCTGGAAGACCGCAATCAGAGGCACCGCCCCTCAGAGGGGCAGTAGCTACGCCATGCACCTGCGTGTCATGCATCCTAACTGCGCTGCCCAATCCTCACCACTGTCCGGAGAACTCGGTGCTTTCCTCCCCGCTTGAAGATTGGAAACCGAGGCCCAGTGAGGTGCAGTGGCCCGGAGTCCCCAGAAAAGAGGATCTGAGCCAGGTCTCTGTGGCCCCGAGCCACGCTCTTTCCACCCCGTTGGGCAGGCCTCCTGGACCAAGTGAAATGCGGCCAGGAAAGGAATTCCAGAACAATAGCATTCTAGAATCCACACTGTATGGGGAAAATTAAAAAGGAAAACATAAACAAAAAGGAGTGTCTCTCATTTTAAAAAAGAGGGCACAAAAGAGTAGTTAAAGAGTGAGGTGTCTCATCCCAAACATGTTGCTGTTTGTCCTGCTCAATACTTTTTTAAAAAATCACTTGCCTACATTGAAAAAAAAACAAAAAACAAACCCAGATTTCTGCTGTCTCCTAAAAGTCAGATCTGGCTACCCGTGGCCCTGTTCCCATGGCATACACTCTCCAGTTTGCCCCACTCTCTACCCAGCCACCTCACTCACTAGGGGGGCCGGGTGACCATCTACTGTTTGGTGGTCTGGCATTCATTCATTCTCCTGCTGGGAACCACACTCCAATTTCCCTTTTGAGAACCACCCTCTTTCCCACTCCTGGTCTAGCTGCTTTGAGTGGGGATGACTCCATCCCTGGCTCCGGTGGTATCCATGTGGTTCAGTTCTGAATAGTCATAGCATCGTGTTAGTCTATCCACAAAGATTAGCATTAGCCCAGGATTGGACATATGAGCCCATCACAGCCAATGATGGTTGCAATGAAACTTTAATTGGAATTTGCTGTGAAAATAGGATGTGGGACTTAAACCTGCATGGTGGAGCCTGGAGCTGCTGTCAGACATCTTAAAAGCATGTGGAGTCTTGCCCTGGATGGTTTGCTCAATGGTTAGAGCCTCGGCCTAAGGACTGAAGGCTTGCAGGTTCGATTCCAGTCGGGGTCATGTACCTGGGTTGCAGGTTTGATCCCCGGCCCTGGTTAGGGCTGTGCAGGAGGCAACCAATCAATGTGTCTGTCTCACATCAATCTTTCTCTCTCTCTCTCCTTCCCTCCCTTCCACTCTATCTAAAAAATAAAAAATAAATAAAAAAGCATGTGGGGTCTTAAAATTAGTTCAACACAGAAAAGAACCTAATAATGGAGAAGTCCTGGTGTCCTTATGAAACCCCTTGATCAAGCTCTACCTGAAGCTGATACCTGTAGTCTTTATTTATGTGAACCAATCAATTACTGGGGTATATATACATATATTTTTTTGTGTGTTTCTACAAACTATTGAAGATAGTCAGTAGCTATTTATGTTCAGGTAACAGAAAAGTCTTCCCTAGAGAAGTTTCTGAGCTAGCAGACAGCAGGAACAAGACCCAATGTGTAAAAGTGACAGAAATCTAAATTTCAACCCAACATGAAGATGAAACTTTTCAACACTGAATCATTAAGAAGTAGCAATATGTTATGAAATCCAGGTAAGTAAAAGCATTCAAGCAGATTAAAAATTATCACCCTGACTGGTGTGCTCAGTGGCTAGAGTGTCGGCCTGCATACTGAAGGGACTCACGTTCAATTCCTGGTCACATACCTGGGTTGCAGGTTTGATCCCTGGCCCCAATCGAGACACATGCAGAAGGCAACCAATTGATGCGTCTCTCTCACATTGATGTTTCTCTCCCCCTCCCTCCCTTCCACTCTCTCTAAAAAAATCAATGGAAAAAATATCCTCAAGTGAGAATTAACAACAACAAAAATTATTATCAATGCATCAATCTTGGCACAGGGTAGGTGGATGGAAAAGTTAACCCCAACCTTGATGATCCTATGAATATCAAGAATGAAATATTTCTCAAAAAGGATTTCCTGACCATCCTAGGAAGATTCCCCCCCTACCCCTATTACCTATTATTACTAAATTCTAATTGTTTCCTTCATGATTACAACTATGCAAAGTTTAATTTAAATTATATTTTCAGTGTATTTAGTTTAATTTTAGATTTATAATTTTGTTTGTTTATTTCTGTCTCCCCCACTAGACTGTAAGTTCCGTAAGAACAGAGACCTTGTCCATTTTAATTTCCGTGAGTTTCAGGCTCCCTCTGCAGTACCTCCCCCTGCTCTCCCTACTGTGTTGCCAGGTGCTTGAGCTCTGCTACTTGTTCTGTAAGACAATGTAGAGAAGGAAACCCTCATTTACTGAGCACCTACTATGCTCTAGGAGCTTTGCACATATAGTTGCATCTAATCCTCTCAGCCACCTTGCAAAGTTGGCACTTTTGGTCTTTATTTTATTGAACTAAGGCACAGAGAGGCCAACTGACTTACCCAAGGTCACACAGATCTCAAACTTAGGGCTATGTCACTCTAAAATGTGTGCTCTTTTTATTACATTTAGTTTCCTAACATTAAAATGTGTGTGTGTGTGCGGTGTATTTTTCATTTCCCAGCACACTTTTCTGCAAATGGTATTTTCACTCTCTGGGGACTGAGGCATATATACACACAGCCCCCAAGTCATCAGCAATTTTATTTATTTATTGTATTGAGGGAGTGAGAAATAACACAGGCCCACCAAGGATTAAGCAAATTCCAAGTAAATTGCATAAATGGGATTTTTGAAAAGCACACAAAATAACCCTAAAACAATCAATACATTTCAGAACATCATGAGAGAGCTGGGAGTTGGGAAAGAAGAGGTGTGCTCAGCAGGCTCTTATACAAACGAACGGAACTCAAGTCCATTTCCTCTCCTATCCAGCCCAGCCTCCTGGACCCACAAACCATGTCGTGCCTGGGGACAAGTGAGCAGGAGAGACAGAGAGGGAACTTTGATTGAAATCAAGGCATCAGGAGATCTCTGCCTCTGATTCTAGGATATTTGCATCCAGGGAGCTCACTTGGCATCAAGCACTTAATCATTTCTTTTCTCTTTCTGGTTTTAATTTTGACACTGAGAGGGAAGAATCACCCTTGGGGTTGAGGAGGCCTTTTTCGCTTTCTCGCTGTTGCTCCTGGATTCCCTACCCAGTGTCCACTGCATATGTTTGGCCAGATGGCTTGGCCTCTTGGTGGCAGACTGAACTGTTCAAGAACATGGTTGTGGTTAACCTCATCCACTCGACTCAGCTTCAGTTCATCCTGGGGTAGGAGTGTGATTCCAATCAGTTTAATTAGTTTAATGAGGGCTGAGGGAACTGGTCCACATTTTGTTTGTTGCAAAGAACAAATTGGTTTGCCTCACTCCCTCCTTGATCATTTCAGTATTCAGAAATGAATATTGCGCTCCGCAACCAAGTAGGGAAGGGGTTGTCGCTCGCACCCGCTGTGAGAAGTTGGGCGCTGTCCAAGGTACCAAGATGGACTGAAGTCCAGGAACTCGGTTTTTCAAGTTGTGTGTTTCTAAACAAGAACTCAGAGTACACCGACTGCACATTTAATCTGCTAGAAGACTGAACTCTGTAGTGTAGAAACTCCTGCTCCAATATAAGGCAGCATCTGGGCGCTTTACCCAAAGCATTATCTTCAAAGTGGGGTGCACAGGAGGTCCTTTGAGGTTTGGGAATAAAATATTAAGATTTCTATTTGTTTATTTCTCTTGTTTTACATTTCTACCTTTCCTGTGTTTTATGATAAACAAGTATTTCTGCATAGGGTATGCTTACTTTTCTTTTGAGAGGGACATGTGATCAGCAAATCTCGGAAACAACAGATCTACAGAGACGAAGAAGTCAGCCTGGATTTCTGGAACGGGGGAGTCCCATGAATGGGGTGGAAGGGTTGATATGAAAAGCAATGGTTTTAGAGGTCTGGGGTCTGAGCCAAGCACAAGCCTACTGAAGAGGCGAACCTTCCCCCTCCCCCCTCACTGACCCAGACAAACACTGCGCTCCCGGCAGAAGAGGGGCCGGCTGGGTTTGGATGCTGTGTGGACGATGCTGAACAGAGCCTGGGGATGGGGCACGTAGGAAGAGTCAGTGCACCCCAATTTGGGGGAAGCTCCTGACTCGCCTCCATGACAGGGAGGTGTTTAAGCATCAAAAAGCTCTCTGGAGTAGGCATTGGGGTCCTCCTCAGACCGAGTTACCACCTTGAACTGGCGCCGGAGAAACCCACCATAGCGCTTCTGATTGTCCCACTTGAGCTTGGGGCGGATGCGCCGCAAGAAGCCCCCATAGCGTTTGTACAGGTCCTCGTGGCCCACTTTTTCCCCATCCCTGTCTCCCTCCCCAGCCACCTCTGAGCTCCTCTTGGGGTATTTGCGAAAGAAGCCCCCATAGCGTTTGACCTGTTCCTTGGGGTCCTCCTCGTCAGAATCCAGTGCTCCAGCTTCCATGGTGCCATCATTCAGCCGGGTGTTCCCCATCAGCTCTGACTCTGATCCCTCCTCCAACCTGCCAGCGAGACCCCCGAGCTTCGCTGCCAGGCCCCTGCTCAGGACGTTCTCCTCTGCTGGAGCTCTGAGGACGGATCTGCTTTTCTCCAGCTCTTTCAGGACGGGCCCCTTGTGCTCAGCCAGCTCATCATAGGCCTCTTCCAAAGCTGCCTCACTCTCCGAGTCTTCCTTACCATTGAGCCCGAGGGGGAAGGGGGTGAAAAAAGACAGAAGGTCCTGGCACCTCTTCCACTCCTCAGTGGGCAGCAGGGCAGCCTGGCATTCCAGGGAGCAAATCTGCAAAAGACCACAAAAGACCACAGTAGTAACATCCCTCCCACCAAATTGTCAAAGCACATGTACCCCACCCCCCCACCCCAGAGAGTCTTCAGTCCAATGTCTGAGAAAAATCAAAACAAGCTGTGATCACTAAGCCCCGGGCTTCCCACTTGAATGCTTCCAGTGGTGATAAGGGTAGGTGACTTGGTGCCCATGTGGAAGATGAGGAAACAGATGTGGGCAAATGAAACAGCTTCCCCAAGGGCACATGGCTACAGGTGGCAATGCCAAAACTGGAGGGAAGATCTTCCAACAGTGCTCTGCTGAGCTCACCGTCTCCTCCAGAGAGTAGTTGGTTCTCCCAACCTTTCCTAGGTGTGAATGATGCTGCAGAAACTCTATAGAGCAGGACAGAGTCAATGCAGGTGGTGAAAGAACACATGAGGGGTTGTCTGAGGGTTCATCAAATCTGGGGGACAATAGTATATCTAATGCATAGGGTGTTGGGAGAATTCAAACATCATGATGATGATGATGATGATGATGATGATGACAACGACAATACTGGACAACTCTGGAACTTGGACCCAGGAAGTCTAATGGCACGAGTCCTCATGCTTAACCACTGTTCTCTGCTGGGATCATGTATGGGCAGCACCTGGCAAGCTGTGTTCATCTCAATAAAGAGTGACTAGAATCATAAATTTAATACTTTTCATCATCATTTCATGGAATGACCCCCATTTTTCAGATGAGGAAACTACGACCCAGAGAGAAGTGTCCAAGGTCATGGAGCTAGAAGGTAGCAGAGCCAAGCCTGCATTCTGTCCACACACTGTGGTGCCTCTACTCCGGACTGCTGTCACGGGGGAGGGGCAGGGGGAAGCCTGGCTCAGAGCTCAGCCAGTAAGGCTGGGCCAAGAGAGGCTGAGACCCGGGCGAGGAGCCCAGGCGTGGGTCCCGTCCCCCAGACCCTGGTGTTCAGGGTGGTGGAAGAGCTCTTTCCATGGGAGTGATCAGATTTGGAGGTGCCCATCAGCCTGGCGGTAAGAAGCCCTGAAAAGTTACTCTGAGGACGCTGACTCCCAAAGTCAGCTCACCTCATGAACGACATTCCTTGTTGCCAGGCATCGGGCTCCTTGGAAACCTGAGTCTCTGTCTCAGACATAAGTCAGCACGTGCTGGTGAAGTCTGGAGAGGGACTGGGAGCTAGAAAACAGCGGTCCCTGGCTCGCAGGCTGACACAGAGCAGGACATGACCTGCACCGATCGGCCGAGTCTACAGGACAGGCACACCACTGCCCAGGCCCACCTCCTTCCCTCTCTGGACCCCACGCAGATGGTCCCTTCCACTGGCCCCAGAGCCTGCGCATCCAGGAGCCTTGCCTGAAACCTACCAGGGGGTTGATGGGTTTGGGCCCGTCCTGGGTCTTCACAGCACACAGGGAGCAGTGGGACAGGCAGTCCGTGGAGGCAGAGGGGAGCACGAGGAGACAAGCAGCCAGCACCAGCCCCTGCCACGCCATTCTGTCTCGTGTCTTCCTGCTGGGGAGGGAGAAGGAGAAGATAATGAGATCTCTGATCGCCCATCCTGGGGGGCATGTCCTGGGCCTGCAGTCTCTTCATCAATTCTGCCGGCAGCACTACACCGCAAGCATTCTGGTCCCCGCTCTACCGATGACAAAGCAGAGGCCCAGAGAGGCATGGTGGCTGCCCAAGGCCAAGGGTCGAGGAAAGGAATTAACACGCGCTGAGTGCCTCTGCTGTGTGCTAGGAGCTTTCCTGCACAGTTCACACCGAATCCGCCCAACAGCTCTTCAGTAGGTTGTGCCATGGGCAGACGGGAAGAGGATGCTCAGAGACAGGGCGTGGCTGCCCACACAGCTGGGCAGTGGACAAGCCAGGACTTGACCTGAGTCAGTCATCCGTCAAAATCCACTTTGATTACCCACCAAGCCAGAAGACTCCCGGCCATCTGCTTCTGTGGGTTCTCTGAGGCTTCCGTCTGTCTTTGTCCCCAGCTGCTCAGGCCATCCCCGGGCCTGGCCTCTCTGCCGCATGAGGTCTCTGGAGTTTGCCTTTCCACCCTGGCTCTCTGCTCCCCTGGCCATAGCTCCACTTTCACCCCTCTCCATGCTGGCCTCCCCGCCTCCGGCTCCTTCTCTGATCCCTCCTGCTTGCCTGAAATGCCCTGCTCAGCACATTACTTATGCGATCAGACCTCCTAATGTCAGGGACACCCTCAGTCCCCCCCTACACCTAAGCACTTCAGCTCTGGGTTCCAACCCCATCCGGCTACTTGCAATTACCATAATGAATCTGTCAGGCCCTGTCCCATCTCTGGGCCTTTGCTCACCCTGTTCCCTCTGCCTGGAAATCCTTCCTCTCTTCTTCTGTTACTGTTATTTAGGTCCCCTACTAGCTATCACCTCATCCAGGCAGCTCCCCCTGATTCCCAGGCTCTATGGAGAGCTCCTCCTTTGTATTATCCAAGTCACGTGTGCCTCCTCCATCAAAACATTCCACTGTTTGGTAATTAGCTGTGTGGGGCTACAGACTGTGATTCCATGAGGGCAGGGGCTGTGCCTTGTCTGTCTCTGCAATACTCGCTCTCTCTGCTCCTCGAACATACCACGCTGGCTCCTACCTCAGGGCCTTTGCCCTTTCTGTTCCCCTGTCGGCAGTACTCTGACCTGATTTTCCCATGGGTCATTCCTTCTTGTAATCAAATGAATTAAATGTCCCCTCATTAGGGAGGTGTTCGCTGACCCCTGTACATAGTGTTTCCCAGGTCTCTCTCACATCCCCTGCTGTATTGGCATCACCACCTCACGCTGTCCTGTTATTTGATGTCTGTTGTTTGTTATTTCCCCACTGAAATGTCAGCTCCTTAAGGGCACAAATGCTATTGGTCATAGTCCCTGTTGTATCTTAACACCTACGACTCTGACCGACACATTGTAGGCCCTCGATACATGTGAGGCACATGAATCAATGCTTCACAACAGCCTGTTAAAAGTTGTCCCTTTCATAGTTGACTCCTTATAAACCCAATATCAAGACCCAAAGCCAGTCCACAGAGGCACAAGGCAGTTCTCCCAAGTGGAAATGGGGAGTTCCCCCAGGACACCCACCCGGGGCAGGGCTCCATGCTCCTCCTGCCTGCTCCTTGTAGCCTGACACCTCAAATGCGCTGTCAGGGACAGGTCTCATTTGTTCCTCCCCAGTGAGGCAGGCATTGCCATCTCCCCAGCGAGGGGAAGCTGGGGTGCAAGGCCATCCTGTATGACTCCCCACACATGTGCCCTTAATGATCACAATTCTAGAACAGCTGACTCATTAACGGCTGAACCTTCCATGAGGCCCAGAGGGCCCGTGCACAGGTCTTTGACTTGTATATTGTTTTCAATTCACCCAACTCTGAGAGATGGGCATCATATCCCCATTTTATAAATGAGAAAACTGGTGTTCAGAGAGGCGCGGTAAATCTCCTAAGTTTGCAGAGCAGTTACAGGTGAGAACTCAGGTCTGGCTGCCTCTCTTTGGCCGGGCAGGGTCTGCTCCCCTAAGCAGGGAGGCTCAGAGGAGAAAACTGAGGTGACCTGTGTCCCCACCACGGCTCTCCTGCCCTCGAGTTTCTCGCACATGCATCAGCTGCCGCACGGATGTGGGGTCCAGGCGAGCGAGCTGTGCCTCGCATGTGCAGGCACAGAGCAGGCAGCTCACATTTTCTCTGATGCCAGCGACGGCTGGCCCGGCCCGCACAGATGAGCAGTGAATTAACCAGCTCGGGGGAAGCCTGCACCACCCACTCAGGCCTGGGGGGGCTCCCCGCACAGCGTGGCTGCTGCCGCGGGAGGCCTGATTGGAGATGGCTTTGTCCCGGGCAAAAACAGTGTCAGCATCTTTTGCTTTCATCCATTAACTTTATATTTAATAATAATACTTCTAGCTGGTCTAATGGTTGTGAAGCACTTAAGATGTTCTGAGTAATTCTCAGGATGAACTCGTTTATACGTACAGCAGCCTCGTGGTGTGAGCTCTGTTGTCATGCTGCTTTACAGATGGGGAAACTGAGTTACGGCACCTGCCAAGGTTCCAAAGCTAGTAGGTGGCTAAGCTGGGATTTGCACCCAGGCAGTCTGGGTGCAAGGCTCACCCTGGTAACCACGGTGTACTGCCCAAGCCCCTTTGACCCCCCCGCCCAGAGCCTCCTCCTGGTTCCAGAGCAGCCTCCTGGAGCCTCCGAGACACCGTCCACACAGCAGCCGGGGACAATTCTTTTTTTTCTTTTTCTTTTTTGGTACGTGCCCCTAGTGGGAACCAAACCCGGGACTCTCTGGTCCGCAGGCCGACGCTCTAACCACTGAGCCAAACCAGCCAGGGCAGGGGGGACAATTCTGAAGTGCCAGTCTGGCTGCCGCCCTGCCGTGCATCCAGCGCTCCATGGCCTTTGAGAGGAAGCCCGCCCTGTGTCAGGGGTTCAAGGGCTTTCGTGCTGAGAACAGCTGACATTGACCAGGGCTCAGAGTCCCACGTGCATCTTAATATAAGGGGTCTTTATAACAACCTCTCAAGACTGGAACTAATATTCTCCCCATCCTACAGATGAGAAAATGGAGGCGCAGCGAGATTATGCCATCTGTCCAAGGTACCCCAGCAAATGCACTGCACCCAGACTGGGTGTGAGCCCTGTCTGACCCAGGCCTGACCACACCACCTGCAATTCCAAAGCAAGCACCCCGTCTCCCAAGCTTTTGCGCACGTGGTTCCCTCTGCCTGGAAGGCCTTTCTCACCCCACCCATCCACTCCCACCGCCCTCTGACCCAGATGACTCTTACTTGTTCTTCAAAACTCAGCTCAGTGGCCTCTTCCAGGAAGTCTGTCTGGATTAGGCCCCTCCTCTGAGCTCCCACAGTCACCTATGCTGGCTCTATTGCATAATTACCATTTTCTCAACCACAGGGATGCAGAAATTGGGGGTCGGGCAGGCTCGGGGGCGCTGAGGTCTCTGGTTTCCTGCCCCCAGCCTGGCACAGTGTCCAAGGTGCAAACTAGACCCTGTAGGACAAGCTGAGCACATGGGCGCAGGGTGTTCTGAGTTGCACAGGGATTGTTTTTCACTGTTGCCCATATTTTGCAATTGGGATATTTTTACATTTTAAATGTCTCCATGATCAGGCCTGCATTCTAATCTGCCTTCTATCCGTCACAGAGGGGCCCCATGCAGCGTGGTCTCCACTGTCCCCACCCTGTGGCTTCCCTGTTGAGCACCTGATAGACCTTGAAGTTTGCAACCCCTGGGTAGCCTTGCACTCTAACAACGGGAGGAGCAGCATGGGTGGGAGGGGTCCAGGTGGGGAGAAAGGAGGGGTGAGACCTCTGATTCCTCCCTGGCCCAGAAGCAGAATCACCAAGCGGCAGGGAATGTGGATTCAGATCCCAGGCCCCCACTCATCACCAGTTCGGGAAAAGCACCGCGCTCTGTGGTGCCGCACTTCCCTCGCTACAAAAGGCGGCTGGTGATAAAGCTTCCGAGGGTCGGTGTAGGAACTGAAGACGCGATCATGTGCAGAGTGTCTAGCACATAGTAGGTGATGTAAAGAGTAAAGTATGAAGGCTCCATTCCGATATCACTTGGGCCACAGGAGATGGAAAAGAAGAGGGCAAAGAGGAGTGATAACATAGGGCAGGACACACAGGAAACAACCAAAAAAAGTTGTTGAATGAATGGGCTGCCATCTATGGTGGACCTACTGTGTGCCAGGCACGGCTGAGTGCTCCTTATTCGTAGTCGCATCAATCCACCACTTCTCAAGCCTACTGGGTGCCAGGCTGTGTGTGACCACTTTACACACATTATTCCAATGCTCACAACAACCCAGAGGTGAGTGTCTTTATACCCAACACACAGAGGACAGACTGAGGCTGGGAGAGAAGGTTAGTCAGCTTGGAAGTGGGAGAGTTCAGCTTTCTGACCAGATATCTCTGGGTTAAAAGGTGACTCTAATTGAGACTCATCAGCCCTGAGATTTTCCTAAGAAATCCTGTTTCCTTCCTTTCGTGAAATAAACAAATTACTGAGCAAATGTCACGTGGGCCCCAGGGGAGTATTTTCGCCTCTGCTATGGGGATGTGCTTGGAAGTCATACATGGGAGGTAGCCCTGCCTGCTTGGCACCTCTGATTTGGGATGAGCTGAGGAGACAAGGAGCTTGGCCATTTCTCCGTATGAGAGGTAGACAGCAAACCCCTCGCTGAGCCCAAGGGGTGGCAGCGGGCACACAGACCCCACTGCAGGGCTCGCGTGGCCCACAGTGAAGGGCGTGGCAGGCCAGAGGGCCTCCTCACCGCCCTCCCGAGTTTTGGAAGCATTTCCTTAGCCACTGCCTCGTGGTGCTTTGTGACAGCCCAGTGAGGGAAGCAGAGGCTGGAGGAGGGGGTGGCTCTTCTCGATTGAGAAAGGAAATGTGGGACTCACCAGCCTCCCTCGTCACATGATCCAAGGCCTCACAATAAATCTCTTTCTCGTCCCCTCGTTTCTATGCCCATTCCGCTCGCTGCCGCAGTCCGTGCTGCCCGCGTGCTCCGAAGCAGGGCTGCCGATCGCAGCAGGAGCCGTGAGAGTCGGAGGCCAGGAATACTGGCGTCTGGCCCTCTACAGAACAGCTCGCTGACTCCTGCCTTCACTAATTCCACAACCGTTCTATAATTCTAACTATTCTGATCGTTTTAAAGCTGATTTTCTTGGGGAAATTCAAGGAAAATCACTCCTCTCTCCAAGCCTCAATATCCTCATCTGTAAATTGGGTATCACCTTCCTACCATGTCTCCACGAGGACCGACTAAGACAGCATTGTTTGTCGTGCCAGCACATACAGTACATAGTAGCACCCCCCCTTTTTTTTTAGAAATAGTGAGGGTTTTTATATTGATTTTTTTTTTTTTTTTGAGAGAGAGAGAGTGGAAGGGAGAGGGAGACAGAGAGAAACATCAATGTGACACAGAAACATCAATCGGTTGCCATGTTCCCTGACCGGGGATCAAACCCGAAAGGTGGGCATGTGCCCTGACTGGGAATCAAGCCCGCGACCCTGCAGTGCGCTGGACGACACTCCAGGGAGCCACGCGGTCAGGGCAGGACCTTTTATAACCACAGGCCCAGAGTTTCTTGAAAGACTAGAAACTGCTTGTCCTATTATCTCCTCTGGATGATATTTCTATATTGTATTCAGAGGGCTTGGAGGAACAGGGAGCACTTTTTGTTTAAAAAGCCAGCATGGAATAATAATGGCTTGATTTAACATCGCAATTATCTCTCCAAGCACTTTATCGCATATGATTATCCCTATTTGATAGAAGAGGAAATGGGAAAAGGTAGAAATGAAATCACTTGTTTAAGGTCACATCATGAGTCAGGAGGGAACTGGAGATGGAGCTGGGGCCTCCCACACCCGGGCGTGACTCGGAGGGGAGAGATGGCGTCCTTTCAATGACCCTCCGACAGCACACACCACGACAGCCCACAAGCACTGCACTGCCGCTGGGGGCCGCCCGGCCTCCGGGGGAGCCAGCCGGGCAGGGGCTATAATTACAGCCTCAGGTTCCAGGTGGGAGGAGTGAGAACCAAGAGGCGAAGTGCCTGCAAGGTCCCAAGCGCAGACCGTGTGGCAGAGCTGAACTTCTCTGAGTCCATACAGCACCCGCCGTCTAAGGCACGGCTGCGGAGCCAAGCTCACTGCTATCCATTGTATTCCAAGGACTGCATTTTAACCCTCAGGAGAATCCAGTAGCCTGGGCACCGCGAGTCCCATTTTCTAGATGGGGAAACAGAGACTCAGAAAAGCACAATGACTGGGTCGAGGCCAACAGGCAAGGACACAGCAGAAGCTGGGTTACAGTCTGTCCGTGACCTTTCCATGAACCGCCCGAGATGCACGCACAAAATGTCCATTATATCCCCCACCAAACTCTCATTGTCCTGAAGGTGAGATGATTTCAGCAGTTTTACTTCACTCAAAAATATTTAAAGATCATCTTTGTGGGTCTCTAGTGGGCTGGCAAAGGGATCCCCAAAAACCAGAGCACTGTGCTTTTGTTAGGCCTTTAGCATCATTAGCAAAGAATGGAGGATCAATTTAGGGAAATGGGGGGCTCGGGTTTGAATGGAGAGTGAAGCCACCATTTAGTCCCGCAAGAGTTAAAACACAGACACAGGTTGGGGGCCCTCGCCGCGGGCCGGCCGCTGTCTCAGGCCACGTGCCGTCCAGAAACCAGAATGAAAGACAGCCTTGCATCTGATGGTCACGGCGGGACTGCTAACTGCACTTTTTAAAGAATGTATCTCAAAAGCAGGATTCACAGGGAACACCCACCCATTGTCACTTGATGCAATTGAGGACTGGGGAGAAAGGAAGGAAAAGGAGGGTGGACCAGACAGGGTGGGGGAGAGGGGGAGGGGAGGGAGAGGTCTTAAAACGAGCAGCAGAGGCCAGCTGGCATGCAGAGAGAAACAGAGAAATGACACCTAGAAAATCCAAGAGTAAGATGATACACAGTGTGGGAGAAGGAAATAAAGGTGAGATATAGAGATGAAGAGAGTAAATGGGAATGCAATGAAGAAGGTATAGGAAAAGGAAGAGGAGAGGGAGGAAGGGAACAAAATAAGAGAGAAGGAAGGAAAAGAAGTGGACTTTAATTCAGGAGGTTGACCTACTATGTGAATCACAAATACCAGTTCTCTCCTCCTGCCAGTGGACCAAAGACCCAACCACATAGTAACTGCTCCGCAAACCCGTGTCAGGTGAAACTGAACTGTCCAGTTACAGGTCAAGGAGCCCCGTGAGGGTGGACAGATTGCCCCCTGGTGAATATGCCTGCAGTTTGCAGCCGACCCTCTGGCCAGCAGGAGGGCTGGATGGCCTCAGAGAGGAGCCCCCAAGCCAGGGGATGTGTCTGGTGGACCTGAGCCCTTTACCCTCCTCCTGCCAAGAGCATCACCTAGACCCAGAGTGGGAGGAGTCAATGAGGTCCAGTTTCAAAGAACTCAGGGACACCTCTCCACTGCCAGGGCCTGATCCGGGGCTAACCAGGGTGTGTCCAGTAAGGTTTACTGCCCACCACAATGGCCAGCTCTGTCTTAGTGAAATCGTTTTAGACCTTTGTCAAACCCCGTGAGATTAACCAACATTTATGAGCCGC
This sequence comes from Molossus molossus, assembly GCF_014108415.1. Taxonomy (NCBI): domain Eukaryota; kingdom Metazoa; phylum Chordata; class Mammalia; order Chiroptera; family Molossidae; genus Molossus; species Molossus molossus. Next base: position 25,680,732 of record NW_023425399.1, read on the forward strand.
GATGAGTGAAAAGGATGAGAGAAATCATCTAGCTGGACACACATTCTCAGACACGCGTTGAAATCAAACCACCAACTATTGATCCCACTCAGATTGATGGAAGACATCTAATAAATACAACTATTGTGTGAGAATGACCCGAGGAGGTTGGCAGTGGGCCGGGGAGTCAGGGACGATCGATCAAATGGAGAAATAAAGTCTTTTGCTGTGTGGAGAGAATGAGGTGGGGAGGGGACATCAGTGCCGGCCCCACACACGGAAAGGGTGGACGTTAGATCCTCTTTCCTAGATACTGCACACGACATAATGGAGCGAGGTGATCAGAGTTATCTGATGATCAGACTGGCGGGAGGGAGGAGGTCCAACTCTGCCACTTGGAACAATGAAAACCTGAGCAATCCTACTAACATTACTGAGGACCTAGTAAGTGCCAGGCATAGTACAGTATCCCATAGGAGTCTCACAATAACCCAAGGAAGTGAATATTATTATTATCCTTATTGTACGGGTGAAGAAATTAATGCTCAGAAAGGGAGAGCTACAAACCACACAGGGACAAACCACACAGCAAATGAGTGGCAGGTTTTGAACCTAGCACTGTCTCGGTGTTGTGAGACAGACATTTAGATGCTTTCGATGCTGTACAGAGTTCCCTCAAGACCCTAATCCCTTTCCATGTGTGTTTTAAGGGAATTGTAAATTTCTCAAACAGCCCCAGGGCTGGTCTCTTTGCCTGCTCTGCTAAAATGTGCTGGGTTCCTCAGGACATCCCTTTCAAGCTGCCTGAGATCACAGGATTTACCTGCCACCCATCACACCTCTAGCTCACCTGGGGCAAGGCGGAGGGCTTGAGATCCCCTCAGCAAACGCACACCTCCCCCAGGCGTGTAACTCACCCGCCTGGGCTGCTGCACCAGCTCCCCACGCAGATCTCAAAGCCTGGAGATAAATGACCTGCAAAAATAGAACAAAAGGCAAGAAGAGGTGGGGTTGGGGTGGCAGGTTCAATGGGGTGGGGGCAGCAGGGAGAAAATGAGGCGGCAAGGATTCACATTCTGAAATGTTCTGCACTGGATCTTGGCTGGAATGCCTGTCAAATTAGAAAGACAAGCCTTGTCTGTTTTACCAGCCCTGCAAGAAAGATGGTAATGAAGGCTTCGATCTGTGGGAGGGGAATTGAAATCAAATCCAATAAGGGAAAGAGCTTGTTCCCCCTCAGCAGCTTGAAGGCTTAATTAAGGAATGTTTATCAAGATTCTACACAAAAGATACCCAGGAAAAAGTAGCGGGTCTCAGAATTTACTATTCAACCTCGGAGTCGTGGGCAGGTTTTTGGTTTGGTTTGTTTTTTTCCCTGAAAACTCACCAGCATTTTGCTAGAGCCAAACTTTCAGATCCTGTAACACTCTCTTTGAATGTGGCTATCTTTACCCGTGAGCAAATGGCTTTGGCATCAGAGGTCTTTCCTGCCTGACTTGCACTCCTCCGGCTGCAATTTACATGAAAGCAACAAGTCCTTTCAAAGTAAAATTGACAAGTAAAACCCTGTGAAGGCTGGTGCTCCTGGCTGGTCCCTCTCGTTCCCTAGTCTCTCCCAACAAGACAGCCCCAAACTTCATGTCTGCGTGGAATTACATCAAAGGGAGCCACTCAAACCAGCACTCTGTCAGCAATTACACACGACCCAAGGAGAACGAAGAGGCTGAAGTTGGTCGTACATTGATGTACATGATTCACGGTAAATACCAGAGCCCCGAATCTCGTTATTGTCCCCAAGCCCCTGTTCTCTCAAGTCCAGTGAGAATCAATGACCTTTCAGAGCACTCTGATTAGCTAAAACTCACATCTTCGAGGCAGAGCACTGTCCCATTTTCACATGGGAACAGCTGTGAGGGGGATTGTAGGACCAAGAAGACCTGGAGCTAAAACAGAGAGGGGTGAGGGTGGGGGTGTCCACCTGTTTAGGCCAGGACATTAGGGAGAGAGAAATTCCAAAGAGCAGCCCACTGATCTGTTTTTTGTAAACTAGCCTCCTAACTGTAACTGTGTCTCCCAGATCAGTAGACCCAAACCCAAACTCCCCCAGCCGAGCTCCCACCACCTCCAAGTCCAGAGGACCAGGCAAAACAAAACCAGGAGAGATCCCAGCCCCTCTGGGCATTACCTGTGCTCTTCTTTGTCCCTGGGCAGCTTCTGCCTGAGCAGGTCGGGTCGCAGGGTGGTAGCAGGTGGCCGGTCCAAGACTCAAGGACCGCCCTGACTCCGGCTTGGAAGGAGGTGCCAAAGAGGCAGCTGTGAGCACCACCAAAGCCCCTTCGAATGGCAGTTCTGGTGCCTCACCCCCCTTTTATGGATGAGAGCCTCCCCTATCGCTCAGCCCTTGCTGAGCACAAGCCGCTCAGAGCCAATGGGGAGGTAGCTCTGAGCAGTCAGAGGCGCAGACCCTAGGGCCCTTCAACTTGAACTCCCTGGGCCCCACACAATAGGCTTCATGACGGGGATGTGGAGGAGGAAGCAGCCGTGCGGGGAGGGGGTGGATTCTGGGTGTGGTGCTGTTTGTCATTTGAAATCTGGCCACTTCAGTCTTTGATGCATTTCCAGGAGAGTTTCACAGAAAAAAAAAAGAGAGAGAGACGTAAGGGAGGGCAGAGACAGAAAGAGTTAGAGAAAGACAGACACCAACGGGGAGTGAGAGAGGAACAGACAGACAGAGATATAGAGACAGATGAGAGAGAGAGAGAGAGAGAGAGAGAGAGAGAGAGTCAGATGGATATAAAGACAGATGGAGAGAGAGAGCCAGACAAACAGAGAGCAAAACAAAGATTCAGAGAGTCAGAACCAGAACAAAGAGTGCCCCGGTTGTCAGACATGAGGATGCCCAAAGAGACCGGTAGAAACAGAGTTCAAGGAAGAGAAATAAGGAAACCAAGAAAGAAGGCAGTCAGACTCCGAACCACACGGACGGAGAGACAAACGGATGCTGAGACAGAGGCAGACGAGTCCTGGAAAACGAAGAAACGAGGAGAGGAAGGAAGCAGCGCGGAGCCCGGCAGGACGAGCATCACCCCGGTGCCGTGGCAGCTCTGTGTGTGGCGGGTGCATGTGTGTGCTGGAATGTTTTTGCGCATACATTTGTCTGCATCCAACTGTTGATGCTGGAACAAGCCTGAGCCGGTGCCAGGCACAAGCGGCCCTGGCAGACGTACAGCCCTTCCCCAGCAGCCAGGAGCTGCAGTTGACTTTTCTCTGGCGGCCACACAAAACGAGTATCATGAAATCCCTCTCCAAAGATGGGCTGTGGTGTGTCTTTGCGTGCACGCCTGGTGGGGGGCATACCCACGGCACACGTCCCCTCAGCCGGTGCCAGCAGCAGCTTAAAGGCTGCGCTCTCCATGGCTACAAGTACCTTCCAAATCGCAGGGGGTCTCTGAGTTTGGAAGAGAGCACAGGAGTCTCTCCTCAGTCAACAGCAGACGAGCACATTATGGTGGGAGGCATGGCTGTTTCCGAAACCTGGCAGGGGCTGCCCATTTCGTGGGCGCTTATGCTGCGCCAGGCAGTTAGTCAAAGTTGTTGGGTTTAATCCTCCTGACCTGGCCAGGTAGTGAATATTATCCCCACCTTGAAGATGAGGAGAAAGAGGCTTGAGAGCTGAGAAACTAAGTCATCAAGTTAGGATCCAAACCCAGGTTTATATGATCCAAAGTCCCTGCCCCTCCCTCACCCCTCCTTGGGCACAAAGCCTTGAATCTGCCTACCATGGGGCGGGGGTGCTGGGAGCTTTCTTCTCTGGGACTCAGTCTGGCCACCTGTACAGCGTAGGAGAGGGCTGCACCTAAGAATATTTAAGGTGTGACTTTGAGGCCCAGTCCTGCCACTCACAGTGGAGAGACCCCAGAGGAGTTTGCTCATCTGTGGAACGGGGGTACGGTGTTCAGTTCATTGGGCTCTGGTGAGGGTGAAACAAGAGGATGTGAGCCACAGCCCTGAACGCAGCGACGCGCCATGGGGGCTCCTCCACCAGCTGCCCCGTGGTTAATCACATCACTCCCTCTGATGCAGCCGGTTCTCTGGGGCCTCGTCCCCTCCCTGCCCGGGTTTGTTCCGAGGAGAAAGGTGGAAGGGGCTGCTTGTTGTGCACCCACTACTTCTGAGACCCTTCACGTGTTTCACCGGATCCTCACAACAGGCAAACGTGTGGCATGGGTATCACAACGCAGCCTCAAAACGAGGAGGCAGCTGAAGTTCGGGGAGGTCCCAGCCACATGGGGAAGGGGACCAAGTTGAACCCTGACACGCAGCCCCTGCACACCCCCTTCAGCCTTGAGATGGGGTCTCCCTCCTCCCTTGCAGGGAGGACTCTTCAGGACCCTGCTTTCCTTCTCCTCCTTGGGTCAGACAGGCAGACACAGGGACTTCCAGGTGCTTCTGTGGAAGCCCCTGCCCCGGTGTCTGACGGCCACGCCAAGAGTTAGCGTCCCCGGCTGGCTGCTGGCCTGGCAACCGGACAACATGGGGGGAGTCTGTTCACTGATGCCCTGGCAACGTGAGAGCCCCGGGTTGAGCCTTTGCCCCCCCAAATCCAAATCCTCACCCCAGTTGCTCTCTATCCTCCTTATTTTTCCCCTCCCCCTCCTCTTCCTCAGCTCTGGCTCTACTAGCTCCTAGTAATAACCTGGAAATAAACAAAGTCTCCAAGAGATGGCACCGATGGCTTCCATTCCTGGAAGTCAGCAGGCTCTAGGATGGCGGAGCGGAGGCCTCTCTGGGCTATTGTTCATCACAAACGGAAGTATCGCCAGCGAGGGGAGCGATGCTGTGGTGGTCCTGCTTTAGCCAGTGATGCTGAACGTCCGGAGTCTGTTGCCTGCCTCACAGCCAATGGTTCATTCACTAGTTTTTCCTTTCTTCTACAATGTCCTTCACACACACACAGCAGGACAAGGCCAGGAATAGCCTGCTCCCTCAGCCCTGGAGAAGCCTGTTCTAAAGCTCACCCCTCTCCCAGGCTCGGTGATGCCCGGGCCACACCGCGGCCCCACGGGCAGCAGCACGTGGGATGGGAGACCGTGGAATCAGCACAGGCTCACTCGGCTCCAGTCCTGACGCTCCTACTTACTCACTACGGGCAGCTCATGGATACGTGGCCTCTCTGAGTCATCTGAAGTCAGGAGGCATGCCAGCTTCACGCAGGGGTCAGGAGCCCTCCAAATTGCCAGCACGCTCCCTCCCCGCCATGCCCGGTGTGTCTCCAGTTCACCAGATGAAAGAGAAGGCGGTAGTGACACTACCAGCCCTGCAAACATTCTGTTGGTAGGAAGGAGGAACTTGGCCAAAGACAAAGAGAGAGAAAAAAAAACCAAAGCCACCCTGGCCAGTTTGGCTCAGCGGTTGGAGCGTCGGCCTGCGGACCAGAGAGTCCCGGGTTCGGTTTCTGCTAGGGGCACGTACCAAAAAAGAAAAACCCAAAGCCAGTGTTTCTTAAGGCCTTCCTACGTGCCAGGCCCTGTTGTAAACACACGTGATTTTCCCAACGACCCTGCAATTAGATGTGCTTCCTATCGCCACTTCACAGATGAGGAACAGAGGCTGGGAGAAGGGAGGTCCCTGCACGAAGTCACGGGGCTACGAAATGGCAGAGAACAGCTTGAAACCAGGCGGCTGGGCTCCAGGCTTGTGCCCCAACCCCTAGCATTGCTTCCTAGTTTCTCTCTGCCCTGGTGCTGTTTCATCCACAAAGCTCTGTGTATTTTCTCTGTTCACTTGTTACACTGGGAGGGTAGCAGCTGGTGACATGATCACTCAGGAGGATTTCGGTGGAATGTAGTCCCCACTGTCCCATCAGCTTCCAGCCTCCTGCATCACTCTTTACGCTACGATGCGCCCATGTGAACCTCCGAGGACCCGCACCAGCTCCTGGTTGCTGGAGCCACGTTTGTGTATGGCTGCCACGGGAACGGAAACCGGAGTCAGAAGCTGTGCTTAAGGTGTAATGATGCTCAATCTCTCTCTCATGAAATGTCACAATGTGCCATTCTGTGCTTTGCCCTGGGTGTGCTCATGGTCCAGGTTGGGGGACAGGCAATGCGCAGCGGCATGAGGAGCGCTGGGCTAGGGGGAGACCTAGAGCACTGTGGGAACACAGGAGAGGGCTCCCAACCCAGCCTGGCGGGGTGGGGGCGGGCAGCCAGGGAAGGGTCCCCCGGAGAAAGTGAGAGCTACCTGGGGACTTACACAAGCAGGCATTCCCCAGGCAAAGGGAAGGAAGGGGCCTTCCAGGCAAAGGGAACAGCATAGGCAAAGACTGAGAGGCAAGGAGAATTGAGCAGGATGACAGAGGAGTCATCTCGACTCTCCTCTTTCTCTCTCCCCACATCCAGTTCATCAGCCATGCTCACTGATTCCGACTCTGTAACCCCAGCCAGCCCCCCGCCACTCTCCTCCTAGCCCCACTGGCTCCTACTCCCACCCTTACCTCCACCTACTGTTGGCTCCTCAGCAGCCGGAGGGATTCTTCAACAAATGGAACTCATGCCCTGGCCGGTTTGGCTCAGTGGTTAGAGCGTCGGCCTGTGGTCCAGAGAGACCCGGGTTCGGTTCCCGCTAAGGGCACGTACCTCGGTTGCAGTTTGTCCCTGGCCCTGGTTGGGTTGTGTGGGTGGCAGCCACTCGATGTGTCCCTTTCACGTCGATGTTTCTCTCTCTCTCTTCCTCTCTCTCTCTCTCCCACTCTATCTGAACAAAAAATGGAAAAAATTGTCCTCGGGTGAGGATAAAAAAATAAATAAAATTAAAAAAAATGGAACTCATGCACTGGCTGGTTTGGCTCAGTGGTTAGAGCATTTGTCATGGTTTCAATTCTGGTCAAGAACACGTACCTCAGTTGCAGGCTCAATCCCAAGCCTGGTTGAGGTCATGTGGGAGACAGCCAATTGATGTGTCTCTCTCACATCAATGTTTCCCTCTCTCTCTCCTTCTCTCCCTTCTACTCTATCTCTACCTAAAAGAAAGAAAAATCAATGGAAAAATATCCTTGGGTGAAGATTAACAATAACAAAAACTGTGACCAGATTGTACTACACCCCTGTTTAAAACACTCCAGAGGGCCCTGGCTGGTGTGGCTCCGTGGGTTAGAATGTCGTCCTGAGCACTGAAGGGCTGCACGTTCGATTCCCAGTCAGGGCACAGACCCACGTTTCGGGTTTGATCCCCTGTTGGGAAGGCAACCCATTGATGTTTCTCTCTCTCTCCCTCTGCCTCTCTCTTCCTCCTCTCCCTCTCTCTCTGGAATCAGTGAAAAATATATCCTCGGGGAAGGATTAAAACAAACAAAAAAACAACACAAAACTCCAGAGGTTTTCATTCCACTTGGAATAAGATCCACACTCCTTTCCTAAAGGACCTCTCTCTGGACCTCCTGCTTCCTGCTTCCTGCTTCCTGCTTCCTGTTTGCTAACCTCTTTATAGCCACCCTGGCTCCCTACTTCTCCCCAAACGCACCAAACACATTCCTGCTCTAGACTTTGCCTCTGCTGAGCCTTCAGTTGGGAACACAATTTTCCTTCCTGTTCACCCCATTGTTTCATCTAGGTTTTGGCTTAAAGGCCGTCACTCCCTCAGACAGGTGTCTCCTGCCCTTCCTGTGCCCCATCCATCCCGATCCTTCATCCAGCTCTGTTTATCATCACAGCTTTTGTCCCTGGCTGCCATCTTTATTAGTTTATCTGCTATTGCCTGTCTCTCCTGGTGGAGTGTGAATTATGAAGGCAGGCACATTGTCTTGTTCGCTGCTGTATCCTTTCCACCTAAAACAGTGCCTGGCACGTAGTAGGTGCTCAGGAAACATTTGTTGAGTTCATGACTAAAAGGACTACAAGTAGCTTAGTGTGGCTGGAGCATAGAGTGAATGACAGGAATGGGAGAGAAGAGGCTGAAGGCCATGCAGGACCCCAATGCCAGGCTGGGGTACAGCACTTTGTCTAAAGAGCATTTGGAGTCTGGGAAGGGTTGGAAATGGTTCTCCACGTGGATAAAGAGCCCAGAGATCTGAAGAAGTAAGTTACTCAATCATTTCCCTTCAGTTCACGAGCATTTCATGACACTCTGGCACTGGTGACTGAGAGTTAACTCCAACATGATTCCTGCCCTCAGTAAGTTTGCAGTCCAGTGGGAGACATATATAAGCATAAAAAATGTATGGAGTTAAGTGCAAGAGCAAAGCAACACAAAGATACATACAAGGTGATGATTAACTTTGTCTGGAAATGTAAGGGATGTTCAGAAAGGGCTCTGTGAATAGGTAATATTTGAAGTGGGTTTTGAAGGATGAGTAGGAGTTTTCCAAGCTAACTGAGAAGGATCTCCCAATGCGCATCAAAGAACCAAAGTCAAGAACATAGAAAAATAAAAATCCTCATGTATTGTGGTAGGAATATAAAATGGTGCACCTACTGTGGGGACAAATAATGTGGAAGTTCCTCAAAATGTTAAAATAGAATTGCCATGTATTTCTTCCTAGAGATATATACCCAAAGAACTGAAAATAGGGACTCAGATACTTGTACATCAGTGTTCATAGCAGTATTATTCACAATTGCCAAAAGGTGAAAACAGATGAGTGTCTATCAACAGATAAATGAAAATAAAATGTAGAATATATATACCTATCAATGAATATTATTCAGCCATAAAAAAAGAATGATGTTCTGATACAGGTACAACATGGGTGAACCTTGAATCATTCCACTAAGTGAAATAAGCCAGACATAAAAGGACAAATATTGTAATTCTACCCCTATGAGATACCTAGAATTGGCAAATTCGTAGAGATAGAGGGGAGAGTAAGGGTTCCCAGGGGCTGGTTGGGGCGGGAATGGAGAATTACTGCTTAAATGGTACAGAGTTTCTGTTTGTAATGATAGAAAGTTCTGGAAATAGCGAAGCCATTTGCACAACAGTGCGAATGTACTTAATGCCACTGAATTGTACACTTGAAAATGGTTAACATGGTCCAGCCAGTGTGGCTCAGTGGTTGAGCATCAACCCATGCACCAAAAGGTCACCGGTTTGATCCCCAGTCAGGGCACATGCCCAGGTTGGGGGCCAGATCCCAGTGGGGGGCATGCAGGAAGTGGCCCATCGATGTTCTCTCTCATCGATGTTTCTATCTCTCTCTCTCTCTCTCCCTCTCCCTTTCTCTCTCTCTAAAATCAATAAAGGAAAAAAAAACTTTTTTTAAATGGTTAACACAGAGGAGGGCAGGAGAGACCTTGGGAAGGTGGTTTCAGTTTTCCTAGTTGAAGAGAACTCTCCTGTAGCAGTGACGGGGGGAAGCAGCTGTGTTCTTCTCCCCGCCAAGAGGTGCAGGCAGAGGCCAGCAGCAGCCTGAGAGCTGGAATGGGAGGGAACTTCCCATTCCCAATGGGCGCAACATCCCCTTTCTCCTATCTTGCTTCATCTGGCAGCCGAACTTTATTACTCCAGCTAATAGTCATCGTCCATCTACTTGACACCCGTCACTGCTGAGTCACCTTCATGTATTACCCCATTTAATTCTCATAGCAACCCCCTGAGGTGGGTTGTTTTGCTCTGTCAGAGGAAGAAACTGAGCTCAGAGAGGCAGTGACTTGGCTAAGGTCACACAGTCATAAGAGGAATAGAGCTCAAGTTGACCTGCCTCCAAAGCTCGGGCTGTGAAGCCCTTGCTCACAGAGGCAAGAGCAGGAGAGTGTCACTCTTCACTGAGAGCGACCCTGTGCCAGGTACAATGCCAAGAACAGGGACAGAAGATCTGTAGAAAGCTCTCAGTGACCCTGTGAGGGAGGCACCTCAAGAGCCGCTTTGCAGATGAAGAAACTGAGGCCCAAAGGGATGAAATGACTTCCCAAGGACTTGCATCAAGGTCTGTCTCACTCTGAAGTCCAAGCCCACTTCTGCTATGTCATGTCTGCCCATGATGCCTCTCCCTCTCCCTCAGCCACCTGGGAACAGGTCCTGAACAAGATCCAAACAGCAGTTGGCAAAAAGGGACACCTGTTCACTTAGCACCTACTGTGTTCTGGATCCTGAACTACCAGTGTCACTTTGATGACACACATCTGGAGCCCGCTCTTGGCCTCTGCCACCAGGCATAAAAGAGGTCAGTCGGCTATGTTTTTGCCCAAATGAAGATGAGAAATACTTCAATCTCAAATTACTGAAATCTCATCAAGACAGCTTGTGTCAAGTCCTTTAGAGGAGGTCGGTACGTCTCCTAAACCACCTCATTTGCCCCTCACAACAACCTGTTAATGGAGATATTATTAACTCCACTTTGCAGATGTGGAAACTGAACTCACAGCAGTGCAGTCACTTGCCTCAGATCACGTAGCCAATAAGCAGTAGAGCCAGATGGTCTGCCTCAAAGACCAGGGCTCTTTTTGCTTATTATGCTTACATTCCACAGGAGCAGCCTGAGGCTATCAGCTGGGGGCAAACCCACCAAGGGATCCCAAATATTTGATCTGAAATGAGGCGCTTGACCTGAGAGCTGCCCCTCATCATCCCATGAGCTCCCTGAAGTACATCTCTCCTAATAATAGCTCTTAATAAGAAGTTTCTTTTTGCCAAAAGGGGAGATTAAATTGCTTTTTTCTCAGTTCGTGAATCTTACAGTTTCTCCTAAATCCTATTGAACTGACAAGTTGCTACCTTTTCTGCATTCATTCCACAAAATGCTCCCAGAGTCCTTGGCATAGGTCAGGTTCTCCACTAAACGCTCAGATGCATGGTTGAGAAGATCCTGTCCCTGCCCTCTGGGACCACAGTCTGGTGGGATGATAGAAAGTAAACAGTTATTTCAGTGCCATGTGGAAAAGTCTGAGATAAGGGCAACAGAGAGAAGAATTACAGAGGAGAGATACTCAAGCCAGCCTGGCTGACAAAGGAAGTAGTCCTGGAGCTGAAGATTGAGGCTGGGTTTTGAAGGATGAGTAAGAGTATGCCATAGTGATCAGTCAGTGTTCAGTGCAGAAGGAAGAAACCATCTGGGCTTTTAAAAGCAAAAGAGTTTGATGTAGGGAATTAGGAAATTTAAAAAGGTGTTGGGGGAGGGCTTTGCGGGGAGTAGACAGGGCCTCTAGAAATGACTCTTAGAACACTGCAGGGCCACCAAGCTACACAAGCAAAAAGTGGGCAAACAGGCAGCCAACCCTGCAAATAGTAGGTTCGGGAACTTACCATGTTATGATCCGGGGATCTAGAAGCTAGGACCAGGGAACCACCAAGCTGCTGTCACAACAGCCTCTCAATAGTCATGAGGGTAGTGACTGGTGTTTGAGATGCTACCGCAGAGATGCTTCACAGCTCCATGACTGCTCTTGCTGAAGGAACCAGCCAAAGCAGCAGAAAGATGTCCTCTATCCATTTCACTTCTTCTATTGTTTTAAACCTCACACGACTTCAGCTAATGGACAGAATTGAATTTGCATCCAGAACCCTAGCTGCAAGGGAGTCCAAATAAAAATAGTTGTTTTTTAAAATCCTTACCCAAGGATATTTTTCCATTTATTTCCAGACAGAGTGGGAGGGAGGGAGACAGAGAAAGAGAGAAACAATGATGTGAGAGAGACACACGTACCAGGGCCGGGGACCAAATCACAACTGAGGTACGTGTCCTTGACCGGAATCAAACCGGCAACTGTTTGGTCCGCAGGCTGACGCACTACCACTGAGCCAAACCAGCCAGGGCTGAAAAAATAGTTTTTATCTCTGCAGTGTAGGAAGGCATATGAGAGGGAAGTGGAAGGAGGTGGAAATGGGTGCCGACGGCCCAGCAGGCATAGCTTAGCGCATGTGGGAAGAAAAGGGAAGTGTCCTCGGCTGGGTGGACACACATCTTAAGTTTTTCCTTCTGCTCCCACACAGAGCCCTTTTCCAAGTCAACACTCTCCAGGTGGTGTGGGGGACTCCACCAAGCCCCCTGCCCATGGCCCACACAGTCAAAGTGGGAAGAACCTGACAGACAGTGAATCCAAATGGTCATTTGAGTGGTGAGGAAACAGGTCTTCAGAGGAGGTGCTACTGCTACCTCCAGGCCGTACAGTCACTAACCCAGCTGGATCTAGAACTTGATTATTCCCATTTTATCACTCCGTTCAGTCTGCCACCCTGGGCCCCTCTTCTTCACAGCCTGGGGCTCACCCTGCCACGCCACAGGGCTGGGGCTTGGCTGAGGCTGCGGGCAGTGGCTGGTGCAGGTGAAGGATGGCACTCTGAAGTGGTGGGAAAGTTCAGCCTCTGAAGTCAGGCAGACCTGAGTTCTCCTCCTGGCTCCACTCCTCCGAGCTGTGTGGCATTGGCCAAGTTACTTAACCTCTCTGATCCCCAAGTTGCATCCTCTGAGAAATGGGCACAATGGTAGCACAGAACTGTGGTGAGAACAGCTCATGTGTATGAAAGTGTATACAGTAGGTGCTCTCTAGATAGAGCTGGTACAATTTGTTCTTCAGTACTTTTGTTCATTTATAAACTGCTATTATTTTATTTTTATTTTTTTTTATCCTTACTCGAGGATATTTTTCCATTTTTTGTACAGATAGAGTGGGAGGAAGAGAGAGGAAGGGAGAGAGAGAGAGAAACATCGACGTGAAGGGACACATCGAGTGGCTGCCACCCGCACGACCAACCAGGACCGGGGACAAACTGCAACCGAAGTACGTGCCCTTAGCGGGAACCGAACCCGGGTCTCTCCGGACCGCAGGCCGACGCTCTAACCGCTGAGCCAAACTGGCCAGAGCTAAACTGCTATTATTAATAGTAGCTAATCTTCTCCAGTTTGAGATGAAAAAAAAAAAAGTATAGGTTTTATAGTACTTTAACCTGCATTTCTTTTTCTTCTACATCACAGTATCATCAAAAGACCTTCCCTCTAACTGCTTCTATTGCCCTACCTATATTTGTTGGTTTTTAACTAATCATGTTGGATTCCACTCCTCATTAGAGGTCCTCTCAAGCCCATACACATAGATTTACACCACACACACTGATACACACATACATATGGATATGGACACACCTGCAAACATCATCAAATACACAGATCCTCACCAGCACTCCCCGATTCTCACACACACACACACACACACACACACAGAGCAACCACAGCAGCACACATGCAAACACACCCTCCCAGTTCTGTCATGCAGTCAGGAATATTGACAGTTACAGGGAATGGAAGTGGAGAGCTTTGTTCTGACTTCCCTGTGAATGACTGGTCAGAGATAACGCAGGGCTCCTCGGAGCCCTCGTTGAAGGGCATTAATCAATCTAATTCGGAGTCTCCAGCCTGGGTCCCATCTCTGATAAAATAATTAATTTTCCATGATAGCATCTTTCTCTCTAAGTCATCCTTACAAGTCCCTGGAATAATGGCACTTAAGGAGGGAGTTTTCTAAACACCCCAAGTCCCTACCAAAAGGTTCAGCCTCTTTGGTGAAGCATTTACATGCTAGGGAGGGTGCATGGAATGACATGGCTTCCACATTTGAGAAAAGTAAGTGGGAGGAAATATCAGACGATTGCAGAGTGCAGATCATCATTTAAATAAAACCCCCACGGGGCACCTTGGCAGCGTTAAATCACTGCACTTCCATGGAGGTGTCACAGGACAGCTTCTCTTCTTTCTTCTGCTTTGCCATTGAGAAAGGCAGTGTGGAGCAGTGGAAATATTCTGAGGTTTGATTCTGCATTTGAGATTGGAGCATCATTTCTGGACAACGTACAACTGGGGAAGTGGCTTACCTCTCTGAGTGACCACTGTGTTATCAACAGAGTACAGTGATGGCGAACAAAAGCTCCAGAGCCAGACTGCCTGGCTCGGCCTCTGACTAGCTGTGTGGTCCATAGCAAATTCGTTAATCCCTCTGGGCTTCAATTTTCATAACTGTAAAATGGAAATAACCATGTCACTTTGTTATATAGGTTTGTTGCAAGTATGGAGTACATATATGCAAAATGCTTAGGACAGTGCCTACTACATACTCAGTGCTCAGTGAGTGTTAGCTAGTATCATTCTCAGACCTTTCCACATTGTTGGGAGGATTAAGAGAGATTAGGATTGAGACTGTGTCATGGAAGGGGCAGATATGTCAGGTGCTACTGTTATCAAAGTTGGCTCTGCCTGTCCAGGGAATTGGTCTTTTTTTTTTTTTTTTTTTTTTTAAAGCCAAACACGAACTTCATGTTTGGGATCCAAGAAAAACTTAGGACTTAAATGTCTTTGGGGTCAGACAAATGTGGAACAAAGCCATAGCTCATCTCCTTAAGCACTTTGTGACCCTGGGCAAGTCACGTAACTTTTCCAAGTTCCAGTTTCTCATTTATGAATTGAATAAATGTTACTCTGCCAACATCTCAAAGATATTGAGAATCCTGCAGCAACAAGCTAGGGTGTGTAAAATTCCTTTGCAACCTAGGACCAGGGAAGGAGTGACTCTTCTCATTGTTTGGCCAAATTTTGTTCAGGGACTTGCAAGTCTCCTTAGGGGGATGATAAGGAGACTAACTACCTCATGGATCTGAGGTGAAGACTATATGAGATTCTTAGCTGTGAAGCCTGGAATGTGACTTCTTGTCCCTCTGCTGTCTAGCAGAAAGTAACCTATGCTGCTTTACTGGGGGGACAGCACCTCAGTGATGAGGGCTTCCAAGCACCTGTTTCTGAGACGTCTCCTATTCTAGACCACCATTGTTCCTATCTCTCAAGAATAGAGCAGGTAAGAGGGAGAAGGAAGTGGTTTTCTCTTATTTTCTGCTGTCTAGAGCTTATCTGCCTTTAGACATGCTGGTTCTATCCAGGGAGTCATTCTTTCTTTTCCTCATCTCCTAAACCCAAGACTTGCATTACACAATGGTCTATGAGTACATGATAAGTACTCAAAAAAGTTGGCTGAATAAATAATACATTGCTAACTCCCACTGGCCTCCATTTTATTATATCTTTAGAAGTGATACAATTTATACAGGCAGGAACTCTAATTATACTTGTATCCATGGTGGCATTCAGAGTGTTGTGGTTTATTCGTGGCAGGTGCAGCAGTAACTGTCATTTTGTGCTTCTTCTATTCTGAGCATTTTGCTTTGTCCTCTTCAAGGCACATGATTTGATCTCTGTTTATTTATCCAACCTTTTCTAATGTCCCTTTGATAAATCTGCTCCACTCACACTGGTCTCTTTGCTGTTCCTTGGACATACCATCTTGTTCCCACCTTAAGACTTTTGCTCTTGTTGTTCCCTCTGCCTGAAACACAGCCCTTCTCCAATATTTGCATGTCTTATTTTTTCAGTTAATTTACATCTATATTCAAAGGCCACTTCCTCAAAGAGGACTCTCATGATTATCTTATCTAAAAGAACATTCCTTATCATTATCTATCATCTTTCCTGGAGTTATGCTACACATTCATTTGCATATTTATTTATTATTTGTCTCCTCTAGTGGAATGTAAGTTTCAGGAAGCCAGAGACATTATCTTTCTTGCACTTGACTGTATCTGGAGCTCCTATAGCAGTGCCAGGCCACAGTAGACACTCAATAAATATTTATAGAATGAATAAATGAACAAACAGTATCACATAAAATACTAGTCAAAATGAATCACCCTGCCGGTTGTAACACTCACTCACTCCAGACTGCTAATCTCATGCTCCATCTCTCTCTGCTCTCTCCTTAGCCAGTTCTGACTCAGAGCTGCCCACATTCTTGGGTGACAGACATGGATGAAATCAGCCGGGGGTTGAGAGGGGGTAGACATCTATGACTGCTTCCTTTTCCTTGCCCAGGAAGGGGTTAAAAAAGGGTCCACCAACTTTCAAGAACAATTTCAAATAGGGCTTCATAGGGTTATGAGTTCCCATTGTAGAGATTATCAACCTGTGTGGTAATTAAGAACACCTATCTGTCCAGTGTTTCCAGCCAGCAAAAAATGCCAAGTGGGGACAGCTGGAAAAAGAGGTATCAGCTTCAGATTCCAAGATATGGCAAAATGAAGATGTCACTAATAGCGAGTGAAAAGTTGGCTCATTCTCCCCCCTCTCTACTCCTCCCCTGGGCTCCATTTTCTGCCTCAGCACCTGCGCTGCCTCATGCCCAGTAGCGGAATTTGCTTTTCAGCACCACGGACAGCAACATGCTGGCAGCAGGGAAGACAGAGGGAGCCAGAACTTGGGGCATCTATGCAGCCAAACAAATATTTACTGAGCATATCCTGGGGCCAGGCACAGTGGAGAATACAAAGATTTATGTGGTCTGGAACTTCAAATAACTTAACCTCTCCAAGTCATCTACATTCCTAGACTGATACAGACGAGGCAATGCCCCAAGCTTTCTGATACTTAGAGAGCGGGGAGAATCAAATGGTAAAGCTTTTCCTTGTTAACAATTGTTGAATTTCTGCTCTGTGTCTGCATGCCTTTTAATTGTCTCACTAGCTTGCCACTCTCAAAGAGAGCAGCTACTGCAATGCCCTGTGCCTTGTTAAATTCCAAGTACCCAACACACTACATTGGCACATAGTAGATAGTCATTTTTGAATGGGTGTGTGGATGAAGGAATGCTTACAAACCCTTATTTTCCTTTCTCCTTTTATTTTATAGATGAGCTATCTGGGGCCCAGATAACTACCTTCTTGTGACAGCTATTAAATCCAAGACCTCTTGATCTCATGGTGTGCTGGACACTCCTCGGTCCTAGGAAAAAAAAAAAAAAGCAAGCCACAGAGACTGGTTCTAAACTTAACATGGACTTTGCAAATCATGGCCTTGAGTAAGTCCTATTTTCCTTTTTTTATTTTAATCTTCACCTGAGGATATTTTTTACATTAATCTTCAGATAGAGCTGGAGGGAGAGAGGGAGGAAGAGACAGAGAAAGAGAGAAACGTCTATGTGAGAGAGACACATTAATTGGTTGCCACTCACACAACCCCAACGAGGGCAGGGGATGAACCACAACTGAGGTACGTGCCCTTGGCCGGAATCAAACCCGGGATTCTTTGGTCCATGGACGACACTCTTACTGCTGAGCCATATTTTTCTTTTTGGCCTCAGTTTCCCCATGTGTAAAAGGAGGGGAAGAGGTTTGTATGGCTAAGGTCTCCCTTCCCCTGGTACCAGGCCTGTGTCCTCCCTCCACCCCCAGCCCCGCCCCTGCAATCTGCATCATGCATCTGCTGCAGTTGGGCAAGGGGACCAGCAGCAGTGCTGAAATGAATTTAAAACATCTTTCCCTGCCTCTGCAGGGCATCAAATGAGAAATATATTGATATCCCAGCAGACCTAGGGCTCCTTTTTCATCTTCCTGCTATAACCAGAGCATGTGCGAAAGCAGTGCAGACTCTCTTCTTTTTAGAGTGCGACCAATGAACTTCAACCCCTCGCAAGAAGTGAGTAAAGAGGCAGCCCCAGGACACAGAGACAGTGAAATGAGGTTGCAGTGAGTTATCGTCCAGGAACCCACTGGCTGAGTAACTTTGGACAAAGCCCCAAGCAAAGCTAACTGTTTAAATGACTGCGGCAGCGGAAAAATCAGTTTGGTTGATTGATGTCCTAGGTTTCTAGTTAGTGGGTGGCTTCCAGCCATGGCTCTGCCTTAGCTCCCAGAATTACTCCAATAAATGATTTGCTCATCCCTAACTCTTCCCGGGAGGCAGGAGAGGGGGGCTGAATCAGCTCTCTCCAAGCCTGATTGGGATTTAACGGGGGCCTGTGGGTATTTGCGCACTGAGGACTGAGTGAGGAGAGGAAGAGCGGATCTGTCAGGCTCGGCAGAAGTGTCTGGCTCCTGCCTGGAGGTGTGGAAGAGAAAATAAAATCAGGAAAGAACTGATTGTAGAGTGGATATCTTTCAATTATTTAAAAAGAATGTGAATCAAATGTTTCATAAAGGCTGTTTCTCTAACTAACTCAGCCATTAAAATCTCAATTGGCCAAAGAGGGGTATCCAGATTGAAACAGTATGGGGGAGGGTGGTGCTTGGGAGGTTTTGTCAAGGAGCTTAACTCAGCAGGTGGCACCTAGGATAATTGAAAGAGAACAAGCTCTGTTATTAGCCAGACCTTAGTTCAGATCTTGGCTCTGCCATTGACGCCCTATGGAACCTGGATCAAGTCGCTTAATCTTTCTGAAACTCAGTTTCTCCATCTGTAAAATGGGATAATAATAAACTTTCTCTTCCAGCTATCTGTTTCTACATAATATCTATTCCACATTAATACCTTGCCACAGAACAAAACAACACTTTACTATGATCACAGATTCTTAGGTCAGGAACTCAGAAGGGCATCACAGATACAGCTTGTCTCTGCTGCATGAAGTTGAGGGCCTCAAACGGGAAAGCCCAAAAGGCGGGAGGTTGGAATAGGTGGAGGTTTTTTCATTCACAGAGTCTCTGTCTGGGGTGACTCAAAGGCTGGGTTCATTTGGAACAGTGACTGGAGTACTTGCCTGTGGGCTCTCTAGCATTGAAGCCTTAGTGTGGTGACTCAGGACTCTAAGAGCTATTTTTCTAGTGAACAGGCTCAAGTTTCATGACCTTTTATGACCTAGACATGGAAGCCACAGAGTGTCATTTCCTTTGTACTCTATTGATCAAAGCCATCACAAACCCACCCAAATTAAGGGGAGGGGAACAGACCCTTCCTCTGAATGAGAGGAGTGTCAATTTGCAGCCAAGTTTGAAAACCTCTACACCTACTATGTATGGGTATTATGACAAACACACGCTAAGTACTTGACACAAGCTACCCCAGTAGTGCTCAGAGGACTGAATAGTTCACTGTGAGAACTTTCCATTGTTCTATTTTTTATACTATAATTTTAAAAAACTTGCTTTTGTTTTTTTGTATTGACTTTAGAAAGAGAGGAAGGGAGAGGGAGAGAGAGAGAGAAACATCTATGAGAGGGAACATCAATTGGCCGCCCATTGTTCTTAAATAAAAATCTATAAATCCTTACCGTGGTCTACGAAACCTGCATAATCTGGACTTGATTTCTTCTCCAGCCCCATTTTGCCCATTTCTCCTCTCAAATGCCTTGCTAGTTGCCTTCCCCCAGCAACTAAAGGCAGAATGCCCCCTCGCACCTTTTGCTCTGCTGCTTCCTCTGCCTGGAACACTCTTTGTTCACTTCATTGCCCTGCAAAGCACATGTGTACTTTAGGTCTCTGCTTCAGGGAAACCCTTCCCGATTCTTGAGACCTGCATCAGATCCCCTCATTATATGCTGTTAGAACACTCAATACTTTCCTTCATAGCACTAATCACAGTCACCAGGTAATTTTGTGGTTGTTGTTCATTCTCACCTGAGGATATTTTTTCCATTGATTTTCAGAGAGAGTGGAAGGCGGGAGGGAAGGGGGGAGAGGGAGGTGGGAAAGAGAGGGAGAGAGAGAAACATAGATGTGAAAGAGACACATCAATAGGTTGCCTCCTGCACAAGCCCCAACCAGGGCCAAAAATCAAACCCGCAACCCAGGTACGTGCCCTTGACCAGAATTGAACCTGTGAGCCTTCTGTCTATGGGCCAACACTCTAACTGCTGAGTCACACCGGCCAGGGCAATTATTTAATAGCCATCTCTTTCCCCATGCTCAACCTGGCCACCATCATGTTAACTAATGGACAGGGACCCTGTCTGTCTTGTGCCCTCAGCATCTAGCACAGGGACTGGCATAGAGTAGGTGCTCAATAAATATTTTCTGAATAAACAAGTCAATGGACAATTAGACCTTCAAGGTGTTAGATTTAGGCTTGAATCACATTTACTAATGATTTTTAGCTCATGCTCATCAGAAAACCTGATTGGCTTTGATGTCATCATGGAGTTTACTGGAGTTCGAGGAGAAGTTTCTGGTATTGAAAATGATAATCCCAGTGGAAGACTTTTGAGGGTTCATCTCTTGGAGAGGCCGCAATGGCCTCCATCTCAGGCGTTCTACATAGCAGGGGAGAACGTAGGGGCCGTGCAGCTGGATTCTGTAAGATGTAGTAAGAATGTTTTAACATGAACTTGTTTGAGCTCAATTTATTTTCAGCCCAGTGGTGCCAACAACACCATAAGCATTAAACAAATAACTAAGCCATAGTACTGTGTACACGTAACACACACTGTGTGCTAGGCACCGTGCCCGGCCATAAGAAGACAGTGATAAAGAGGGCAGACACGATTCTTATTCTCTTGGGCCTTAAAGTCAAACAGGGGGCAAATATTTCAAAACAGTTAATTAGCGAGTAGTAAAAGTTCTATAGTAGAGGAAGCCCAACAGCCTGTGAGGGTGGCACCAATCCTGCCAGTGGGGTAGTTAGGGGAGGATTTCTTGAGGAGGTGATATCAAAACAAAAAACTCACAGATATTATTGAAAGGGAAAAGGAGGTGATGCAAAACAGTGCCAAGAATGGGAATCACATGTAGCGAAAAGAATTAAAAGAGAAAAAATCGCAGGGCTTCTTCAAGGATGTGGAAGGCATGAGTGTGAGAAAAGAGAGGCTCAGGGTGAAGCTAAAGAGGGGGCAGAAGCCCCAGGATTAAGGACACAGTCCAGGCCACTTAGGGAGCCTGTACATTTTCCGGAGGGCAATGGACAGTCACTGAAGGGTGTGACTAATAAGGCTTCCCTGTGGAGATCAGATGATATGGGAAGACACTGGACACAGCAAACCAGTTGAGAGACTGATCATTGTCCAGAGAAGAGGTAGTGGTTGCCTCTACTTGGGTGTGATGGTAAAATAAGAACAAGTTGACAAGTTCTAAGGATCCCTAGGAAAATTATGGTGATTCATAAGAAGTAGGGAGTAGAGGACAAAGAAGAGTCAGGAGACATGTAGGGTTTTATTTTGAGCACCTGGATATAAGGGGAGTCAGAGTCTCAAGTAAAAGAAGGTTTTCATAGAGGAAGGTACTGAGTTCAGCTTTTGACATATTGGGTTTGAGGTGCCTAAACACATGCACACTGAAATGCTATGTTGGTCCTGGAATAGCCAGTCCTGGAATTCCCTAAGGATTTGGCTTTATTTGGGGAGTAGGTAGAGTCATGAGGAGAGGGTTCCATCTCAACCAAGGGCTCCCTTAAAACACAAAGTCTCGTTCTCAAAATCCAACCAGGTTTCACGGTGATCAACTCAAGATACATACAATCTCTTGACATGTGTCTGCTATGTGGTATAAAGAGAACCGGGGCTTCTCATTAGACCTGGGAACTACTGAGTTCTTTTCCAGCACTTCTATTTAAGAACAGACTTCAGAGAGACGTTGTATAAGAGACTCAAATATTGGATAATTGAGTCAGGTGACCTTTAAGGACCCTTTGACCCTTGACCTTTACTTATTGTCATCTTGTATCTGATTTTTCTCTTTTAAAACTATCTCATTGCCTCAATTTTCTCATCCGCAGAAGAGAGTATAGAATAATCATTTCAGAGATTCCATCTAGCTTGGCAACTACAGCGGTTTTATCAACAGCCTCCTTGTTGATAGATTCAAAGGGCCCTTCTCAATTCTTATCCTGCATATCCCCCATTAGTATTTTTAGTAATTACACTGGTAATAACTATTTCTTGAATTACCCTCTTTTTTAGGGTTTCCAAGACAAAGAGCTCTCCTCTGTCTCTCTCAGCACCCCTCTCATGCTCCCTTCATGGGCTCCTTTCCTGCTATCTGTCCACTAAATGTGGCTTCCTCTTTTCTTCTCTCTTGACACACTCTTATTCCATACGCTCATTCACCACCATGGCTTCCATACCCACCAGAAAGGTGTAGAAAGCTTGACCCAACATAGTTTAGGAAATATAAAAGCTGTTGGCTCACGTGATTGAAAAGTTTAGAGATGAAGCACAGGTTGACCAGGGGCTCGAATAATATCTCCTGGAGATATTATTCCCGATATCACTTTGCTTCCTATCCTGCTGACATATTTTCAGATGGCTCTTCCTTCAGGGAAGAAAGAAGACAGTAGCATCTTCAGATCTTACTTTCATTCATTTAGCTCAATTAGAAACAAAGTGTGTCTCCCCAAGACAATGGGACAAAAGTATTAGACATCATTCTCATTGGCCAAATTTGGTTACAAGCCTAACCCTGAACCAAACCCTGTGGCCAGGAGCAATGGGATAGGATAATTAGTTTAGTCCACTCAAGGCCCACTTCTTAAGTTGAAAGTGGGTTAGTCCCTCTTGTGTGGTCAAGAGTTGGGGATGGTTTGCCAAAGGCAAACAAATGTTAAGTGGCAAAAACAACAGATGCTAACTACAACCGATAACTTCCATATTTATCCTTAAGCCCAAGTTCCCTCATTTTACTTCAGGTCCATGTGATAGATTGCCTTCTGACATCTCCACTTGATTGTTCCACAGGTATCCAAACTCCACATGTTCCAAAACAAAAAACAAAAACTCGTTTCCCCAGATCTGCTTCTCCATTTATATTCACCTGATAGTGAATGACATCACCTACCCCCAATTACCTGATCCAAACACTTTAGTGTCATATGTAATTTTTTTTCACCCCTACATTGAATTAATCACTACATCTATATGATCCTAGTAAAATGTTAAAAGTCACATATGTATACTGTAACCCCTAGAGAAACCACTAAAAACTATATACAAAGAAATATAGTAAAGAAAAGAGCCATAGTAAAATAAAACTAGAAAAGTTTAAACGGGATACTAAAAAATATTTTAAAAAATACGGAGAAATCAGGAAAGGAAAAACAGAGCAAAAAAAAAACAGAAGTCAAAATTGGGCCCTGGTCAGGTGGCTCAGTTGGTTGGAGCATCAATCTGTACACCAAAAGGTTGCAGGTTCAATTCTCAGTCAGGGTACATACCTAGGTTGCAGGTCTGATCCCCAGTCAGGGCAAGTTTTGGAGACAAACGATCGATGTTTCTCTCTCACATCAATATTTCTCTCTCCCAAATCAATAAAAAACATATTCTTGGTGAGGATTTATTTTAACCCTCACTCGAGGATATTTTTCTATTTATCTTCAGATGGAGTTGGAGGGGAGAGGGAGAGAGAGAGAGAGAGAGAGGGAGGAAGAGAGAGAGAGAGAGAAACATGGATGTAAAAGAGACACATTGACTGGTTGCCTCCCATACGACCCCAACCAGGGCCGGGGAGGAACCACAACCAAGGTACTTGCCCTTGACCGGAACTGAAACTGCGACTCATTGGTCTGCAGGCTGAACCAAACAGGCCAGGGCTTGGTAAGAATTATTAAAAAAGAAAGGAAAAAAGACTTCTGGTCAAGTGGCAGCGTAGGTAAACACAGAACTCCCCTTCTCCCACAACCACATCAAAATTACAACTAAACTACAGAACAACCATTATTCAAAACCACCTGAAATCTAGCTGAATGGAAGTCCTACAACTAAGGATTTAACAAAGCCAGATCCAGACTGGTAGGAGGGGCGGAGATGCAGAACAAGCGGGTCCCACTCCCACGTGTGGCAGATAAAAATTGGGAGGGATGGCCCTGGCCAGTTTGGCTCGGCGGTTAGAGCGTCAGCCTGTGGGCCAATGTATCATGGGTTTGATTCTAGTCAAGGGCATGTACCTCAGTGGTGGTTCATCCCTGGCCCTGGTCAGAGTGGTGCAGAAGGCAGCCAGTCAATGTGTCTCTCTCACATCAGTATTTCTCTCTCTCTCTCTCTCTCTCTCTCTCTCTCTCTCTCTCTCTCTCCCCCTCCCCACCACTCTACCTAAGGTAAAAGGAAAAATATCCTCAGGTGAGGATTTAAAAGAAAA
Organism: Molossus molossus; assembly: GCF_014108415.1. Taxonomy (NCBI): domain Eukaryota; kingdom Metazoa; phylum Chordata; class Mammalia; order Chiroptera; family Molossidae; genus Molossus; species Molossus molossus. The sequence continues at coordinate 25,704,510 of NW_023425399.1, forward strand.
AAGTGGGTGGGATATCTCAGCTGCAGAGATTCCCCTTGAGCCAGGTGTCCCAGGTCTACACCAGGCCACCCAGCCCAGGGTTCCAGTGCCAGGAAGAGAAGTCGCCATCACTCTGGCTGTCAGAACCAGAGGGGATTGTGGCTGAGTGATATGGAGAGCTGCAGGAGTCCCAGGCAGTTACCCTTAAAGGTCACTCACAGACTTCCTCGTACTCACTCCCGAGCTCCAGCACTGGGACAGCAGCTTGAAAGGAACCAAAGAGAGATGTGGAAGAACTGTATTGTCAGGCACCAGGGCAAGAGCTGGAAAGGGCAGCTTTCTGTCAGACAAAAGTACTAGCAGAGGCCATTGTTCCTTTTCTGAGAATCCTCCACAGGGCTGGCAGGCAGGCGCCATCAACCTGGCTTACACGGTTTGCCTAGCCCTGGTGATTTCCCTGAGGCCTGACCCCACCCAACTTTCAGGCCCACCCAAGCTATTTCCATACTAATGGCCTGTCTTAGCTCATCTCTCAAACAAGCAGCATCTGGCCTCAGCATCTTTCATACCTCTCACTAAGTGGCTCTGGGCCCAGCACTAGCAACAGCCGGCCTTGATTCACAGCTTGGCCTCGCCTAAGCATCTCCAAGCCCAGCACAAGTAGCAGCCATCTGTAGATTGGTTCATAGCTCATGCCAGGTGGCCCCGGGCAGAACACAGGTGGCAGCTAACCTTGGCCTGCACTTCCCAGAAGGCCCCAGAGCCAGTGCACCTGGTAGACAGCTTCAGACTACGGTGAAGCACCACCTAACCACCTCCACAAGCAACACACTCAAGGGTCAGACTCAGTTGGCACCAGAGCCCTGCCAAAGTAAGTTCTGCTCTGTGGGGTCAGCAGTTGCAGCCAGTCCTCCCAACCAATCAGCCTGGGAATAAATCCCTTCCACTGATGTGTTAACAACAATCAAGGCTCAACTATAATTGAAGGGTGTACACAGCCCAGAATGGGAGGGGGAGAGCTGTACACCTGGAGAAAGCACCCAGCTTGGGTGACTCGGGAGTTTGTGCCACTGAGGCCTACAGGACACTTACTACATAAGGCCACTCTACCAACACCAGGCCACTCTACCAACACCTCTATATAGATGTAGCTATATAGAAACCAACACAGGGAGGCCGCCATAATGAGGAGACAACAAAACATGTATCAAATGGAAGAAACGAACAAAACTCTAGAAAAAGAACTAAACAAAATGGAGACAAGAAATCTATCAGATGTAGAGTTCAAAACACTGGTTTATAAGGATCCTCAATGATCTCAGTGAGAACGTCAACAAAGAGATAGTAAACATAAAAATCGAACTGGAAAACATAAAAAAGAACCAGTCAGAAATGAAGAATACACTAACTGAAATGAAGAATACATTACAGGGAATTGACAGTGGAGTAGACAAAGCAGAGGATCAAATCAGCAATTGGAATAAAAGGAAGCATAAAACATCCCATTGGAACAACGAAAAGAATCCCCCCAAAATGAAAACAGTGTAAGGAGCCTCTGGGACAACTTCAAGCATACCAACATTTACATCATGGGGGTACCAGAAGGAGGAGAAAGAGAGCAATAAATTGAAAACCTATTTGAAAAAATAATGACAGGAAACTTTCCTAACCTGGTGAGGAAATAGATATACAAGTCCAGGAAGCACAGAGAGTCTCCAACAAGATGAACCCAAAGAAGCCCACACCAAGACACATCGTAATTAAAATGCAAAAGGTTAAATAAAGACAAAGAGAGAATCTTAAAAGCAGCAAAGGAAACGCAGTTAGTTACCTACAAGGGAGTTCTCATAAGACTGTCAGCTGATTTCTCAACAGAAACTTTGGAGGCCAGAAGGGAGTGGCAAGAAATATTCAAATTGATGAAAAGTAAGGACCTACTGTACAACCAAGATTACTCTACCCAACAAAGCTATTATTAAGAATCGAGGGACCTCCAAAGAGCTCCCCAGACAAGAAAAAGCTAAAGGAGTTCATCTCCAACATACCAGTATTATATAAAATGTTAAAGGATCTTTTTTAAGAAGAAGAAGAAAAAGATTTTTAAAATATGAACAATAAAATAGCAGTAAATACATATCTTTCAACAATTGAATCTAAAAAACAAAATAAACAAGTAGAACAAAAACAGACTCATAAATACAGAGAACATTTTTATGGAGGCCAGATGGGAGGAGAGTTGAGGGTATGAGTGAAAAGGGTGAGGAGATTAAGAAGTGAAAATTTGTTGTTACAGAACAGTCATAAGGATGTACAGTACAGCATAGGAAATATAGTAAATAATATTCTAACAACTATGCATTGTGTCAGATGGGTACAAGACTTATTGGGATGATCACTTAGCAAGTTATATAATGTTGAATTATTGAGGTATACACCTGAAACTAATATAATATTGTATGTCAACTATAATTTAAAAATGAAAAATGAGCCTGGCTGGTATGGCTCAGTGGTTGAGCATTGGCCCATGCACCAAGAGGTTGTCGGTTGGATTCCTGGTCAGAGTATATGCCCCAGGTTGTGGGCTCAATCCCCACTGAGGGGCATGCAGGAGGTGGTCAATCAATGTTCTCTCTCATCCATGTTTCTATATGTCTCTCCCTCTCCCTCCCTTTCTCTCTAAAATCAATAAAAAATATATATTTTTAAAAAATAATTTGAAAAAATGATTTATAAAAAGAAAAATATATATACAGTAGTTAACCTAAATTCAAATTTATCAATAATTACATAAAATGAAAGTAGTCTAAACAGACCAATTAAAATACAAGGATTTTCATATTTGGATTTTTAGAGAAAGTTTCAACTATAAGCTGTCTATAAGAATCTCATTTTATTTTATTTTATTTTATTTTTATTTTTATTATTATTATTATTTTTTTTTAATCCTCACCCAAGGATATTTCTTCATTGATTTTCAGATAGAGAGAGAGGGATTCAGGGAGAGAGAAAGAGAGAGAGATAAACATCGATGTGAGACACATCAATTAGTTGCCTTCCACATGACCCCAACCAAGGCTGGGGATCAAACCTCAACCAAAGTATGTGCCCTTGACCAGAATCAAACCCAAGACTCTCTGTAGGGCCAACGCTCCAACCACTGAGCAAAGCTGGCCAGGGCAACAAGAATCTCATTTTAAATTAATGACTTAGGTAAGTTAAAAGTAAAAGGAAGAAAAAAATACACCATGCAAATATTAATAAAAAGTAAACTTGGGTGGCTCTATTAATATCAGACAATGTATACTTCAGAGAAAAGAAAATTACTAGACATAAAAAGGCATTCAACATTGTACTTTAAGTCCTAGCCACTGCAAAAAGTCAAGTAAAGGAAGTAAAAGACATACATATTGAAAAGGAATAAATAAAACTGTCCTTGTTATAGACAATATGATTGTGTATATAGGAAATTCCAAGGAATATACAAAAAGGAAAAGCTTCTGGAACTAATTGATGAGTTTGGCAAGGTCACAAGATATGAGGTCAGCATGTAAACTTAATCATATTTCTATATACTATTAATAAACAATTAGAAACTGAAGTTTCAAAAAAAAGTACAATTTATAATGTTTTAAAAAGGTAAAATATTTTGGTATAAGCCTAGCAAACCATGTATGGGATTGCATGCTGATAACTCCAAATCACTGATAAAAGAAGATCTAAGTAAAATGGAAAGACATAACATGCTCACTGATTGAAAGACAGCATAGTTAAGATATCAGTTATCCCCAAACTAATGCAATTCTAATAGAAATTGCAGCAGGGATTTTTCTGTAGATATAGGCAAGGTGATTCTAAAATTTATATGAATAAGCAAAATAACGAGAATAGCCAAAACAATTTTGATGACGAAAACAATGTTGGAGGACTCACACTATCCAATTTTAACATTTACTGTAAAGCTACAGTGATAAAGACAGTGAGCTATGAACAAAAGGACACGCGTAGATCAATGGAACAGCGTCAGCGGATACAGAAATGGACTCACATAAATGTAGTGAATTGCCTTTCAACAGGATTTCAAAAGCAATTCAATGGAGAAAAGAGTTTTTTCAGCCAATGGTATTGGAACATTTGGGTATCCATATACAAAAATAATAAACCTCAACTTATATCTTACTCCTTATACAAAAATAAACTCAAAATGATTACAGAACATAAAACAAGACTTTTCAAAGAAAACAGTAGAAATCTTCATGACCTTTAGCTAGGCAGAGAGTTCAGATACGACACCAAAAGCATGATCCATTAAAAATTACTGGGCCCTGACCAGTGTGGTCCAGTGGTTAGAGCATCAGCCTGCACTCCAAAGGACCAAGGGTTCAATTCTGGTCAAGGGCATGTACCTGGGTTGCAGGTTCAACTCCCTGCCTGGTTGGGTCACGTGCTGGAGGCAACCAATTGATGTGTCTTTCTCACATCGATATTTCTCTCTCTCCTCCTCCCTCCCTTCTACTCTTTCTAAAAAAAAAAAATCAACGGAAAAAAATCCTTGGGTGAGGATGAACAACAACAAAAAATTACTGGTAAATAGGACTTCATCAAAATTTAATATGTCTGCTCTGCTAAAAGAATGAAAAAACAACCTGCTTAGAGAGAGAAAATATTTGCAAATTACATATTTTGCAAAGGACTTGTATTCAGAATATATAAAGGCCACCTAAAATTTAACAATAAGACATAAAATAGGCCAAAAATTTAAACCTCCACTCCAGAGTTCTCATACTCAGTGAGTTCTCATACATTGCTGGTGGACAGAAAAATTGTTGAACCACTCTGTCCTTCAATTATTGATAGGCAAATTGTGGATCATCAATATAATATAACACTACCAAATAATAAAAAAGCATGAACTGTTGATACACACAACAATATGGATGTATTTCATAGGCATTGTTCTGAGTGAAAGAAGTCGATAACATAAAACAACAATGAGGTATCACCTCACACCTGTCAGAATGGCCACAAATCATCAAACAATGAGTGTTGGCGAGGGTGTGGAGAAAAGGGGACTCTAGTACACTGCTGGTAGGAATGCAGACTGGTGCAGCCACTATGGAAAACACTATGGTGTTACCTCAAAAAATTAAAAATTGAACTGCCCTTTGACCCAGTGATCCCACTTCTAGGAATATACCCTAAGAAGCCTGAAACACCAATCAGAAAGAATATACGTACCCCCATGTTCATAGCAGCACTATTTACAATAGCTAAGATCTGGAAACAGCCCAAGTGTCCATCAGTAGACAAATGGATAAAAAAGCAGTGGTACATATACACAATGGAGTACTATGCAGCGGTAAGAAAGAAAGATCTCTTATCCTTTGAGACGACATGAAGGGACCTGGAGAGTATTATCCTAAGCGAAACAAGCCAAGCAGAGAAAGACAAATATCACATGATCTCACTTATTTGTGGAATATAATGAATATAACAGTCTGAGGAATGGGGTAGTCCCAGAGACGTGGAAGTGGGGTACAGACTGACAATCCCCAGAAGAGGGGGTCAAGGGGAAGAGATAAACCACAGAACTTATATACATGTATGTATGAACAATGGACATGGACAACAAAGGTGGGGACAGGATGGGGAGGGAGGGGAAGGGGGAATCAGTGGGGGGAAAAGGAGAAACATCTGTAACAAAAATAAATTAATTAATTTAAAAAAAAATGAAAATGTCAAAAAGAATTAATTAATTTAAAAAATGTCCTTGAGTGAGGATTACAATAAAATAAAATAAAAAGAAGTCAGTAACATAAGGTTACATAATGTATAATTCATTCATTTATATAACATCTATATGGCAAAATTATAGGGACAAAGAATAGATCTGTGGTTGTGAGGGTTTAATGGTTAGGGGAAAGTTGATCTGTAAAGGGGCAGCATAGGGAAATTTTGAGGAATGAGGGAACTGTTTTTTATTCTGATTCTGGTTGTGGTTGTGTGAATGTTGCATGTATTAAACTTCATAAAACAATCTATCCACAAAGTTAATTCCATTGTATGTAAAAAAAAAAAAAATGTTGACCATTCATGACAGAAAATGGTAGAGAAATGTCTACAAAGCTCTTTCTGAACAGACACCCCAACTTAATATCCAGCCAAGTTTTTATTTGTAGAAATGTGATGGCAACACACAGACATTTTCAAGTGTTCATGAGGCCAGATAACATAGGAACAATGAGGCATTCGTGAAAAAAGTACTTATATATGAAATTCAGCCAAAAAAGAAATAAATCAAAATAAAGAACTCAGGAAACAAAAAGGAGTAGTGGTGAGCACTGAATTTATTTCAATACATACTTAAGCTTCAACAGCTCCAGTAATAATTATGGTTGCAAAAAAAAAAAAAAAAAAGATGTCAATGGTCTACATCTTGACAATATAAAAATAAATTAACAAAAATTGGCAAGTTGAGAAGGAGAAAATGAAAAGAATTTTAAGGGTATTAATGCCATCATGTTTCATAACAGGGAGTGGTTCCGTACTCTCTAGAACAAAAACATAATTAAAAACCACTCTAATTTCTTGTATTTTATAAATTTTTCTTGACCGTAAAGTAATCTTAAAGAATATTTTATTTTGGCCTTGGCCGGTTTGGCTTAGCAGTTAGAGCGTAGGCCTGTAATCCAGAGAGACCCGGGTTCGGTTCCCGCTAAGGTCACATACCTCAATTGCAGTTTGTCCTCGGCCCTGGTTGGTCATGTGGGTGGCAGCCACTCGATGTGTCCCTTTCATGTCGATGTTTCTCTCTCCCTCTCTCTCTCCCTCCCACTCTATCTGAACAAAAAATGGAAAAATGTCCTCGGGTGAGGATTAAAAAAAAAAGAATATTTTATTTTGAACTAATTTTAGAATTACAGAAAAGATAAAAATAAGACAGAGAATTTGGGACACTATTCATCAGTGTCTCTTAATGTTAACATTTTACATGACCATACCATAATTAGGAAACAAGGAAATCAACATTGATATAACACTATTAACAAAACTACAGACCTTATTAAAATATTGTCAGTTTTTCCATTGCTGTCCTTTCTCCGGTCCAGAATCCTACCCAGGATCTCACACTGCATTTCGTTGTCAGATGTCCTTAATAATTCCCTCAGAGTGATCTGTTAAGAAACAAAATCCCATGGGTGAAGAAAAATTATTTGAAAATCAGCAATTGTTTTCATTTCATTTCAGGTTTTTTCTTTAAATTCAGGTAAATTTAAATTCAATACTTTTATTTAGTATTCATAAATAAAACAAGAAAAATATTTTCTTATTTATCAGAAAATTTTAAAAAACTGATCAAGATGCTGAGATGCTCTCTGAAAATCCTTATTTAGCCCGAAAATAACACTATGCCCAGGGACTATTGTAGGTTAAGGAAAGCTTTTTAAAAGTTTTTAGCCTAAGCATGATCAGATCTGTATATTTCAAAACATACTTTTGGCACCTATGCAGAATTAGAAGGCTAAACCTGGAGGAAGCAAGTTAAAAGGTTGTTATAATAATAAAACAGATAGACCATTTAGAAATCTATTCAGCTTTAAGTAACAGAACACCCAAATAATGATGACTTACACTGGTGTCATCAGTTCTTTCACCAAGGATCCAGGCTTTTTGTTTGTTTGTTTGTTTTTTGCTCTTTCTACTCCATCATATTTGCTTTCATCCTTATGGTTGTCACTTCATGGTTCCAAGATGGCTGCCACAGCTCCAGACATCACATCCAGACTCAAAGAAAGAAAAAGTTAGGACAGGTGGAAGGCTCTACATTTATTTCTTTTACTTTCAGGAGACTTTTGCTTCCATCTCCTTGGTCAAAACTGTCACTCCTAAGTGCAAAACAGGCTAAGAAAGTTAGTATTTACCTGAGATTTTGCATATTAACAGACAGACAAAATCATGATGTTTTTAGTATGGAAGAAGGAGGGAATGTGTATTTTGAGTAAACAATTAACAATATCTGTCAGACAGGTATAAGATCAAGAGCCCCAAACTATGTCAGTGAAAGGGGATTGGAGATGAGTAGATACATCTGAGATACTTAAAAGATAGGAAGGGTAAAACTTGGTGACTGACTGCCTGTCTGTCAGGTAGAAGGAAGAAAGGATGAAGGATACCTCTCAGATTTCTGCATTGGGGGAGTAGGTGAATGGGGATGCTGCAATTGAAGGGGAAATGCTACCTGCCATTTCTTTGGAGCTCCCAGTATATTGAACATTAGGTAAGTGTTCCTTGATTAATATTTAAAATAACAATCAAAACGGCCACCACCGAATAAGTATATGCAATGGACCAACCATGTACTAAGTGTTTTATATGCATTAGTTCATATAATCCTATAACAACACAGTGAGTTTAGTCTGTTTGGGTCACTGGAATGTCACCAGTGTCCAGAAAAGCACCTGATACATAGTAGGTGCTCTATCGATATTAAACAAAGGAAGAAAGTAAAGCAAGATTACCGTTATTTTATGGGTGAAAAATCTGATGCAGAGAAGTAAATAACTTGCCTACTTAAGGTCATAAATCTGTAGTATGGCAGAGCCAAGAGTTCAGCTTAGCTCTGTGCTTTTCAACCATGGTTTGCCATCTTTCTGCTAAACATAGCTATGAAACTCCCATTTCTGTAAATGGAACTTCTTCAAACGAAAAATGGAACCACAACAAAATCTGACACCAAATTCCTCCATAGCTTCCAAAGCCCTGGGTGATCTGGTTTCCGAAGTCCTCCCCGATCCAGCCTCCTATCGCTCTCCCCTCCTCGCCTCGCTCAAGTCACATTGCTCCTGTTTTGTGAGAAAACACAATGTCCTCAGGGTCTTCCCTCTGCTTGTAAAGATCTGCTCAGCTCCCAAATGACTGATGGCTCTTTTTTCATCCATCAGCTCTCAGAAGTTTCCCTGACTCCAAAACTAGCTCAAGTCCTCCAGGTACAGAATCTCTTAATACCACCTGCCTCTTTTCTATAACACTTCTTGGAGCCTATAACTGAAGAGTCATTGGCATGATTATCTGTTTATTGTCTGAACTCATTCATGCTAGAATGTAAGCTCCATGAAGGCAAAACTGATTGGTTCACTATGTCCCCGGTGTTCAGTACAGTGCCTGGCACCAAATGGATGCTCAGTACATATTTTGTGTCTGACGGGATAGATAAATGAGTGTAACAGATGGGTGTATGTAATGGATGGATGGATGGATGTAATTAATGGTTGAATGAATAAAAGGATAGATTGAAAAATGAATGGATGGATAAATGGGTGAAAGGCTTTCTCTAGACCACCTATCCCAGGGGTTTCTCCATCTCATATCCCCGATTTCCTGGCAGGGTGCCTCCTGCTGCATCTTTGATTTCTTGTCCTCCCTTGGCTCACGGTGACTGCCTGGTTGGATCTTACCTGGGCCTACTGCTGGGAAAGTAGCCAAGACACTCCAGACCTGACTTGGGTATGCAGCAGCAAGACATTGTGGCTGACGTGGAAATATCCTCTCCCCAGAAAGAAGGCAGGCCCGTGGCAATTATGTAGCAGAACGGGCCCTTGAAGTAAATCTGTCTCGTACCAACAGGTTAGAGTTAAATTTGACTTGAGCCATGAATCATGCTGTCAATCTCCCATTCAACCACATCTCCGAGCCAGCAACCTTTGTGAGTGCTACTGTTTATGTAGATACAAATATACGTATTTATATAGACAGAGGTATGTGCGCAAGCATTCTGATTAAGTGTGTCCTTGGGGAGAAAGCCTTTTTCATCACTCCTCCTTTTGAGTTCAGTAAAAGCTGCTTCAAGGAGGCTGTTGAGGGACCGGAAGTGCCAGGAGTGGGAGGAGAGATCAACGATTCATTCAGCAAACATTTCCCGATGCTACTCTGGACCAGCACTGGCAGTGGGGGGGGTGTGGAGGATATGAAAATTAGTAAGACGTGCTTTGTGCCCCCGTGTTATTCAAAGTCTAGAGGACTGCTGACTGACAGGAGGAAGGGTGGGGGCAGTTAAGGGTTTAGACTTTGAAATCAAATAAATGGAGATTCAAATTCCAGTTTCACCACGCACTTGCTGCGTGACCTCGGCAAGTTATTTATAGCCTCATCATATATATAATGATGCCTTCCGGAGCTTGTGTAAGTCTGAAATAAGACAATGACTGTAAAGCTTGGTGCAGAGTAAACTCAAAGATCACCATCCTCATTGTCAAAGCTAATACTTTTTCAATGTTTGTATGTGCCAGGTTCAAAAAGCACTTATCAGTATTAACTCACTTAATCCTCACAAGGACCTAGGGGAAAGATACTGCTATCCACCCTGCCCCCAATTTTAAGATGAAAACAAGTGTGACACGAAGAGGTTAAGTGGCTTGCCCAAGGTCACACCCCTACTAACTGGTGGAGCCAGGCCTTGAACTCAGAATATAAACCCAGATCTAGAAGGTCACAGATCCACCCCAGGATCTTTTTAGTGCCCTTCTGGCACCCTTTTCTTAACTGTGATGATCCCCTCAGTCAGCCCCGATGACCAGGGCAAATTGCTGCCTTGATCATTAATTATTGTTAAGTCCCTGGTAGTTTATAAATAAGAGAAGCTGTATTGTTTAGTGTTTATGGTTTGGAGCACACCCTCATGCTAAAGAAAAGATTCGAACAGCATTAATTAGTCAGATGAACATCTAACTGGAAAGGCAATGCATACGGAAAGGCTTTGACTCACATTTGGTCCTGCTGTCACTTACCTGAGATACAATTCTGAGCAAGTCAGTTCCCCTCCAGTGCCCTTTCAGCTATTATCCAGTCAATAAGGTCAGTCCAGATTCCATGGGAGAGGACCTAGACCCCATCTTTTGTTGGCAGAGGGATCAAAGAATCTGTGGACACATTTTAAAACTACCACAATGTTCTACCAAAAAAAAAGACAATCAGCAACAACACAGCCTGCTCACCAAGAGAAAATCACAATCAGTATCTTGGTGTCTACATGTATGGATAGTGTTGTTATTGACATTTATTAAAATGGGTTCGTTTTAGTCAAGACTCTACTGTAAGCAATAAAAGAAATGTGTTGGTGCATAGACTTGAAAATCCCAGGCATCTGACTTCAGGAGCAGGTGTACCCAGGGGCTGGAGGAATGTCATCAGGATGTCTTGCTGCACCTTTTGGTTCTACTTTCCCTTGTTTGGTTTCATCTCAGGCAAGCTCTCCCTCTTGACAGCAGAAGGGACACTACAGCTCTTAGCTTGCATGCCCTCAGTCTTTATGCCTGTAGAAAGAGAATTGCTTTTCTTCTGAGAGGTTTGTCATCATTCTGAGGATGGCCGTCACTGGTCCAGCTTGAGTCATAAGCCCAGGGGGTCCTTAATGTCCTGGTCAGCCCAAGAATATCCTGGGGAGATGAAAAGCTCACCACCACTTCTGAGCTCGTGGTACACAGGCAGTTTTCTTCCCTGCTATTTTCTGATTAACTTTATATCCACGTCAGTGAATATGCGTCCAACATCACTCAGAATGACTGCGTTGTAGCCCTATAAATGGATGCACCATTTATTTATTTAATTAAGTCCCAGTTGTTGAATATTTAGCTATTTCCAATTTTTCACTGCAATAATCAGCACAGTATGCCTTCAAACCGAATCTTTGCAGGCATCTACTATATATTATTTCTAGACATGGACTCACTAAGTCAAGAGACATGTATGTTTTTAATGCTCTTGATACTGTCTTGTCAAACTGTCTTCAGGAAAAGTAACAATTTATACTCCCACTTACATGATTTAAGATTGCTGATTTTTCCCTCGCCCATACCCATGCCAGGTCCTAACACTTTAAAAACAAAATATTTTTCAAATAGACAAAATGTTATTTTTGTGAGTTTAGTTTGCATATTTTTTTTATGGCTAGTGAGGCTCAATAAATTTCAACTCTTCCTGTACAAACTGCATCTCCTGATAGAGAAGCAAAATGCTTGTAGTAGTGGACTGGCTCGGGCCCACAGCCGCCCATCCCTGAGAGGCAGGGGCAAGTAACAAGAGCACTATTTGTAATGATGCATTAAATAATAGTAGCTACTGTTATAGAGCCTTTACTATAATCAAGTGTTGTGCCCAAGACTCTCTATTCACTGTTGTGTTTAACCTCCTCAGACATCATATGTAAGGGCCCCTCCATCAGGCCCCCCTCTTTGTAGATCTAGAGCTTTGCCCAGACCCCAGTATTGTGCCTATAAAGCCCTCCCTTCTGATTTCTACAAAGGGTCTCTCTTAGCTGTGCCTTCTGATTCATCCCTTATCTACTCAGCCTCTCCACTTATCTAGCCAAGAACTCGACTCACGCAGAGCATTTTGTGTTATCAACTTGACCAAAGACTTGGGAGCCGCAGGAAGTAGGCAAGAGGCTTACTGCACACAGTCTATCTAGTTAATGTCATCGTTTCTTGTTTTTTCTCCACCTCTCAGGAGCAAAATGCATTCCTCTCCCTGTCTGTACAGTAGCACGGAAATTGCCTTTGGCGGTTTAAACATGCCATGGGCTTATTGAAATATTTATTTCTATACAAATAACGGGGGGTGGGAGGAATGGAAAAGAAAATGTTCTCAGGTTTTTAACACCTATGAGGTAGATTTAATGGACTGCCCCGTGTTGTACATGAGAAAACCTAGGATAAAAGAAATAAAATGATTTGTCTGGAGTCTCACACGTCCACAGCCTAAGAAACTGTCAGGGGTGCTGCCCTGGCAACAGGAACCAGCTGCTTGACCCTGATCTTGCAGCACGTCTTCTTGCCCCCCTGCCTTCCCTCCTGCTGTTTCCTGTGCTTCTCACCGACTGTGCCACATTCTCCCACTACCTCAACATCTGCTGGGCAAACAGACCAGATCCCCATCCTTCAACCTGCGAAACAGAGCTCAGCCTGGAGAAGCTGGAGAGATGGGTCACAGACACATGCCCATGTCAGTATGGAAGTTAAGACAGTAGTGACCTCAAGCCTCTCCCTCCAGCACCCTCTGCCCCTCAGCCTTGAGAACAAGGAGACCTGGAGCAACTCTTGAGCGGGGTGCGGCTCCTCTGACCTGCGTAGAGATCAGCCTGTACCAAGGCTGATGGCTGACTCATTCATCCAGATACCTTCCCATTTCCCCAGCTCAGGCAGTTCCTGATGCAAAGCTGAAAATTCTCCTCCGCCTCATTGTGTGCCTGCTCTTGGGGGCGGGGGCTTTGGGTAGATTTCTGAAAAGCAATTATGCTTATTACTGGTTAGGATTTCAGAAACCTTCTCTGTTTGCTGCGTGCATTGATTTCAGCCTTCTCCATCACTCATTCTTCCTGACAGCCCCATTTTGCAGGTGGAAAAATGTGCAGATGGAGAAAGACTGTAACAAACAGGAAAACCAAAGATGGAAAGAGAGGCTCCTGACAGCATTATTGGTGTCCGTGGAGTTCCCAAGACTTGACCCTGGATGTCTCAGTTATGTGAGCCGATAAATTCTCTCTTTTACTTAAACCACTGTGAGGTGATTTTCTCTCACTTGTCATCAGAAGGCTTCTGACTATTATGCCTCTTATATGTGGTGACTTTAAAAAGATACATTTTTAATGCATATGTGGGGGGAGGGGACTGTAATATATATATACTAAAACAAACTTAATATATATTACTACATATTACATATTAACATTTAGTTGTTTTGGTTTTGGGTTTTTTTTTGCCTAGCTCTACCTAGCTCCCACCTCACGTCCCCCACCCTGACCTTCACCACACTGTTGTCTGTGTCCATGGGCTATACTTACATGTTCTCTGGCTAATCTCTTCACCTAGTTTGTTTTATAATATAATAATATACATTAACATTTGGTTTGTTTTTCAAAATAAGGGCTCATTTAAAAAATTAACACCATTTATATAAGTTAGAGATTTGGGGTTTAGGATGACCAATGGATCGCATGGGCTCACCTCTGCACCCTTCCAAATTCCCACTACCATTCAAGTAAAGACCAAAGAAGTGAGCCTCAGTGCGCGAGGACGCGCGAGAACGACGCACTCAGACGTGGAAGCCTGCAGCCAGCGGACGAATGTGACTGGCTTAGCAGACTAGGAAGCAGTGGGGAGGCAGAAAAGCCATCGAATGGATGCTGTGAAGTCCCCAAGGGCTCAGGAACTGGAGGTGTCATGTGCCTCTTAAAATAGGGTACATGACAGAAGGAAATGGCAGGTTTATTAAAAGTCTATAAAAGAAGTAGATACAATAGCTTCCGGGAGAGCCCTGCCACACAAGCATAATATTAGGGGGTGTCTTTCTGGGTGGAAACAAGAGACTCAGGCCTTGGGGTTTCCATCTGGAAATCGGGAAGGGGCTGAATTAAGGGAGAGGTAGACTGAAGCCGAGGGCTCGTTCTCTCTGCTCCGGGTCAGGATGGACTGCAGCAAGCAGGCCACTGGAAGATTCCACTCTGGAAAAGTGAGCAGCCCACAAGCAAAGGCCCTCAGGTACTCACGGCTGCGGCTTCCTGCAAATAACCAGGCAGCAGGCCAGTCCTTTCCCAACCAGCACCTTTCTCCTGCTCATACATTTACCTGCGTAATCACTTACAAAGGAGGGAAGGTTGTAATTATCCCCACTTTCCTGCCCCTTGCTTTTTAAATTTAATAAGTGCTGTGGCCACACCCCATGTCTGGACATAAAGGCTATATGTGCAGTAGACGTATATGAATGAAGAACAGGTTATTCATGCAGTCCCCAAGTATCACTCCATGGGTCACTTAGTTACAGAGGGAGCAAGGTTCCTTTCCAGTGAGAAATCTGATGAACAATGCTTTATGCAAAGGACCAAATTTGGCACCACCGATGAGGGATCTAGTGATATCACATGCCTTCTTATATGTGATGCACTAACAAAGACTCATTGTTACTACTAAGGCCTTTCCACCCAAAATGCACATCCTGAATCTAACCGAGAGCAAACAGACAAATCCAGAATGTGACTCCAAAAATGTCAATGTTACGGGAGGAAAAAAAATAAAGCTGGAACTGTTCTAGATTGAAGGAACTAAAGAGATATGGCAACTAACTGTAGTGGAATCCTAGAATGGAAAGAAACTAGCTAAAAGGACGTTTTGAGGACAATTGGAGAAATTTGAATATAGAATGTAAATTTGCATATAGAATGTATAGAATATATTAATATTAAATTTCCTGAGTGCAGCGCAAATATGGCAAAATATTAATAATTGGTGAAATACATAAAGGATAGATGGATGTTCATTGTACTATTCTTGCAAGTCTTCAGTAGGCTTGACATTTTTCAAAATAAAAAGCTGGGGGATTAGGGGTTTGGCCTCTGGAGTCTAATCTGCACAATCTATTTGAGAGGGTGACTCAGCTTCCCCAAGTGCCTTCTCTGTCAAAAAATGATAATAATGGAAGCTAGCTCATGAACCTGTTGAATTCAGTGAGATAGTGCCTGCAAGGTGTGTATCAGAGCCTTCACACAGTAAATGTTCACTGGGTGCAGAATTCCATTGTCTAGAGTTGCTCTTGATTTGCAGGAAGTCATCACCCAGCTAATGAGCTCTGCAATTTTCTTGTCAGTGCAAGATCAGGTGGGCACAGTTCGGATGTGCAGAAAGAGGTGTTGCTCTGACTGTTGAAACCAGATGTCTGACTGGTAGACACCTGCGGTTCAGAGCGCCTTTCCCTACCCGCTGCAGGTAATAGAGCCCCCTTTTCAGAGGGGAAGCCACTCAACGCGGTTTGGGTTGGGTTAACTCTGCTTCCTCTACTGCCACTGGGGTAGCCACTCACCCAGGCCTGGATAAAGCTCTTTCCTCCAAGCTAGAGAGGTTCCTTTAAGGATCAGCATGATCTCAGGTGGGGTCCTTCCTGAGTTAGCTCTCCCACCATGACCTGGAATATCTAAAATAAACCAGAAATACAGAAGTGACTGAAGCCCAGCCCTGGCCCCAGGCAACCCTTGAGTCTAGAAGGGAGACAGACAAAATATAGATCCAAATCCCTATTATCCCAAATCCCAAATAGATAGTTTCCACTTTTCTGTCATTTCTTCAAATGAGGCACTGAAATTGAACTTCTCAAAAACCTGCTTTATCTGCAAGGCAGAGATTTAAAGTTGCCTCCGAAAGACCTGCAAGGAGCAATTTCCTCCCAATTACCACTAGTTTCTCATCAACATCATTCCTTTGGGAGGTATGAATAGAGGGGAGATGGTACCGGATGATAATGTCAGGGAACCTGCCCTACTTAATAACTTCTGAAAATCCCCAAGACTTAATAACAACGTGTTTCCTTTGAACTCCTAACTTTTTTTTAAAGTCCTCTCCGGTGATTTCATTTTACTGTGTTCAGACCATCCTTTGACGCAAGTGGGACAAATATAGTCATATCGGTCCCTCTGACAGCAGAGGGGGCGGTGCAGTGTCGCGGAGGAGCGCCCGGGCTCTGGTGCCAGACTCGCTGCGTTCCCTCTGGTCCCTGCCAGTTAGCAGCTTTGTACTCTTGGGCCAGCGACTCTGCCTTTTTGAGTCTCTGTTCCGTTATTTGTACAATGGGGGGTTTTAAAGTACCTACTTCGTGGCATTGTGGTAAATCTCAAATGAAATAATGAATTCAGTGGCAAAACCTGGCGCATAGTAAGTGTTCAGTAACTACCAGCCATCATCATCATTATTATTGCAGACAAACAATCATGGAGTGTTGGCAGGCAGCAGGGTGGTATTAGACACGGAGGCAGATACAAAGGGCCAAGAAAATTGTCCTTGCTCTTAACGATCTCACAACTAGATTAGGGGAAGGGGACAAAATGCAGAGAGAAGCAGAAAAAAAAAGGGAACAGTTAAAAGGAATTTCCGACGCAAGATGTTTCATGGTGGCACCAATGCTCAGACACGCAGTATGAGGACATTTGTTACAGACAGATGTGGTATGAAACGTATCTTGCCAAATTCTCACAGTGAAGCAATCCTCGGGGTCATGAAGTTGGCTTGGTCTAGAATTCAGGTCTATTCGATGCCAAAGCTCCTCATCTTTCTGACATCTCACTGCCTTCATTGACTTCTCTCTACGTCTCCCAGTTCCGAAGCATAGTAGATGCTTGTTTCTTATTGGTGGAGAGGAGGAAAGGGTGGGTAGACTGTGCGTGGTGGGCAAAGTGTGGAGAGATGGATGGATGGTGCATAATGAATGGTTGGAGAGTGGCTAGATTCATGTATAGTGGATGGATGGTGGTGGTGACTGGAAGAATGGTAGGTGGATGGATAGCTGGATAATTGAAAGATGAATGGATGGGTGGTGGATAGATGGACAGAGACACAGAATTGCTTTATACCTAAAAGCTCATGAGATATAACCTTTAGATTAGGTACCAGCCCAGGGTGAAGTGGGGACAAAGAAGCAACTGAGTATAGTCAGGTACTTAAGTGCCCAGTTACTCCTTGTTAAAATAGCTACTTAATGGTAGTTAATAAGTACTATAATTCAGTACTTACCATGTGCCAGAGCCTGTGCTAAACCCTTGTAGAGATCATGCCATGGAAGTCCTGAGGTCACTGTCATTACACCGTAAAGAAACTGGAGCACAGGGAGGCCGGTTTCCGAGTCGCACAGCAAGTCGTTGGCAGAAGCAGGAATCAGACTTGGGCTGCTGAAAACTCCAAGCTCCTGTTCTCAGCTCAGTGCTCAAGTTCTGTGATTTACCTTTATCTTATCAGAAGAAGCTTGTAACACCAACTAGGAATCCAAAAACATTTCCCAGGAAAGGAGCTACCTAAGCTGCGTCTTAACAGCCAGAAGAAAGGGCTGTCAAGGCAGAAAGAACAGACAGCCCAGCACCAAGGAGACATAACAAGTCCTTCCTATGTGCGAGAGCAAAGCAGGAAACAAAACAAGACTGGAGAGGTCGGCTGGGGCCAAATCATGGTGGGGGTGGGGGCTGAATGCCATGTATAGAATAATTAATAGTAATATCAGTAGCAATGAATATTGAGTCAAGCAAACTGCTAAGCACTTTCACTTCTATTATTTCATCTAATCTTCTCAAATATGTGAGATTAATTGCTACTTGTTAGCCCAGTTTGCAGCTGAACGTGTGAAAGATTCAGCAACTTACTAAACATCACACAGCTAGTAAGTGGCAAAGCCAAGACTTGGACCCATGTCTCTGAGGCCATGGTCCCAGCTCGTAACCACCACGCTGTACTGCCCTGTGCGAGCTTGGACTTTCTCCGTTCCACAAGGCTTTAGACCTCATCCTGTCCAGTGGGAAGTCACCGAAAGCCTTCAAATAGGGGAATAGCCTGATAAAACGTGTGTACTAGAAATATCCCCTCTGATGACTATACACGTTGGACAGAGGAAGACAAAACTGGTCTCATCTGTAACCCACCTTTGGTTGGCCTCGTCTGCATGCCTACCTTTGCCTAGACAACGTGCACCTCACCTCCCAGGTTCCTGAACCCATTTGTTGGATGGGAGGCCAGGAAAACTGATTCGTTGTGGGACCGTAGCAGAACCTGACCCGCACTGGGCCTTAGATCCTTGCAGCACACAAAGGGGCTGGCTCACAGATCCCTGAGGCTACAGCCCTGACTTTGTACTTCCCGCTGATGTTCTCTGGGACAGTGTGGCTAAATGTGCCACTTCCAGCCATTTCTTTAAAAGGTTATTTTAGCCCTGGCTGGTTTGGCTCAGCGGTTAGAGCGTCGGTCTGCAGTCCAGAGAGACCCGGGTTCGGTTCCTGCTAAGGGCGCGTATCTCGGTTGCATTTTGTCCCCGGCCCTGGTCGGTCGTGCGGGTGGCAGTCACTCGATGTGTCCCTTCACATCGATGTTTCTCTCTCTCTCTCTCTGTTCCTCTCTCTCCCTCCCACTCTACCTGAACAAAAAATGGAAAAATGTCCTCAGGTGAGGATAAAAATAAAAGGTTATTTCATTGTTAAGAGTATTATAGATATCCCCCATTAACCCCCTTGACCCCCTCCACCCGGCTCCCACCCCACCCCAGGCCTTCACCTGGCTGTTGTCTGTGTCCATGAGCTGTGTATCCATGGGGCACATTTACACTTTAGCCACATTTAACAGTGACATCTGCATTTTCCCCAACTACCATGAAGTTCCATAGGCTCTTCCTCCCAACATAAAAGAGTTACTTTGACAGCTGTTCAATATAAAGCTGTGTCTCCGGGCCAGGCCCTCGGGTGTCATCGCCAGCTTGTCTCCACAGAACCCTCCTCAAGACGCCTTCACCTTCCAGAGCCACTAACTCCAAGGGAAGCCATGTACAAGCCTCTGACAGCTTGTAATTGCTGATTGTGTCCAGCTGAGGAGTTGTCAACAAGTAGCTTTATGCCGAGATTGGCTCACGAAATGCCAGCAAGGGTGTCAACTGTCACTTGCTTGAGAGCTGGGGAAGGTTTGCATTCTATTTAGATGTGGCCCAGGATCTAAATTAGGGGGTGGGGGTGCTTGTAAACCAAATGGTGAATGTGGCCTCTGGTCCTTGCCCTGTAGACTGGTCCCGCATCGTGGTGGACGGGCAGGTCCTGATGAGAGGTGGGCACTGCAGTGCGGTGCTGATGGGTGTGGGCTCCAGAGCCAGACTGCCTGGGCTCCAGTCCCTATGGGTGACACAGGCTTGAGCAAGTTACCTAACCTCTCTGTGCCTCGGTTTCCCCATGTGGAAATGGGAACGATGTGGATTTAAGTGAGTCATCCTATGTGAAGTGATAAGAACAGTATCAAGCACATGGTAACTGCTCAACAAAATGTTGGATACTATTATGATTAGGGTTCCAGGTGCAGTAAGAGCCCCCACTGGCCTGAAGAAATAAGCGTGCTATACGGCAGTGGTCCTCAAAGTGTAATAATCCCCAGCTTCACCAGGGAACTGTTAGAAATACGGATTTTCAGACCCCACCCAGACCCACTGAATCAGGGGTGGGGTCATAAATTTGGGTTTTCACAAGCCTTCCAGGTGACGATGACTCTGAGACCCACTGCCATAGGCACCCGTCACTCCTCCTAAAATACTCCCAATGGGTCCCTCCACTAAGATGGATAAAAATGGCAGCAGCCAAGTGATGTAAGACAGGGCTTTTCCTTCACTGGAGCCTCTCTGTTCTCCACTGTGAAATGGGTGGAGTGGGGGTTGTGAGCAGCCAAGGACATGAGGGCTATGGCAAGCCTGAGGGGCCAGCCTACCTCTGTTTCATCTTCCTGGAGAACGTGAGGAAGATGTCCTGGGACAAAAGGCAGGGCCCAGCTGATTTAACAGTTTGGTTCTCTGGCTTTGGAAATATACAGACCTTTACAGTGAAGAGAAAACCAACTGAGAGATGAGTCCCTGGGTGACTGTCAGCCGGTGGCTCCCTCCTCTGGGCTCCAGTCCCTCCCAGCCACCTGCAATCATGGGAGCAGAGGGCCTTCAGACCAGGTAACTGGGGGAAGAGCAGCTTCAGCATAACCAGGACTCAGATCTTGGCTCCAGCTGAGTGACATAGGCAACTCACTGCACCTCTCTGAGCCTTTCTTTCAAATGAAACGAATCATCCTTCCATTCAAAGTTGTTGAGACAAGTAAATGAGACCTCTCACCTAAGTGATCTTTATTAAGCACCTACTAAGTGCAGGCTCTGTTCTGACCCTGCAGACACAGCAGTGAACCAGAGAGATGTGCTCCTGCCTGATGGAGCTGATGTTCTAATGGGGAGACAGATATTCAGCATCCGATTACAAAGTGAATTAAAGTGATAATACACGGTGACGTTAGAGGGACCCACCCCGATGTGTGGGGCTAAGGACAGGTGAATAAGTAATGTTTGGTCTGAGAGCAGGAACTCAGTGGGCAAAATTGCAGAATCTTTAAGGACACCTTGAAGATTTGGAGCAATAAGAAGCAGTAGAGGATTTTTCAGCAGGGAAATGAAATAATTAAATTTGGATTTTTAAAAGAACCCTCTTATTAAAAAAAAATACTATACCAAATGCTGGTGAGGATGTGGAGCAACTGAAACTCTCATACGTTGCTAGTAGGAATGTAAAATGCTACGGCTACTTTGAAAAACGTTTGAGCAGTTTCGTATAAAGTTAAAAACACTCTTAGTGTCCAGCTCAGCCATCCCACTTCTAGGTATTTACTCAGGTAAAACTAAACATGTGTTCACACCCATTTTAAACATTCCCTGGAGATGAATGTTTATAGCAGCTTTTCACATAGTCATCCCAGATGCCCATTGACTGGTCAAGGGATAAATAAACTGGGTACCTCCCTTCAGAGGAGTAGTACTCAGAAGAAAAGATGCAAATTACTGATTCATGCAATAACAGGCTGAATATCATAAAAATTATGCTATGTGAAAGAAGACAGACCCAAAAGAGTACCTACCACATTATTCTACTTATATGATATTTTAGAAAAGCCAGAGCTCCCTGGACAGAAAGCAGATCAGTGGTTGCCAGGGCAGGAGAAGACACGGGGGTTGTCTATAAGGGGCATTTCTGGGGGTGTTCTATATCTTGATTATGGTGGTGGCTACTGACTCTATGTGTTTGTCAAAATTCACAGAAATGAACACTACAAAGAGTGACTTTTACTGTATGTGACTTAGGCCTTTAAGAAGAAATGTTTGCTCCAGAAAGGAGAATAGATACGGTGGGAGGATGATTAGAAGGCCTTCACCTGTAGGAGATACAAGATGATGTGTCTGGGCTCAGGGTGTGGCCCTGAGGCTAGAGGAGTGAGCAGGCTCAGGCGCTAGTTAGGAGGTGGGTACATGCACAAAATGCCACCCCGCATGAGGCTGGCACCTTGCAGGCTCACCCTCAGTTTCTCTGTCTGTTATTTCCATGAGCCATATGCATACATAGACAACCTTCAAATATCCATCTGTAATTCCAGACACTTAGAGCATGCTGTGGTCTCTCAGTTTCATAAGGGGAAGGAGACAGGGACAGTTGTTAGCTGAGTGGGAAGAGGTCACTGGGGCCCAGGAGAACAGAATTTCACAGGAGGACAGCAAGGCTGGAATCAAGACACAACTAAGGTGTGATCAAGGTCCCAAGTGATGGCTGCAGAGGGACAACTAGCCTCCACCCAAGATAAGGAGAACAATGTAAGAGTGAGAAGTCATTCTGGCAGGTCCCTTGTGAGCTGCCATGACCCCTCCCTTATGCTTCTGTTTTCTTTCTCATCTGAGTCTTTGAGCCTCAGAGGAGAACCATGAATCACAGACTAAATCTCAGGTCTAATTATTTCTCTGGATGACATTTCCCTGCCTCTCAGATCTTGGGCACAGAGCAAATCCTATGCAGTAGGACCTGGAATGGGAGTCATAAGACCTGAATCATCATCTCAGTTCTAACGCTGTGACTTTGGGTAACTTTTCTTTCACTCTCTGGGCTTTGACTTCTATATTTGAAAAATGAGCTGGTTGATTTCATCCAGCTTTAAAGATAATTTAGTTTTACTGAGAACATTTTTATTTCACCCATCTTAATTCCCAAATGTATGTTTTAAAAGTTCACCAAAAGGAATAGAGCGGGATAAAACAAATTGATTAAGAAATTCAGATGAAGAAGCCAGGGGTGAGAACACAGGCCTGTACTTTGCTAGAGAATGACTTTGTCCTTGACCGTGGAGACTGAATTTATGTCCAAGATTTCTAGCAGCCAAAGCAGAGAGGCAATCAGAATTCATCAGATCAGAACTGTTCAATAGATGTTTCTATAATAATGGAAAGGTTCTATATCTGTACCATTCACATGTGGCCATTGAGCACCTGAAATGGCTATTGTGACCGACGACTAGAATTTAAAATTTTTACTTAATTTTATTATTAGAAATTGGAATAGCCACACATGACAAGTGGCTGTTGTATTCGTTGGTGTGGCATTAGATAACCCACATTGTTTTCCCAGTGTGCCAATTACAAATGTACGGTGTCTCCCTTCCAAATTCACCCCAAGTTGCCTGGTCCGCAGTAATGAAGTTGGGCCTTGTGATCACTTGTCCTTTGCCAGCTGGCACGCTGTTAAGTGTTGTCAGTAGAGGCAAAGCAGGGACCGTGAAAGAGGACGGGGTTTCGCTTCCCGCGTCCTGTCCACGCTCCGTGTCGGCTCCTAGGCCGCGCCTGGTTGACGCATCGCCAGGCTCCGGCAGTGCCCGCCGCTTCCGCAGGTCCCGCTCCAGCAGCACGCGGGCTTCCCCAGCGTCCGCTCCACGATCGTGAGCCGCTTCTCCCACACTCGGCTCCGGAGGAGCGGGCACCAGCTCCGGGCCCTGCCCTGCGCTGCAGCCGGCGGTGCCCAGACACAGCAGCTTTCCCCGGAGCCCCTTCAGATGACTGCAGAGCCAAATGCGACAGATGAAGCACCTCCCGGTGAACTGCCCTCCACGGCCCCCCTTGGGCAGATTTACAGGAAGTTCTACGGCCTGGCATCTCCATGTGGATGGTTCCCCCATTAAAACCCTAGGGAGCAGATTTCCAGCAAACCCTGCTGGTGCAGCACCTTAGAGACTCACCCACTATCCAGTGAGCCACAACCATGCCCCCTCCAGCCAGGTCTGGAGCTCGCCCCGGCGCCTGAGCCCTTCCTTGGGCACTATGTCAGTCCGAAGGGCAAGACTACCTTGGAAGCTTATATCCACTATTCCTATCTTCCTTACCGTTCTTTACTTTGTACTAGCCAATCCCTGGGTACTCCAATCCTCTTATCATTAATACTTTTTATGTTACACTTTCTCCGCTTAAATTACAGTGTGTTTTTTATTTTCTGACTAGACTTTGTCTGATATAGGAGTAGTCTCGGGAAATAGACCCATACATGTGGGATTTGAGCATCGGTTTGGCCATTCCCTTGGGCTTCAGGGCAGTGATGAGCTCCTTACCAATGGGAAATGAGATGCTAGTAATCCATTGCGTGCAATGCCCATTAAATAAGCTATCATCTGTGGTTGATTATGATGAAGAGCCAACGAAACAAGTGCCTAGGGAACCCAATTAGATGTTTCACTTGACTGTTATGGCAGTAATAATGACTATAATGATTGTGGTGTGGGGTATATGCTTTTGAGTGGACTTGAATGCTTACGGAGAGAAAATGCCAAGCTCAGTTCACATCATGGTCTGAGAAGTTACAAGAATAGAAGTTAAAAGGATATTTTATTTCTTAAAGACGCAAGGTTGATATTGCTGAAAATATAAAATTTAATTGTTGAAATTGCTGAATTAGAACATCAGTTGAATTCACACCTCATCAGGTTGTTCATATGAAACTTGATTGGGAAAGAATGGGGGTCATAGAACTTGAAAGGAGAATATCTCATTGGGCCCAGATGCAACTGACAATCTTGAACTTCCAAGTCATTTTGAGCTTCCCTTATCAGCGGCAAGTTCATGGGTCTATGAACAAAGTTGCCTTGGTGGCAGTAATGGAGGCTATGCATGGGAGCCTTACGTCAACAACCCTATGTCTACCTGGCTAAAGCTATGGTTGAGTGCCTAATTGGTCAAGAGAAGAAATCAACCCTGATTCCTCTGGGGGACTAGCTAATCCACCTGGTAGCAGATTGACCACATTGCATCTCTCCCATCGTGGGGGGAGCAGAGAGATCCATCTTCACTGGAGAAGACACATTTCTGGATGTGGATTTATCTTCTCTGCCCATAATTCATCTACAGAACAATCACCCATGGGCTCAAAGAATACCTTATCTATCATCATGGTAATCCCTGTAGTATTAATTCTAATCAAGGAACTCATTTCACAGCAAAGAAAATGCAGAAAGAGAATCATGCCCATGGAATTAATTGTTCTCGCCACACACTCCATCATCTGGAAGTGGCTGGACTATTTGGAAGATGGAATAGCTTGCTGAAGACTCAGTTATTGCTCCAGCTGTGAGACCATCTTACAGGACACAGTATGTGCTTTAAATCAGAGACCACTGATTCTGGTGATGAGGAACCGTAGCCAGACTACGTCCATGGGTCCAGGAATAAAGGGATAGAAGTGAAAGTGTCCCCTCTGCCCTGGCCAGTTTTGCTCAGCGGTTAGAGCATCGGCCTGCAGTCCAGAGAAACCTGGGTTCGGTTCCTGCTAAGGGCATGTACCTCGACTGTAGTTTGTCCCCAGCCCAGGTTGGGTCGTGCAGGTGGCAACCACTCGATGTGTCCCTTTCACGTCGATGTCTCTCTCTCTCTCTCTCTCCCTCCCACTCTATGTGAACAAAAAAAAATGGAAAAATGCCCTCGGGTGAGGATAAAAAAAAAAGAAAAGAAAAGAAAATGTCCCCTCTCTCTGTTATACCCAATAACTCACTCACAGAATGTTTGCTTCCCATCTCAGGAACCTTGAACTCTGCTGGTTTGGAGGTCTTAGTCTTCAGGGTGGGAATACTCCAACCAGAGGACACAAGAATGACTCCATTTAATTAGAAGGTGAGACTGTCACCTGGCCATTTGGGGCTCCTTATGCCACTGAACCAATAAGCAGCAAAGGGGTTATTTATAGGATGGAATGCTTAATCTTGGTTACCAAGAGGAAATTAATTGGATTGCTGCTTAAAAATGGGGACAAGAACTATGTGTGGAACACAGTGGATTTTCTGGGTCACCTATTAGTGTGTCCATGCCCAACAGTAAATATTAAGGTAACACTATACAAATACACACACACAATGTAGAATAATTGAGGACAAACCCTTTGAGAAGGATGGTTTGAGTCACTCCATCAAATAAAAGACCCTGATTAGCTGAGGTTCCGTCTGAGAGTAAGGGACGCGCAGAACAGGTAGTGGAAGAAGGAAGCTGTAGATATCAGCTCTGACCTCCTGGCCAGTACAGTCAAGGACTGTGGTAGCTGTGCATAGTTCTCTTTGTTTGTTATGAGTAGGTGCTTATTTTAGATGGTATTTTATTCTTCTCCTATTTTTGTTTTATATACAAATTTTTGAAGCTTAATCTTTATAATTTGGTTTTGAAATAACAGAATACTCAGTGGGTCTGTGACAGAATTGAGGAAATATTAATATAGCTAGAAATAAAGACAATGACCCTTGGAATGATGTTTCTCCCCATTTGGGGGAGAGGGTGAGAACTTCTTTACTGGTCATGAGGATAACTTCATCGTATTGGATGGAGCACTTAATCCCATGGGGATTTCTGGGAGACAAGTAGAACCCATGCCTCAGGGTTATCACCAAGGGTCAAGGGAAATAGAGCATTTCTGCACAAACTCTCATCTGTCAGTGGTTGAAAGCTGCTGGGGAAGGGGTGGGCAATGCTCCAGCACGTCCAGGATGCCAGGCCAACAGCAACAAGAAATCCTTGGGCAGGTAACAGTTGTTGGAAGTCATTAAGGTGGCAAAGGCAGGAGGGCACGCGTGAGGCCCCCAAAGTGGCTGCTCCATTGTAGTTTCCTTCTGTATAAGATGGGGAAGGCGATTCCTGCCTCTCACGGCTGCTGCTGTGCCGAGCTGCAGACTCCAGGGGTTGTTATTCACATCGTGGAGGCGCTGAATGGCTGGGAAAGCTGAAGGAGATGGTGTGGAGAGAGCACCTGACGCATAGTCCATCCTCAAAAGAGTCCATTCTCTTTCCCTTTTCATTTTAATAATTGCTTCAACATATAGAGGACTTACTCTGTGCCCAGCACTATACTCAGTGTTACCCACACTGAGTACAGTGTGATACAGGCATTAACCATCTTACACAGAGGAGGAGACGAAGGCTCAGAGGGTTTAAGTCACTTTCTCCAAGTCATTGTGCACAGAAGATAGTCTGACTCCAGAGCCCTTGCTCTTGTTTGTTTGTTTGTTTGTTTGTTTGTTTGTTAATCTTCACCCAAGGCTATTTTTCCATGATTTTTAGATAGAGTGGAAGGGAGAGAGAGAGAGAGAGAGAGAGAGAGAGAGAGAGAGAGAGAGAGAAACATTGATGTGAGAAACACGCATTGATTAGTTGCCTCTCTCACGACCCCGACCAGGCTGGGGATCGAACCTGCAACTCAGGTACATGCCCTTGACCAGAAGTTAAACCCAAAACCCTTCAGTCCATGGGCCAAGGCTCTAACTGCTGAGCCAAACTGGCCAGGGCCAGAGCCCTTGCTCTAACCTCTACATTGCACGGAGCTGCCCAGGGCTAATTTCTGACATGCTGCCCAATTTTGCTTATTTTCGAGCTCAGGTTCCAGATGCCTCAATCAGCATTTGCCCCTGTCAGACATGACCCAGATTAGCTTTGGGAGAAGCTGCTGCCAGGAACTGGCATGTCTTCTGCATCTCT
This sequence comes from Molossus molossus, assembly GCF_014108415.1. Taxonomy (NCBI): domain Eukaryota; kingdom Metazoa; phylum Chordata; class Mammalia; order Chiroptera; family Molossidae; genus Molossus; species Molossus molossus. The sequence goes on from NW_023425399.1 coordinate 25,731,822, forward strand.
TCCTCCTTAATTGGTGTGCCACCAAGATAGCTCAGGTTGGTGAGAGAAAGTTTCTTTCTACCTGCCTCGGGCTTTGGCCTCTTCTGCCCACACATGCCCCAGAGGCATAATATAGCTTTACCTTTTGAGGGTCTCCTTGGGGGAATTAATTTTGGGTCCAGGCCTCTGGGCTTGCAGAGACATGTGACATGACAAGGCTCTTTGTTCTGTCAAACTGGTTTATCTGAGCATAGACAAAATGGACTTCTGCCCACTTTCTATCTTTCTGCCTTGGAAGGCCCAAGCTGTGGCTGCTAACCTTTCCTCTTTGGGTTCTTAGTCTAATGGGAGCAGACTGAGCCTGGGTTTAGGGTACCAGCAAAGCAGGGCACCAAAAAATGACCATGATTAAGTGCAAAGCAATGTAGTAAACAGGAAACACGGTTCCTATGTTCAGGGTGTTGCTGACATTACAGGTTGGCTGTGTCCCACCCCTTAGTGCACGTCTTACACATGCTGGAAGCTGGCAAACCAGGCTACAAACTGGGTCCTTGAGTCGCCTATCTGCCAAAAAATGGAAGCACTGTTTGGAAGCTGGAAGTGAGTTGGAGAATGTATTTCCTCTCTGTACTGGCAAGAATGTTCTAGGAGCATTTCTTTTTTCTTGCAGTAATGAGAGCAGAGGTCCTGTGCCTGCTGCCTAGTTTTGTTTTGCCGAGAGGAAGGTCATGGGACACCTGTTTTGTTGCCATCCACCAAGGCAGATGCAGTGTGGCCCCGCAACCAACATTGGTAGCAGTTTCCTGATCTGTGCATCTCAGCCGAGGCAACGTGGTTCTGGAGCCAGCAATTGGGAAAGTGACTTCCTCAGTCTTCATCTTCCTGATCACAGCTGATTTGGAAGCTTTCTTGGTGGGCTAATCCTACCGATACACCTAAGAGACATTCCTGGAAGTTCTACCCAGCACCTGCTCCTCCCTCACACCCAACAACCCTGCCATTACTCACTGCCTCACATTAAATCTCTTTCATCTGAACCTGGTCTGAGTGGTTTCTGTTATCTGCAACAGGACCTGGCTGATACAGGGTGCTTACCAGGACCTGCGCTGAGTTCTTTCCATTTAATCTTCATAGTGGTCTTCTAAGTTAAGTCTCGTCAAGAACTTGGTGGCTTGCAACAGAACTGACCTTGACGAATTTAAGCAGAAAATGAATTTACTGGAAAGATATTAGTTTTCCCAGTGAATCACTGGGAGCGGGGAGCCTAGAGAACTAGGCTTCGAAACTCTGCTACCAAAATCCCAGCCTAAACTGTGCCACGGAACCAGTCTAATGAGAACGCTGCTTTTGTGGTGTGCTGAACCCTGTGGCTCCCACCTCTGCCCCAACAGAACGGGTCACAGGCCACGAGTGCAGGCTTGGCCCACATTACTGCTCCCCAGAAATAGAGTACTACTGCAATCCTTGCTGCCTCCGCCCAATAACTTCTCCATCCCTCCATCACCCTTGTATCACTAGCCCCTGATGTGAAGCGCAGGATCTATCTTATTGGCCAATCCCGGTCACGGGCAGAAGGTGCAGAGGAGGGGAGAGACTGCAGGAAGGATGGAGAGGTTGCCTGGAGCCAGGCAGTGCTCAATGCACAAACTATCCTTGGAATGTTGGAATGTTTTATTTGGAAAGTCCTTCTGAGCCTGCAGCACATTCTTCTACAGAATTTTCTTGATTGGAAAAGTCCCGTGCTTTGAGAATGAACTTGAATGTGTGAGAACAGCCAAAGGTCACTGGGTGCCACAGCTGCAGAGTAGAGAAGATGAAGCTAAGGGACAACATCAGATATGCAGAGCCAGATGTGGCTCTCACAGAGACTGGTCCAAGAGGGCGGCCAACACTGTCAGGGGCATAGCAGCTTTGACAGAGGAACCCAGAGGATAAATGGTCCAAAGTCACTCATTAGCTGTGCAACCTTGGCAAGTCACTTCACCTCTCTGAGACTCAGTCTTCTCATCAGCCCTTTGTCTAAGTGGCAGAAAATCATCCTGGTCAGGACAGCCGGCTTTCAATTCAGGCAGCTGAGTCCTTGACGAATTTAAGCAGAAAATGAATTTACTGGAAAGATATTAGTTTTCCCAGTGAATCATTGGGAGTGGGGAGCCTAGAGAACTAGGCTTCGAAACTCTGCTACCAAAATCCCAGCCTAAACTGTGCCACAGAACCAGTCTAATGAGAACGCTGCTTTTGTGGTGTGCTGAACCCTGTGGCTCCCACCTCTGCCCCAACAGAACGGGTCACAGGCCACGAGTGCAGGCTTGGCCCACATTACTGCTCCCCAGAAATAGAGTACTACTGCAATCCGTGCTGCCTCCGCCCAATAACTTCTCCATCCCTCCATCACCCTTGTGTCGCTAAGCCCCTGATGTGAAGTGCAGGATCTATCTTATTGGCTAATCCCGGTCACGGGCAGAAGGTGCAGAGGAGGGGAGAGGCCTGCCACATCCGGCATAGTTTGGGGCAAGTTCTCCAATTTCTCTATGCCTATCTCCACACCTGCAAAGTGAAGGTAAGATTGCCTATGAAACAGGGTGATTGAGACAATTAAATGAATTGGCATAGGAAAAGGATTTTGAACAGCAGTAAGCATATAGCAAGCACTCAGTAAATGTTAGCTATTGATTTTCTTACCTTAGAGGGCAGTATGAGAATTGAAGGAGACAGTATGTATGAAAGGTGTCACATATAATTTGGTTTAGAGGATCAGCTCAGAAAATGATGATATTCTGGTTATCTAATACGGAATAACAAACCATTCCAAAACGTAGTGGCTTTAAATAACAACAATCAATTACTTTGCTCACAAATCTTCAGTTGGGGCAGGACTTAGCAGGGTTGGCTCGGCTCTGTTCTATGCAGCATCAGCTAGGGAGGTTAGGATAAGGCTGAGGGGTTCACTTCCGAGATGGCTCACTCCCGTGGGTAGCAAGTTGGTGCTAACTAATGGCTAAGAGTTTAGCTGTGGCCCTAGACCAGTGACCTCCATTCTTTCTACGTGGGCTTCTCCACGGGGCTACTTGGGCTTCCTCACAGCATGGCAGCTGGGTACTAAGAGCAAGTATTCCAAGATGCAGAATGTGGAACTTCCAGTCTCTTAACGTCTTGGCCTAAAAATGGGTACAACTTCATGTCTACTGTCTCCTATTAGCCAGATGGTCACTGAGCCTGCCCAAACTCAAGGGAAAAACATAGATCCCTCCTCTTGAATGGGGAGAATGTCAAAGAATTTGCAGCCATCTTTAATCAACTACAGGTAGTTTGTGTGTGCACTCCAGGTACCGGCCCCAGGTATACATAGACAGACATAGATGGGGAATCCCTTCTTCCCCAAACCACCCCTCAACTGAGAAGTAGATCATCAAAGGGGGGGATAGGGACCCCTCCAAACTGTATACATCCTCCTTGTTGTTTAAGATTCTGTAGAAGACAGTCTATGAGTCTCCCATCTCCCAGGATGCCTGGATCCAGTACCTATTCCGCATCCCCAGCTCCTGCCCTGAGCTGGGCGGGGAGCCAGAGTTGTTTTCAGGGGCTGTAAGTCAGAATGGTGAAGCGCACAGGCTATGGGACCTTGGGCAGCCTTCCTAAGTTTCTTCCGCTTTAGGCATCTCACCTAGAGAATGGGCATGACAAGCCCTACATCATAAACTCGTTCTGGGGATTAATTGAGGTCACAAGTAAATAGGGTGGAAGCAAATTAACAAGCAATCGATCAGGTTCCCTTTTTTTAATGTGCCATATTTTTCATTTCATTTTCAAAAACACATCTCTTCCTTTTCCTCAGCTCCCCACCCTACAAAGTTGTGGGAATGGGAATGGTAAGGAGACTTTAAATAGCCAATTTAAAGTATGCCTTTAATATAGTCCCTGTCTAAAATGGGAATATATTAAAAAGATAGAGACTAGAAGGAAATATGCCAAAATATTAACAATGGTTGACCCTGAAGGATGAGATTATAAATAATTTTTCCCTACTGTTTCTTTATAACTTTTTTAAAATGTCCCCACAGCTTATCGGTTTATGTGTGACTTTTATAATAAAAGTATACATATAGCCCTGGCCTGTTTTGCTCAGTGGTTAGAGCATCGGCCTGAGGTCCAGAGAGACCCGGGTTCGGTTCCCGCTAAGGGCATGTACCTCGGTTGCAGTTTGTCCCCAGCCCTGGTTGGTCGCGCGGGTGGAAGCCACTCGATGTGTCCCTTCACCTCGATGTTTCTCTCTCTCTCTGTTCCTCTCTCTCCCTCCCACTCTATCTGAACAAAAAAAGTCCTCGGGTGAGGATAAAAAAGAAGTATACATATAAAGTAAACAAGGATACGATAGCAGCCTTCCCACCCACCCGCACACACTCCCACCCACCCGCCTCTCCAGAGAGCAGGCTTTCTACCAGATGATGCTGCCGGAGCGTTGGACCAGACGGTTCTTCCACGAGCTGATGTAAAGCACGCAGTACAGGACATTCAGCATCCCTGCCCCTCGCCCACGTAAGTGCTGGTAGCACTCTCCAGTGTCAACTAGGAACACCCCCACATTATGCAGAAAAAAAATGGTCTTATTTTTCAGAGATGCGTTTGGGGGTGAAATGTCAGGATGTTTGTAATTTACTTCAGAAAAAAACAGATAAAACAATTATGCTCAAAGGAGAAAACATAACAACTGAGAGATCTAGGGTGTGGACATATGTTCAATTATTCTTTTTACTTTTCTGTTTGAAAATTTTCATAATAAAAATGTGGGGGGAGCCCTGGCCGGTTTGGCTCAGCAGTTAGAGTGTCGGCCCGCAGACCAGAGAGTCCCGGGTTCGGTTCCCACTAAGGGCACGTACCTCGGTTGTGGTTCATCCCTGGCCCCGGTTGGGGTAGTATGGGTGGCGACCACTCAATGTGTCTTTCTCACATCGATGTTTCTCTCTCACTCTCCTTTCCACTTTATCTGAAGATAAATGCAAAAAAATAAAAAAGTGTTCTCAGGTAAGGATAAAAAAAAAAAAGTGGGGGAAAATGCTGCACTATTTCCAAATACCTTCTATTAGAATGTTACTACTCATTGAAAAATGATATCTTAATTTTTTTATCAGTTTTATTTTCATAAATGCTGTGTCCGATGATCAACTTAAAACCCCTACAGACTGCCTTTTTTTTTTTTTTTTTTTTGATATTTGCTCCTTGGCCCGCTCTCCTGAGGATGACATCTGTGGATGTGGGTGATGTTCCCGTGGCAATGGGAAGACATGGCTTTCCTCCTGTCCTGTGGGTCCTTGCTGGTTTCACAAGGTGTCCCTTGTCCTGCCTGGTCAGTGGCGTCCTAATGGCATGAGTTGCTAATGTCCACAGCCACTGAAACTCGTGACCTGTTCTCCCTGGCACTGACTCAATGCCACCACCTTTCTCCTGGGCCCCCGAGCCCTCGGAGTCTCAGCGGCACCCCCTCCAGCCCTGCCTCAGCGGGCCACCCCCCTGCTCTTCAGGTCACTGTCCTGCACCCCTCTCAGCAGTCTCCTCACTGGGTGCACAGAGGGACTTCTGGATCCTTCCCACCGTAGACCACTCCTAATACAGGTGACAAAACTGGGATGGGATAAGACGCAGTAATGGAGGAGCCCAAGCACCCCCCGTACCTTACCTGTATATGACATTTTACAGATGTCAGGAGCACTGTCCTTTCTGAGGCCTCCTCTGGGCCAGGCACTATGCTCAGGATCCCCCATCCCACTGCACACACAACACGTGACTGCTGATGTGTGAAGGGGCAAACAAATCGTAACACAAGGGGATATCAAGCAGATGTCAAAAAGAACATAATGGCCATGGACAGTTTGGCTGAGCGGTTAGAGCGTCGGCCCGTGGTCCAGGGAGACCCGGGTTCGGCTCCCGCTAAGGGCACGTACTTCGGTTGTAATTTGTCCCCATCCCCGCTTGGGGTTGTGCGGGAGGCAGCCACTCGATGTGTCCCTTTCATGTCAATGTTTCTCTCTCGCTCACACTTTCTCTCTCTCCCTCTCACTCTATCTGAACAAAAATGGAAAAATGTCTTCAGGTGAGGATAAAAAAAAAAAAAGAATATAATTAATTTATAAGTTCTGATAAGATGTCCAGGATATGTTGTTAAATTTAAAGGCAAGTTTCAATATAATAGATGGGATAGGGTATGATCTCTTTCCTATTAAAAAAAAAAAGTATAATAATGAGAACTGAAAGCAACACACTCTTCTGTCTGTATTAAATTGCACTGGCGCCAGGTAATAATTAATTTAGCCGCTTGCTCTGGGAAATGCAAGCTCTTAAAACAGAACCAACTAAACACTTCACTTATCAAAGCAGGAAACTTGCTCATCTGGACTCATTTCAAGGCCCTTGCCCTTCTGGACCCACCAATCCCAAGGTCTTATGTCCACCCATCCCGACCTGTTACCTGCCTCAGACCCACCTCGGAACCACCCAGAGCAGCCTCTACAGCCCGGTATCCTTTCTTAATGAAGTATCTTCACTTGGAGATACTGCTAAGACCTTTTATTTCTTTTAATTTTCTTTTCCCCGTTATTGACTTTAGAGAGAGAAGTGAGAGGGAGAGAGAGGGAGAAACATTGATGAGAGAGAACATCGATGGGCCGCCTCCTGCATGCCCCCCACTGGGGATTGAGCCCACAACCTGGGCATGTGTCCTGACGGGAATCGAACCGGTGACCTCTTGGTGCATGGGTCGACAATCAACCACTGAGCCATACTGGCTGGACTACGAAGACCTTTTCAAGGTGCTGTTCTCTCCTTCTGCAGTGAGTTTAGCTTTGTTCAATCAACAAGTTTTCCTGGTGGTGTTTGAGGGAATCAGTGATCAATAATAATCTTAGTTTAATGTGTTCTGATTGTTTTATACCCTGACCCTACTCTGTGAGATTTTAATGTCATTATTCCCATTTTACAGATGGAGAAACTGAGGATTAGAATTTGAACTTGCCAAATGTTACACAGGGAATAAGAGTCAGAGACCACATTCAAACCCAAGAATTCTGGCCCCAGAGCCCGAGAGTTTAAGCTCCTAATGCTGCCTCTGTTCTAGTTATTATGACTATATAACAAGTTATCCAAGATCCCAGTGGCTTTAATTTTTTTTTTTTTTTTTATTTTGCTCATGAATCTTCAGTTCGGGCAGGGCTTGTTGGGGTTAACCGTCTCGCCTCCATGCAGCATCAGCTGAGGACACTCAGATGCTGAACCCTGGAATCACCTGGAAGCTCATTCTCACACTAATCTGGCAGTTAATGCTGTCAGCTGGGACCTCAGCTGGCCCATCAGCCAGAACACTTGCACGTGGCCTCTTCATGTGACCTGGGCTTCCTCATAACATGGCCGCTGGGTTCCCAGGGTGAGCATTCCAAGAAAGAGAAGTTTCTGGGCAATGTCATATTGCCTTTTATGACCTACTTTTGAAGTCATGCAGCATCACTTCTGCCACATTCTCTCTGTCAAGGTGATCACAAAGCCCTCCCCAGGTTCAAGGGGAGGAAAACTAGACTCACCTCACAATGGGACCTGGCAACATAAAAAAGAACATGGGAGACCAGAAGTATTGCCGTGGTCATTTTTGGAAATACAGTCTTCCACAGACCCACATATTCAGTGTGTGTGTACATAAAATCTGAACTATTTTAGAACAAGTAGTTAGCTATGGTTATTTCTGGGTCTTATTTTCTGTGATGTTTGAAATTTAATAACAAATGTTTAAAACACTATGGCAAGATTATTTTTAAAGCCTTAGCATCCATGCTGAGGAAGCTTATGCTAAAGGTGAGCATGCTGACCATGACATATTTCTTCTCCTTTATTCATTTTCTGTTTCTTCCTGCTTTATTTTGTGTCCCAGAAGGCTGACATCTACAAACCGTATTACCTGGATTCCTTCACCCTCCGAGTCCTGGTTGGGTTGATCCAATGAGAGCTGAAGGAAATCAGACAGTGAGAGAAGAGAGACAGTGGGGTATTTATTCTCCCCTCCCCAACATGTTCCCTGATAGCTCAAAGCAGCTTTTGGGCAGCCCCTATACAACTATGGGTCTCAATGGGTTCCAGTAATACTTCCCTCATTTCAATCCTTCGACTCAAGACTGGTAATCATTGCCTCTGTGGTTATTCCCTGGGGTGCCTCATCATTCTTTATGGGTTCCCTTAATCCTGCCTACTTCTCTGTTATTTTCTCTTCATTAAAATTTCTTTAATTAAGCCCTTTAAGTGTGCCCTCTGGTCCCCACCAAGTCCCTGACCCACCAGTAAGGCACTGATGGAGACAAACACGCAAACAATGACACTGCAGTGTGCTGATTGCTTTGAGAGGCACGTATAAGAAAAGAACAGCTAGGTGTGTTTTTTCTTCTTTTTTTTTTTTCTTTATTGATTTTAGAGAGAGAGGAAAGGAGAGGCAGAGAGAGAGAAACATCAATGAGTGAGAACATCGATTGGCCGCCTCCTGCATGCCCCCCCACTGGGGATTTGGCCCACAACCTGGGCATGTGCCCTGACTGGGAATCAAACTGGCGACCTCTTGGTGCATGGGTCGATGCTCAACCAGTGAGCCACACCAGCCGGGCTAGGTGTGTTTTTTTCTTAAAGAGTCAGGGAAGCCTTCCCAAAGAAAGTGAAACTTAAATTGAGACAAGAAAGATGAGTCAGCATTCACCAGTTTGTGAAAAAGAGAACAACTTTCCAACCCTGTGGGTTTTCCATGGAAAAGGAAATAGGCCCAGAGAGGTTACGTGACCACAAAGGGAGTAGCATAGATTCAAGCCTTCTACTTAATTCATCACACTACAAGGAAAGTTAATCAGTTCAGATATTTTTGGCTGCAAGTAACCAGGGGGGAAAAATGGTTTAAGTAGTAAGAAAAATGTATTATATAATAAATGTATGTAAAGTTGTTAATATAATATCAAGAAGACTAAGGTCAGGCAACTTCATGATTGATTAAGTTAAATCAGATGTTCAACAAAGGCAAGAAGACAAACTAAATAAATGGAGAAATATACCATGAACTGGAAAACTCAACAGTGTTGTCAATTCTCCTCAAATTAACTTATAGATTTAATACAATTGCAATGAAATTCTCGCAAGGTTTGTGTGGGAATTATCTAGCTAATTCTAAAATGTGTAGGGAAATACAAAAGCCTAGAGCAGCCTAGACGATCTTGAAGAACACACACTACCAGATGTCAATGTTTAATATAAAGCTATAATAATTAAGCCAGAGTGGTAGACAAAGACCAGTAGACAAAGACCAATGGGATAGAACTGAGAGTCCAGAAATAGACCCAAACATGTATGTTCATTTGATCTTCAACAAGGTGCTACTGCAATTCAGTTGTGCTGAATTGTATATCAGTTGTGCTGAATTGTATATCCATATAGAAAATAATCTGTATTCTGTATGAGGAAAAAAATTAATGTTTACTTCACACCACACATAAAAATTAATGTAGTATGTTCTATAGACTGAATGCAAAGTTTAAAAGAATCAGTCTTCTAAATGAATATACAGCCCTGGCTGGTTTGGTGCAATGGTTAGAGCATCAGCCCTTGGACCAAAGGGTCATGGTTAGATTCCCAGTCAAGGGCATATACCTTGGTATCAGGTTCAATCCCCAGCCCTGGTTGCCGGAGGCAACCAATTGATGTGTCTCTCTTACATCGATGTTTCTTTCTCTCTCTCTTCCTCCCTCTCTTCCACTCTATCTAAAAGTCAATGGAAAAATATCTTTGGGTGAGAATTAACAACAACATACACACACACACACACACACACACGCATATAGAATATCTTCATGATCTTGATAAGCAAATATCTCAAATTGAGTACAGAAAACACTATAATAAAAGAATCGATAATTTGGACTTTCTTAAATATAAGAACTTATATTTCTCAAAAGACATACTAATCAAGAAGAAGCAGTCTACAGACTGGGAGAAGATATTTGCATTTCATATATTTGACAAAGACTTATATCCAAAATATAAAGGAACTCCTACAAATCAGTAAGTAAAAAACAAAACAATCCACTTTTAAAAAGGGAAAAAGACTTGAACAGGCATCTCTTAGAAGAGGAAATGACCAAAAAGCACTTGAAAATGTCATCAGAGAAAAGCAAACTAAAACTAAAATAAGATACAACTATTCACCCACCCAAATGGACAAAATGTAAAAGACTGACAATATCAAGTGTTAACAATAATGTAGAATAATTAAAAATCTCACACAATTCTAGTGGGAGTGTAAATTGGTTCAACCACTTTAGAAAACTTTTGGGCACAATCTACGAAAGCTAAAACAACAATTTATCCTATGACCCAGCAATTTCAATCATAGGTTGTGTGTGTGTGTGTGTGTGTGTGTGTATGTGTGAGAGAGAGAGAGAGAGAGAGAGAGAGAGAAATTATGACATATGATCAACCCAAAGACAGGTACATCGAATGTTCATAGTACCTATCTTTTTTTTTTTAATTTATTTTTTTATCCTCACCCAAGGACATTTTTCCATTTTTTTGTTCAGATAGAGTAGGAGGGAGAGAGAGGAAGAGAGAAACATTGATGTGAAAGGGACATGTCAAGTTGTTGCCACCCTCACGACCCAACCAGGGCTGGGGACAAAATGCAACCAAGGTCCGTGCCCTTAGTGGGAACTGAACCCGGGTCTCTCTGGACCGCTGGCCAGTGCTCTGACCGCTGAGCCAAACAGGCCAGGGCATAGTACCTTTCTTTTTAAAGTCATAAATAGCCCAAAACTCAAAATAACTCAAATGTCCATAAACAGGACACAGAAAAATAAATTGTGGTACCAATGGAACACTGCACAGTGATTTTTTAAAAGATAAACTACTGATAAACATAAAAAATGAATGAATCGCCAAGAAAATATGTTGAGCAAAAGAAGCCAAATGCAAAAAATTATGTACAATATGCACCCATTTATATGAAGGTCAAAAACAGGGAAAACAATTATGGAGACAGGAATTAGAACAGTGAGTATTGGATATTAACCAGAAGGGGGCAGGACAAAGCCCTCTGAGTAATTGAAAATGTCCTACAGCTTGATCAGGTAATGGTTATGTGAATATGTACATACATAAGAATTTGCAAAGCTTACACTTAATATTTGTGTATTATATTGTATGTAAATTATACTTCAGGTTTAAAATGTGTTACCAAGGATTTCCACTCTGCTATCTTCACTTTGTCCCCACATAAATCATAAGCTAGTGGCTGTAATGTTCAGGCCTCACATATAGTCAAGAATAGTCTGGGGGAGGGAGACCCTCTTTTCTGAGTCCCTTTGCAAAGTAAAGAAACATTCCCCAGAAACACATCCCACGCTCCCAGCTGATGCCTCCTCACATCTTATTGGCCACAACTACGTCACATGTCCTGGCTTAACCCAATCACTGGCAAGGGAAACGGGACTGTCAAGGTCCAAGTTTACCTTTCTCCTAATTGCATGGGAAAAGAGAGGAATGCGGCGGGGTCAGTAATCAGTCTAAGCTCACAGCCGAGTTCCTGAACAAGGAACAGGCCCCACAGAGGTTACCCGCCAAGGGATAAAGCAGCATTTCACTGCTAGTGACTTTTTTCTTCTAAAAATAATCTTGTTGCCCTGGCCGGTTTGGCTCAGCGGTTAGAGTGTCGGCCTGCGGTCCTGAGAGACCTGGGTTCGGTTCCCGCTAGGGGCGCGTACCTCGGTTGCAGTTTGTCCTCGGCCCTGGTCGGTTGTGTGGGTGGCAGCCACTCGATGTGTCCCTTCACATCGATGTTTCTCTCTCTCTCTCTCTCTCTCTGTTTCTCTCTCCCTCCCACTCTACCTGAACAAAAAATAATAATAATAATCTTGTTGCCCTGGCCGGTTTGGCTTAGCGGTTGGAACAATGGCCTGTGGACCAGTGTCCTGGGTTCGGTTCCTGCTAGGGGCATATACCAAATAAATAAATAAATAAAATCCTGTTTTCTAAAATACATGTATCTTCATTGTTTTTCTGATTATGTGATTAATGTTTATTGTAAAAGTTCAACCTAGTGCAAATCAGGTGTACTTAATTCTCCCTTACCCCCACACCATTTTAATCAGCATTAAAAGTTTGATCTATGGTCTTCTAGAATTTTTTCTTGGTATATATGTCATTTATATATATATTTATACATATATATTTTTTAAGCTAAAGAAATAGGAGCATCCCAGAGACATAAAAAGGAGTATGGTTCATACTGACAAACCTCAGAGGTGGGGGGAGGGGGGTGAGATAAACCAAAGAACTTATATGCATGTATGTGTAACCAATGGACATAAACAACAATGCTTGGCGGGGGAGGGAGGGATAAGGAGGGGGGTGTCTGGGAGGAAAAAGGAGAGACATCTGTAACAAAAATTAATTAATTAAAAAATTTTTAATAAAAAAATAGAAGAATCTATCCAAAGGAAGTAAAAAAGGAAATAGGAGCACACTATACATGTCAAACACTATCATTTGTCTGCACAACAAACACTTTCCATCATTTTTTTCTGCTAATAACCCTAATATTATGATTAGTGTAAAAGAGTGGTTTCCACCCCTCAGGAATTAAAAATACATACAAAGCCCTGGCCAGTGTGGGTCAATGATTAGAGTGTTGCCCACTCACCAAAAGATCATGGGTTTGATTCATGGGTCAAGGGCACATACCTGGGTTGCAGATTCAATCCCTAGCCCAGTTGGAGCGTGTGCAGGAAGCTGTCTCTGTCTCGCTCTTTCTCTCTCTCTGTCTCTCTCCCCCTCCCTCCCTCCCTTCCACTCTCTCTAAAAATCAATGGAAAAAATATCCTTGGGTGAGGATTAGTAACAACAACAACAACAAAAATACATACAAAGCCCCAGGTCCCAGCCCCAGAAACACTGCCCAACAGACTGTTGGTTTGTCGTGGCTCAGGCATCAAGACTCTGGCAGGTATTGCTAATAAGTAGCTCTGGCTGAGATCTGTTCTCAACTCTTGACAGTGCTTCCATTCCCCTTGCCGCTGATTGGGTGACCAGCTCTTGCCATTAGCAAGGAGGGGAAATCTGATGGTGATTCTGGGACAGTTTTCCTTAGTCCCAAAGAGAAACATGCTTAAGTTCTTTTCTGCCTCCCTCTTCAGGAGAGCAGCATGCATGTTTATACTGTGCTTTTTAACTTTGCTGTTTTCTTGGCGGGGGGGGGGGGGGGGGGGGAGGTGTTGTTTTACTTCTATTGCAGTTGTACATTTATTGCTCGTTTGGTCCCAGCCCTGGTTGCTGAGGGAGATCATCGGTGGCAGGAGGATTCAGAACTGATGAGGCAGTTGAGGGGCTCCAGTTGGGAACCTAAAAAGTAGCTACTCTCCACAGAGTGAGGGTGCTGGGAGGCAGGAGGAGAGACTACAAGAGGGAAGGCCCAGCTCAGCCCAAGGAAGGTGGCGTCCAGGAGCTGTGTCTGATGAGGTCAGGGTGGGTGGAGGAGGGGGGCTGCAAGGATCAGCAGGTGGGCAGATCCTGGGCTCTGGGGGAGGGAAAGGGTGAAACTGGACCTGGAGACCATTGGCAATAGGGACTGGCCTTAGGGCAGTAGGATCCCCTCCAAGACCTGGCATCTTCCACCTAATATCACTAATTGGGTCCTAAATTTTTCATTAAGATGTTCTTAATGAAAATGCCAAAAGGAAAGCTATTTCCACTATGTTAAATAGGAAAAATTATATACACATTAACTCAAAGCCCTAAACCAATTTCCTAAAATTTTACTAAAACTCGATAAAATGTGTATATGTGTGTGTGTGTGTGTGTATACACACATGTGTATATATATATTATATATATATGTATATATATATATATTTTAATCCTCACCTGAGTATATTTTTCCATTTATCCTCAGATAGAGTGGGAGGAAGGGAGGGAGGGAGGGAGAGAGAGAGAGAAACATCAACATGAGGAAAACACATCGATTGGTTACCTCCCACACAACCCTGCTCGGGGCCAGGGACTGAACTGCAACCAAGGTACATGCCTTTGACTGGAATTGAATCAGAGACTCTTTGGTCTGTTGGCCAACACTCTAACCGCTGAGCCAAACAGACCAGGGCTGTATATATTTTTAAAAATATCATATTACAATGTAAGATGCTTAGCATTACTTCTACATCAGCAACAATTCCATTAGTTGTTATATATGTACCTCTTGGTGCTAGCAACAGCAAGGTGCATGACCCTTTGTTATCACTCAGTTGATTTTTTATTGAGTCTTTTTATTTGATTCATCCAGTTATATTTATTAGTCCACGGTATATTTTTATCATTTGCTTTTAAGAAGGGAAAATGAAAACAACAGCTGTATCAGGATTGTGCTTGAAGCATATGAAAAAGGTATGAGAAAAGAGACATGAGCATTCCAAAATAGCGGCGGAGTAAATGGAAGCTACACACACTGTCTCCCAGGACCAAACTGGAATTACAACTAAAATAAAGACAAATCGTCGGGAAAAAGCAACAGAAAAGTAGCTTGCAAGGATCATATAACCAGGGACACTGACTCGATCCTGGTAGGATTGCGGAGGTGCAAGAGGGGGCTGGGAGCCCACAGACAGCAGCGACCTTAGCTATGAGCAGCACCCTCAGGTTAAACAAATAAGCGGCACCACAGCCCAGACCCGGGACAGACGCTAAAATAGCCACAGCCACTCACCTTGGGCTCTAGCAGAGGGATCATGGACTGGACTGGAACTGTGTGGGGACACTCGGATTTTGGAGGGCACTCAGAGCTTTTGCTGAGTTGCAGCCACGCAGGACGGTGGCCATCTTACTCCTTCCCAGGGCTCTGGAGAGAGGCAGTGGCACCTCCCTTGGAGATTCAACCCCACCCAGGTGGGCCATTGAAATGCAAATGGAGGCTCATTTAGAACCAGCATCAGGCACACCCTCAGGAAATCCCTTTACGCTGAGCACTTGAGGGAGTTTTTCATTCAACTGAGAACCCAAGGCTCCTCAAGTAACTGCTACTGATAGCCTCCAGGCAAAAAGCTAGAGGATAACTGAACCATTCCTGGGCTGGCAACTCTAACCAGGAAAGTAAGCTTGACAGTGGTGTTTAACGTGGGTCCTCCATTGCTCATCTAAACCCAGGAGAGAGAGCCACAAACAGCAGAACACCAACACCCAGAGAGAAAATTTGGCAGGCTCCAAAGCACACTGTGATAGCCAAAATGGTGAAACAAAGAAACAAATGCCAAATGAAAAATCAAGAGACCTCTATAAAAGATGAGATAAATGTGGAGCAGTTAAGCAAGTTAATAGAGCTAGAATTCAGAGCCATGATCTTGAGGAAGCTCAAAAACATAAGTAAGCACATCACCACCATGAGTAAAGACATAGAAATGTTGAAAATCCACCAATTGGAAATTAAAAACCACCAAGAAGAAATCAAGAGTGATATATCAGAAATAAAGAACACATTGGAAGGTCTAAACAGCAGAGTAGAGGAAGCTGAGGACTGGATCCGTGAATTAGAAGACAAGGTAGAAAAAAATCAACCAATCAGAAAACCAAAAGGAAAAAACAATTAAAAACAGGAAGACAGCTTAAGAGAACTGTGGGACAACTGGAAACGTAATAATATTTGCATCATAGGAGTCCCTGAAGAAAAAGAAAATGAGCAAGAGTTAGAGAATATATTTGAAGAAATAGTGACAGAAAACTTCCCTAATTTGGTGAGGGAAGAAGGCATTCAACTTTAAGAAGCACAGAGAGCCCCAAGTAAGAAGAACCCAAACAAGCCCACACCAACACACATAGTAATTAAAATGCCAAAAATTAAAGACAAAGAGAGAATCCTAAACACAGCAAGAGATAAGCAAAAGGTTACCTACAAAGGAACCCTCATAAGGGGATCAGCTGACTTCTCAACAGAAACACTACAGGCCAGAAGGGAATGGCAGGAAGTAATCAAGGTAATAAAAAACAAGGATCTGAATCAAAGACTAATCTATCCAGCCCTGGCTGGTTTGGCTCAGCGGTTAGAGCGTCGGCCTGCGGTCCAGAGAGACCCGGGTTCGGTTCCCGCCAAGGGCATGTACTTCGGCTGCAGTTTGTCCCCGGCCCTGGTTGGTCGTGCGGGTGGCAGCCACTCGATGTGTCCCTTTCACATCAATGTTTCTCTCTCTCTCTCTTCCTCTCTCTACCTCCCACTCTATCTGTACAAAAAATGGAGAAATGTCCTCGGGTAAGGATAAAAAAAAAAAAAGTTAAAAAGACTAATCTATCCAGCAAGGCTTTCATTCAAAATAGAAGGTCAAATAAAGAGCTTTCCAGACAAAAAAAAAAAAAGGCTACAGGAATACATTAGCACCAAACCAGTACTGCAAGAAATGTTAAAAGGACTGCTGTAATTAGTAGAAGAAATAGGAAGAAAAATATAACCACATTAAACAAAAATGGCAATAAATAAGTCCATATCAATAATCACCTTAAATGTAAATGCACTGAATGCTCTAATAAAAAGACACAGAGTAGCTGATTGGATAAGAAAGCATGACTCCTCTATATGTTGTTTACAAGAGACCTACCTCACAACAAAAGACTCACATAGGTTGAAAGTGAAGGGATGGAAAAAAATCCTCCAAGCAAACAGAAAGGAAAAAAAAGCTGGGGTAGCAATACTCATATCTGATAAAATAGATTTCAAAATGAAGGCCATAATTAGAGACAAACAATGCCACTACATAATATTGAAAGGATCTATCCAACAGGAAAATATAACCTTGATAAACATATATGAACCCAATATAGGAGCACCAAAATATATTAAAAATCTTCTGGAGGACTTCAAAGGAGAAATGAACAGCAATACAATCATAGCAGAGGACTTCAACACCCTGCTGACATCACTGGATAGATCCTCTAGACAAAAAAATTAGCAAGGAAACAGAGACTCTAAATGAAGCACTAGACCAAATGAATTTAATAGATATCTACAGAGAATTACATGCCAAAACTACAGAATTCACATCTTCTCAAGGGCACATGGGACATTCTCAAAGATGGACCGCATGTTAGAACACAAACTAAATCTCTATAAGTTCAAGAAGATTGAAATCATATCAAGCATCTTCTCAGATCACAATGGCATGACTAGAAAGCAATTGCAACAAGAACATGCAAAGACATTTGAACACATGGAGGCTAAATAGCATGTTATTAAACAATGAATGGGTTACTGGGGAGATCAAGGAAGAAATTAAAAACTTCCTGGAAACCAATGAAAATGAACACACAACAACATAACATCTATGGGATGCACCAAAAGCAGTTCTGAGAGGGAAGTTCATAGCACTACAGGCCTACCTCAAGAAACAAGAAAAATCTCTAATAGACTATCTAACCTCACAACTTAAAGAACTAGAGAGCAAACAAAAAGAAAACCTCAGAGCAAGTAGAAGGAATGAAACAGTAAAGATCAGAGCAGAAATAAATGACATGAAGACCCAAACAACAATTCAAAGAATCAATGAAACAAAGAGGTGGTTTTTTGAAAAGATAAACAAGATTGATGGACCCTTAGCTAGACTCACCAAGAAACAAAGAGAGAGAACCCAAATACACAAAATCAGAAATGAAAGACGAGAAGTAAGAGCTGACACCACAGAAATACAAAAGATCGTTAACAACTACTATGAACAATTATATGGCAACAAATTCGACAATCTAAGTGAAATGGACAAATTTTAAAAACACAGTCTCCCAAAACTGGACCGGGAAGAGATAGAAAACTTGAACAGACCAATAACAACTACGGAAATTGAAGTGGCAATCAAGACACTCCCAGCAAACAAATGCCCAGGCCCAATGGCTTCATGGGGGAGTTTTACCGAACATTCAAAAAAGAACTAACACCCATTCTCCTCCAACTATTTCAAAAAATTCAAGAAGAAGGAAGACTTCCAAACTTGTTTTATGAGGCCAGCATAATTCTAATTCCAAAACAAGAAAAAGACACTACAAAGAAAGAAAACTACAGGCTACTATCCCTGATAAACATAGATGCCAAAATCCTGAACAAAATACTAGCAAATTGGATCTAACAATACATCAAAAAAAATTATTCACCATGATGAAGTGGGATTCATCCCAGGGATGCAAAGCTGGTACAATATTTGCAAATCAATAAATGTGATACACCACATAAATAAAATGAAGAATAAAAACTACATGATCATATCAATAGATGCCGAAAAAGCATTCAACAAAATTCAGCATCCATTTCTGATAAAAAAACACTCCGCAATGTGGGAATAGAGGGATCATATCTTGACATAATAAAGGCCATATATGAAAGACATACAGCCAACATCATACTCAATGGGCAAAAACTAAAAGCATTTCCCTTAAGAACAGGAACAAGACCGGGATGCACACTTTCACTACTCTTATTTAACATAGTACTGGAAGTCTTAGCCACAGCAATCAGACATGAAGAAAAAATAAAAGGGATCCAAATTCGAAAGGAGGAAGTGAAAATGTCATTATTTGCAGATGACATGATATTATACATAGAAAACCCTTAAGATTCCATCAAAAATCTACTAGATTTAATAAATTAATTTGGCAAAGTAGCAGGATACAAAATTAACATCAAGAAATTGACAGCATTCTTACACACCAATGATGAACTCACAGAAAGAGAAACTGAGAAAACAATCCCATTTGCCATCATGGCAAAAAAATTAAGATACCTAGGAATAAACTTAACCAAAGAAGTAAAGGACCTATTTGCAGAAAACTACAGGACATTGAAAAAAGAAATAGAGGAAGATATAAAAAAGTGAAAGCACATACCTTGTTCATGGATTGGAAGAATTAACATCATTAAAATGTCCATATTACCCAAATCAATCTATAGATTCAATGCAATCCCCATCAAAATACCAATGACATATTTCACAGAACTAGAACAAATACTTCAAAAGTTCATATGGAACCAAAAAGGACCCGGAATAGCCACAGCAATCTTGAAAACGAAGGACAAAGTAGGTGGGATCACAATACCAGATATTAGGTTATACTACAAAGCTAATGTAATCAAAACAGCCTGGTACTGGCACAAGAACAGGCATATAGACCAGTGGAACAGAACAGAGAACCAGAAATCGACCCAAGACATTATGCTTAATTAATATTTGACACAGGAGGCAGGAGTATACAATGGAGTAAAGACAGCCTCTTTAATAAATGGTGTTGGGAAAATTGGACAGCTACATGCAAAAAAATGAAACTAGACCATCAACTTACACCCTACACAAGAATAAACTCAAAATGGATAAAAGACTTAAATGTGATTTGTGAATCCATAAAAATCCTAAAAGAAAATGTAGGCAACAAAATTTCAGACATCATATGCAGCAGAATTTTCACTGATACATCACCTAAGGCAACAGAAACAAAGGAAAAAATGAACACATTGGACTACATCAAATTAAAAAGCTTCTGCACAGCAAAAGAAACAACCATCAAAATGGAAAGGCAACCCACTGTATGGGAGAGTATCATTGCCAATGATACGTCAGATAAGGGGTTAATTTCCAAAATATATAGAATACTCATACAACTCAACAAAAGGAAGACAAAGAACCCGATTAAAAAATGGGAAGAGGAGATGAATAGACACCTCTCCAAATAGGACATACAAATGGCCAAGAGACATATGAAGAAATGCTCAACATCACTAATCATCAGAGAGATGCAAATTAAAACAACATTGAGCTATCACCTCACTCCTGTCAGAACGGCTGCCATCAACAAATCATCAAATAAGTATTGGTGAGGGTGTGGAGAAAAGGGGTCCCTAGTACACTGCTGGTGGGAACGCAGACTGGTGCAGCCACTGTGGAAAACAATATGGTGTTACCTCAAAAAATTAAAAATTGAACTTCCATTTGACCCAGTGATCCCACTTCTAGGAATATACCCTAAGAAGCCTGAAACACCAATCAGAAAGAATATATATACCCCCATGTTCATAGCAGCACTATTTACAATAGCTAAGATCTGGAAACAGCCCAAGTGTCCATCAGTAGACGAATTAATAACAAAGCCTTGGTACATATACACAATGAAGTACTGTGCAGCTGTAAGAAAGAAAGATCTCTTCTCCTTTGAGACGACATGGAGGGACCTGAAAAGTATTATCCTAAGTGAAATAAGCCAAGCAGAAAAAAGACCAATACCACATGATCTCATTTATTTGTGAAATATAATGAACATAACAGTCTGAGGAATAAGGTAGACCCAGAGACGTGGAAGTAGGGTACAGACTGACAACCCTCAGAAGATGGGGTGGTGGGGGGAGGAAAGAGATAAACCACAGAACTTATATGCATGAACGCCTAACCAACGGACTTGGACAACAAAGCCAGGGATGGGGTGGGAGGGATGGGGAGGTGGGTGTCAATGGGGTAAAAAAAAAAGAAACATCTGTAACCAAAATAAAATTTAAAAGAAAGAAAGAAAGAAAGAAAGAAAGAAAGAAAGAAAGAAAGAAAGAAAGAAAGAAAGAAAGAAAGAAAGAAAGAAAGAAAGGAGACATAAATAATAAAAGGCTTATATGTCTCATGTAACAGAAAGTCCTGTGCACACCTGCTCTTTCCTTCCTTCCTCTCTGCCAGAGTGCAAAGACTTTCATCTTCGAATTTTGTAGCCTCCGAGTTGCATGCTGCTTGCTGCACCTCTAGGCAACACATCAATATTCCAGGCAGGAAGGGGCAAAAAAGGCCAAAGGAAGCCAGAAAATGGGGTCTGCCCCTCTATAAAAGCTTTTCTGGAAGTGTCACCCAGTGACTTCCACTGCATTTATCAGCCGGACTGATTGGTACTAGAGGGTCTGAGTCACTCGACTGATTTTTCCACGTTTCTACAAGTAACTGATCTACCACTGTTATTTGGGATATGTGAAATTTTGTTCCCCAAGTAATTTTTTGTTGTTGTTAATCCTCACCTGAGAATATTTTTTCCACTGATTTTTAGAGAGAGTAGAAGGGAGGGAGAGGAAGACGGTGAAGAGAGAAAGGGGAAAACATCGACCTGAGAGAGACACATCAATTAGTTGCCTCCCACAGGTGCCCCAACTGGGCCAGGTATCGAATCTGCAACCCTCCCTGGACCTGGAATTAAATCCTTGATCCTTTGGTGCATGGGCGATGTTCTAACTGCTGAGCCAAACCAGCCAGGGTCCCAAGTAATTTTGTTTAAAATGTTCTATTGAAGATTGTAGTGGCTATGCTTATGGGATAGATTAAAATTGCCATGATCTGAAGAGGGAGGGTTTATTTGTGTCCTCCTCCTATATGAAATGGCTGAACAGAAAGAAAAAAAAATGTTCTATTGAGCTTTAGCGGTATAGATATCATTTAATATAAATATTTGCCCCAAAAGTATTGTTATTGAGAGACTCTATTCGCTCTCAGGTTTGGGTATTATAAACTAACAGTCACTCTACTGGGAAAATGTTAACCAGGGAAACGTCCTGTAGGCTATGCCTGAATACTGTGGCGGCTTCTTACACACAGCTCTACCTCATTTCTGGCAACAGTTACACAGTAATTGTGCCCTTTTGTGTGCTGTAATTGATGTAAACTGTCCTCTATTGTTGGACAGTTAGAATGTTCCCAGTTTTTCACAATTATAAACAAAGCTGCATTGAACATCTCTGTACAAACATCTTTACCCACTTGTCCAATTACTTCTTTGAGATGACTTAAATCCATGAAATGAAATTGCGGGACTGACAGTTCCACAAAATTAAAATTTTGATACCTATTGCCAAGTTGCCCTCCAGAAAGGTTGTAGCAGCTCCACTACTTCTCCATTGCTGGAGCAATGAACATGCATCACAGCGGCGTGCTGGCCCACCTAGATGGAGGGGAGGATGGATGGCTCTGTTAACTCAGCCTTTGGAAGCAGAGAGCTTCGTAATTCAGGTGCCAATTACATTTGGAAATGAGATTAGCACATGGAATCTTCCCATTCATCTCTCGGAGAGTTCCATGGCTCCTGGGCAGATGAAACAATAAAACAAAACCAGTGAAATGAAGTCAATGTGGACTCAGGACATTTACCCTGACAAATGTGTCCATTTAGAACAGACTTTCTGGGCAGCTTGTTTAGCTCTGACTCCAATGAGCATCAACACCACACTCAGCCCCCAGTTTTTCCCCATCAGAGACCCTTCCTCCCTACAACATACATGTTGATCCCATCAGCCCCTTTCTTAAAAGTATATCATGGTGCCCTGCCCCAAGCAAGTCCTTGAGAATGATGCCCAGTGTCCTAACAGAACAATTACTGTTGTTCTCTACATAATAATAATTACAGCATCAGCAATAATATAAAAGTTAGCATTTACTTAATGGGGATTTTAATGGGTACAGAGTTTCAGCTTGGAGTGATGAGAAAGCTCTGAAGATGGATAGCGGTGATGGTCACACAACAATGTGAATGTTGTTAATGCATCTGAATTGGACACTCAGGGATGGTTATGATAAATCTTACGTGTATTTCACCATGACGAAAAACATGTAGAAAATAAGAAATCACTGACTTCTGGATTCCAGTTCAACCTGGAAGTTGTCACTCTGTCCTAACAAGCAAGGAGCTGAGTAAACGGAAAAATCAACTCTTCTTAAATGTGTAAGACGGAGGTCGTGGGGCAAACTGCTGCCCCCAAAATTAGAGGGACTGAGGTGGGTCCAGAGAATCACAACTCACTAGGCAGAGCCGGCCGCAGGAGCCGGCGCCAGGGTAGGAGAGCCGGGGCTGTAACTGGTGATCTCCTGGAGGCTCGGTGTGAATAAGACTGAGAGACAAAACTCTGGGGGGATCTGGACATCGCGAGTCCCCACACTTTTGTGAGTTTCGCCTCCAGGAGGTTGACCAGTTCTCACAGTGAATATTGGTATTTCAATGAATATGGGAGAAACTCTTTTCATGCCTCTGGTAGGGGCGGAGGAAATACACCATATATTGAAATACACCAAAGGACTCTGCTCTTAATAAGGTCTGCCCTCAGGAGCAACTATTTTACCTATTGGGGTTTTATCAGAGCCAAACTGACCTCACTAGTCATGCCGACCCATCTAAGGGAGGGAGAAACTCAGAAGCGCTTGTGAAGTCCACGGCCCAGAGACACAGGATCACTAAAAGACGGAGACTTAATCAAAGGACAGAATGCTTCCCCTCCCCCTACACCTTACCACTGCACCAGCAAAGGCCTGTTTACTGGAGTTCCTTTTACACAGTATGGCTTTCGACAAAAGAAAATTACAAGGCATACTGAAAGGCAAAACACAGTTTGAAGAGACAGAGAAAACATCGAAACCAAACTCTGATATAGCAGGGATGTTGGAATTATCAGACTGGAAATTTAAAATAACTGTGATTAATGCTCTAAGGGCTCTGATGGAAAAGGTAGACAATAGGCAGATATTTAATGTAAGCAGAGAGATGTAAATCCTCAAAAATGAAAACAACAAAACAAAACAAAAGAACATTACAGCTTAAAACTCCTTAACAGAAATGAAGTGGTCTTTACCTCCCGTGAAGCCTCATTAAATAAGGAATTCTCCAAAGAAAGCAAAGGGTTTAAAATGCAGGATGGCCCCCAAATAATAATGTCTATTCCACATAGCATGTAGATGAGGGCTGAACCGACTTACACCCCTCACACCCTCCTCCTGACAGATGTTAGCATCCAGTGCTGAATCAGAGAGCCAGCGTGTTGCCTTGACCTTGAATTCCCTTGACCAAGTTCAAGTTCAGGTTCACAGTATCCAGCAGAACCTCATTCAGCAAGCTCAACCCTACCAGGTAACCTAAAAACAGAGGCAAAAGAGTTTTAATAACTGCCCTGTCTTCCCCTTTTTCTTTTTTCAGTCAGCTCACTCTGCCTTCTGCTGAGCTCTGAAGTACAATTCAAAGACCCAAACTGATTTACTCCCAACGACCTACCAGTCCAGCTCCCAGTCCCGTTAACAAGCACTTTATCCTGAGACGGGGCGAGCAGGTGTTACCAGAAAATGATGGCTCGGCTTGCCAGCCAGGCTGCTGGGAGAAGAGAGGCTTTTGCATACAAAGGCAGCAGACACATCCCTCTAAAGGAGATGCAGAGGGTGTGCACAGGTCTGGGGAGGTACCAAGGGGTCACCCAACCCAGGCAGAGGTTGGGGGGGGGGGGGTCAGGGTTTTTCTGGAAAACCCGGTCTTTCAGATGAGTCTGGAAAGAAGATCAGGGATGAACTTTACCCAAACAGAAAGGCGCTCCAGTCAAAGCACCCACGCGTGCAGAGTCCCCAGCTGTGAGAAGGCAAAATACCCTCGGGAAACAAACCCAGGAGAGAGCTGAGAAAGCTCGTCCATCAGTGGCTCGTGACTTCTAGTGCATCTCGGACTCCCCTGGAGGACCTGATGGCTTCCACCCCGGACTCGAGCCCATATGCACGTACACACGGAACCTGGCACCCTCTATCAGGGGTGAGGCATCCCAGGTTAAGAATCCTATACACAGCCAACCTATCATTCACACAGGCCCAAACAGGACCAACGTGGCAGTCATAGCAAAGCATGGCCTCTGGAATATTTCTTTGGTCTCTCTCCTTCAGATTGGAAACTTACCTCGAGTGATTAAAGATCTTTATTTCAAGCTGACTGTGAGCTTTGCCAGCATGGGGTGTGGTTGACGACTGATGTATTTCACTGTAGGGCAACTGACTCCATGAGAAGCCCCAAATGTCATAATTGCAGGTCTTTTCTCTGGGGCTGTTGGGTTTCTTCATAAAAGGAATCTCTGGTCCACTGCTGCGGTGGGGAGAATGTTGCTTAATGAGCCTACATGTAAATATTCAGCTAAGAATGGGCTGGAGTGTCATTAGTTAGGGTGCAGCTTTCCTAGGCCACCCCTGTATCTAGTTCAGCCCCCCACCATACCTGCTCTTTTCCCCCATGCTGGGACTGTGATCACTAAACCCAGACCCTCCCTCTCTGGTTCCAATTCCCTAGAGATTAACCCCTTGGCGTCCTCTGAGGGGAGAAGCTCCTGACTATGAAGTGGAAATTCCCCATGACAAAGACCTCGGTCAGTCCTCTTATTTTGGCACCTGTTTTGCCTCCACCTCCTGAAATACCCGGTTCTGCCCATTCCTGCACCTTCCGGGATTCTGGGGTGAATTGGCTGTCCCTCCATATATGCCCCTCCTGAGGCAGGGTAGTTGGCCTTCCTCCACTCTGCCAAATCGTGTGTCATTCCCCAACCCAGTTCCTGTCTTCATGCACTGCTTCAAGGTACAGATATCTGTGGTTTCATCAAAGATGGAGAGAGAGGGTGCTGCATGTTCTCCTTCTTGTCTGGAGTGGATCTGACGAGAAGAGAACAGGATAGAAACAAAGCTTGGCCATCCTCGAGAGTACTTACCGCTACTGAACCGTACAGTGAAAAGTGGTTGCAATTAAAAACAAAACAAAACTCAGCCAACTTAAAACCAGAAGTCTCCCCACTGAGTTGCCTGTGAATTTTGAAAAACAAACACAACAAGCCATTTCCTTGAAAATCGATTACACGTGGAAAGTGAATATTTTGACTTCTACACAATGTGTTGAGAGAGTTATTGGAAGTATCTAGAGCAGTGGTTCTCACAGCGTGGTCTGCAGACTGGTAGCATCAGCATCACCTGGAAACTTGTTAGAAAACACAAATGCTTGGGTCTTACCCTATACCCACTAAATCAAAAGTTCAGCGATCTGTGTTTGAAGAAGCCCTTCACAACTGAATGTTGAGTATATGCTTTGTGATAGTTGATGCATAAAGTTTGAGAACCGCTCACCTAGAGCAATATGGGGGGAAAGAATGAAATAAAATACAGGCTGAACAGCAAAGGGCAGGTCTAACTTAGTAATGTGGAGAAAAGATCAAGGAAACCATGAAAGAGGGAGAGAAGGTAGTTCATTCATTGAGTACCTACCATGTGGCAGGTACCATGCTTGCCAGTTTACATTTCTCATTTAATGCTGTTTCCTTGAAAAAATAATTTCCCCATTTTACAGATAAGAAAGCTGAGGCTTAGAAAAGGTAACTATCTTAGGTATTTAAAAAGAATTTCAGCCGAGGTCTGCCTGACTCCTAGGTCTTTCTCTTTATTTTCCATACTTCCCTCTTTTAAAATTAGCCGCATCACTGAGGATATCATTAGCTATGGAAGACTGAGAAAAGAAAACAAGGTTTCTCCTCTGCTTGGTAAAATCCTACTCATTCTCCAAAGCAGAACTGAAATGTCACCTTCTCTGGGAAGTCTTCTAGAACTGCCTTGCTCAAAGTTAACCTTCCCAAGGCATTTGCACACAGCTGTCTTGGAGCACCTCGTACACCTCATTGTAGAAATTTCAAATCTCTGGTCCCAGGATCCTTTAGAAAGTATTGCCTCTCATAGGCAAATAAACCTCAACCTGCACTTCACAAATTATTCAAAAAAATTAACTCAAAGTGGATTAAGGATTAGACGTAAAAATGTAACACTATAAAACTTTTAGGGGAAAATAACATGAGAACATCTTCAGGTCCCGGAGCTGGATGAAGAGACTTAGACTTGACATCAAAAGCATAATTCATAAAAGAAAAAAATGCTAAGCTGAATTGTTCAAAATGAAAGGCTTTTGCTCTGAAAAAGACCCTGTGAAGAGGACAAAAACACTGGGAGAATATATTTGCAAACCACCTAGCTAACAAAGGACTGGTATCTAGAATACATTAAAGAACCCTCAGAACTCAACTGTGAAAACAAACAATCCAATCAGAAAATGGACAAAAGACACTCACAGACATTGCACTGAAAAGGATATACAGTTGGCGAATAAGCATATGAAAATATTTTCAACATCATTAGCCATCAGAAAATGCAAATCAAAATCACAATGAGATATCACTACAATTATTAGAATGTCTAAAAATTTTTTAAAACGTAGTGATAACACCAAATGCTGGTGAGGTTGCAGAGACATCAGACCACTCATAAATTGCTAGTAGGAAATAAAATGATACAGCCACTCAGGGAATAGGTACGGCAACTTCTTACAAAATTAAAAACGTGCTTACCATACTACCCAGCAAGTGTACTTTCGAGTAGTTGACCCAGATTAGTGAAAACATATGTCCACACAGAAACCTTCACATAAATGTTCATAGTGACCGTATTCATAATAGCCAGAAATCAGAAACAATCCAAATGTCCTTCCACGGGAGAACGATTAAGCAAAATGGGCTTCGTCTACACCATGAAACACTACTCAGCCACAGCAAGGAATGCATTATTGCTACATGCACCAACTTGGATGGATCTCAAGGGTATTATGCTGAGTGAAAAAAGCCAATCTCAAAAGGTTACATAATGCACTATTCCATTTATATCACATTCTTGAAATGACAAGATTATGGAGGGGTTAGGGAGGGGAGAGGGAAGGAGGTGGCGGTGGCTACCAAAGGGTAGCACAAGAATCCTTGTTCTGTTCTGTACCTTGACCTTAGTGGTAGGCACACAAATCTACACAAGTGATCAAGTTTCACAGAATCACACACACACACACACACACGCCTGAGTTGTATCACTGCCAGTTTCCTGGTTGTGATGTTGTACTACAGTTATGCAAGATGTTACCACTGGGGAAAACTGGGTGAAGGGTATACAGGATTTCTCTGTATTATTTCTTAAAACTGCATGTGAACCTGCAATGATCTCAAAATGAAAAGTCCAAGCAAAGTATTGAAGACTGCAAAGGGATTTTGTTTGTGTTTAATATCAATCAGTATTTGCTATATTAGAAATGAAAAAGGAGACATTTTATAAGTGTTTATTAACTTATTTTTAAAATTATAATCAACCCATAATATGTTAATATAAACAAAACGTTTTATGAAAAATAAGTACATTTTCAAAAAAATAAACAGTGAGAAGAGTGACAACATTTGACAAATGCACAAATCTCTTTCGTGTCTGGCTTCATAGACAACTGGATTCTCAGATCTGTTTCTACGTTGTAGAATGTTGTGCTATCACACGTCATGCTGCCTCTGGAAAATCCCACTGTGCACATGTGAAAAGTGAGAGTGAATGAGGCCAGTAATGTCTTAGTATTGTTATGAAAATAATTCCCAGAGGCCCCCAGGCATCCCGGACCACCCTTTGGAAGCTCCTGCCTTATTGTGATCACCCGTCCACACTCCTGCTCCTGCACTTAGCAAGTGACGGGGACAACAGCTTTCTCGTCTCTGTGTTCCAAGCAGCATGTACAGTGCTTGGCATAAAGCTGATACCCAATAAATGTTTGATGAACCAAGGGAATATTAACTACTTGTTAGCTGAGAGGGGTGGGGGGAGGGGACTGCCAATCTAGTTGACAGTATATTGCTTTAGACCTTCAGTTCTGAGTCAGAATAAAGGTCAGCCTGTTCTGGTATAGCTTGGTCCTGTGGAACAAACATTGTTCTGAGTAACCAGAGGCTCCTGGGGCAGGAAACACGTATCCGCGATGATGGAGTGGCCTTTTGAGAAAGGTCTTGCTGTGTCACAATTTCTCACAAGTTTTCACCTTGAGGCCTCTTCACACCATCCAGACCAACCATGGAGAGAGAGGGGCTTAGTGGGTTGTGCAGTGACATAATAAATTCTCTCTCCTGATTTATTATCCTTCTATCCCTAGCTCCGTAGGTCATCCCCAAAGCACCCATTCATGGCCAGTCTCAGCCCAGTGGGTCTACAGCAGCTCTGGGAAGAGGAAAACCAGTTCTAGCCACCATTCCAGATTACAAATTGGTTCTCAGGTCTCATCTGAGGTATTCATCAAAGTACAATTTAGCAGAGAGCACAGAAAAATGCACAGGCTCACTTAAAATCGCCACTGAAAAATGTTAGTATTGACTCTGTCAGACACTGAGCCAGACCTGGGGGACATCCTGAGGCGACAAGGCTTAGTCCCTGCCTCAAGGAGCCCCCACGCTAGTGGGGAAATGATTCCATGCTGGCCGCAACAAGGACTCTGAAGTGAAATGGGCACCGATGACAGAAATCACCTCCCCTTGGATCCGAGAGGGAGGTTCATTTGACTCAGTCCTTGGAAGAAGGAGAAGGCCAATGCCAGGCGGGTGGAGGAACAGCTGGCCGGAAGGTCCTGTATTAGAAAAGAGAGAGTCAATTGTGTTCACATAGCAAGAAGTAACTGGGGCTAAATTAAATGGAAGTTTCTTTCTTTTTATTGTCACAGTCTAAGCTTAAGTGGTCTAAGGCTCCCACGGCGACTCCACAGTGGCAGGGACCCAGACGCCTTCCCTCCTCTGCTCCAGCACCCCTGTGGCCCCGCCCTCTCTGTGCACATGGTCCAAATCCGTCGTCTGCCGGGGGAGTGGGCGAGCAGAGCAGGCCTGCCCCTTCCTTCAAAGGGCTCAGCTCAGAAGCTGCACATCTCACTCCTGCTCACATCCCACTGGCCAGAACGTTGTTGCAAAGGAGGCTGGGAAATGCAATTTAAATATTTGCGTTTCTATTGGTCTATAAGAAATTGGGAGACAAACCTAAGTTTCAGACCCGAGCACAGAGGTGAGACGGTAGAGGAAGGTTTGAGAAGTCAGTAGCTAGGTGTGTCTAGAAGTTGTGACCGGGGAGGAAATAGATTCGGAAAGGGGGGCTGGGGCCCCAGGGTGAAAGGGACACTTCATTCTGTAAGTCAGTGGTTCTCAGACCCGGGCACTCCCGGCATCCTCTGAGGGTTTGTCGAGCCCGTTACTGAGCCCCACCTCCAAAGCATCTGACTCCGTGGGTCTGCAGAGGGGCCCTAAAATGTGCATTCCAACCACTTCCCCGGTGACCCCGGTGCTGCTGGTCTAGGATCTTTCCGAAATGTGGAGCCAAAGAAAGTTTTAAAGAACGAGTGAGATGACAAGGCCTGTGATTCAGAAAGCTGACCCTGTCCAGCGAGAGGGAACAAGTTGTCCAGAAGCTTCCCAGTGCACTGGAGCTTCTCACCTTCTTGACCTTTAATATTCCTGAAAATTTTCAGTAAAAAAAAAAAAAAATGAGCCCTGGCTGGTTTGGCTCAGTGGTTGGAGCATCGGCCTGCGGTCCCGAGAGACCCGCGTTCGGTTCCCGCTAAGGGCACGTACCTCGGTTGCAGTTTGTACCCGGCCCTGGTTGGTTGTGCGGGTGGCAGCCACGCGATGTGTCCCTTCACATCGATGTTTCTCTCTCTCTCTCTTCCTCTCTCTCCCTCCCGCTCTGTCTGAACAAAAAAAAAAAATGGAAAAATGTCCTCGGGTGAGGATAAAAAAAAAAAAAAAAATGAGATGGTAATGGCAGAGCTCACGGGACTCCGGTGCCCAAGAGTCACTCCCCGATTCTTAGCAGGGCGGATGGCGTCAGTCTCAGCCTGGACCTACCAGCTCTTTGCTTTGTATGCAGAAGCCTGGACAGGGTGGTGGTGGGCGAGTCCCCTTCCTCCCTGTGCCTGAGTTTCTCCATTAATACAATACCGGGGCCATTTGACTATCTGGGAGCCGAGGACTTTCAGATGGCACAGATCAAAAAGTTGGACAATGTCCCAAGGCCTTGGGGATTCATGACTCACCTACACCATGGGCTGGAGAGAAAATTGGCACAACCCCTGGAAGGCAATTGGACAATCAAACCAGAAATGAAAATGCCCATACCGTTTTACCCAATGGCTCCATATCCAGCAATTGAGCCTACAGATACATTCATGTTTCTGTGCAACAGACAGGTTATTCAATGCCCATTGTTTGTACTGGCAAGAGATGAGAAACAACCTAAATATCATCCACAGAGGGCTGGTTGCATCCTAGAAATGGAATAATGGGCAGTCCTTAAAAATAACAAGTTAGATCTATATGAGCCAGTTTAGAATAATGATGGATGGATGGATGGATGGATGGATGGATAGATAGATAGATAGATAGATATCTTTCTCATATATATATGACAAGGGTGGACACTGTTGTGATATGCTGCTATTAATATATACACATGTGTATACATGTACATGTGTGATCTATTCTGAACACATCTCTGGAAGGGTTCAGAAGAACAGGATGCCTTTCAGGATATGAACTGGGAAGGAGGTCCAGGATGAGAAGGAAACTTATGTTTCAACATAATCTTTTTTGTTTGATTGATTTTTTTCAACCCCGCATACGCATTACTTATTTCAACAAATACACATGGAAGTAGTGGCATGTCCTTCACATGCTTTATCTCATTGAATCCTCAGAATAACCAAGAGGGGCAGTACTGTGACTGTTCCCAAAAACAGGGAGGCAAAATCATTTGGGGGAAGGGCAGAGGGGAATAGAAGAAGCCTTGATTTGTAGGGTTTGCCAATTTCTAATGTTCTAATACTGCCACCATGGCTGGTTTTAGGCTGTGATGGTGATGTCACTGACCACGGCCTGGAAGAGATGCACACAACGAGCTCTCATGAGCCTAGGGAAACAGAGCTGCACAGCCTTGGAAGGACCTTGCACTCCCAAGGAAGGTACCTGACTCATTCCACTTCATACTTGAAAGGGGTGCTTTCCAGGAATAAAACAAATGTAAGCAGATACACCACTTAAGGACCTAAGAGTAGCTTCCGGGCATCTTTATAGATAGATAGCAGGTGTTTATTTATGGTGTACACAACAGGCCCTCCTTTGCAATGGAATAAAAACAAAAACTCAGAAATTAAAATTAGGCATCTGGGTTTTATATTTGCAAATTGCTTTGCCATGCTCTTTATGAAATACTGCACACGGCTATACACGTATAAGGCAACAAAAGAATAATAAATTAGTGTTAGCATTCTGTCAACCTAGCCCTGTGTTCTTACTAGGACCAGCCATCTAAATTAGGAGGGTGGTTTAGAACCTTCCCTAGTGCTTTAATGGACCTGGGTGAGGGGAGGATCAGACAGACTTGGATTCAAGTTGCATTCCAGATCTGCCACTTGTCAGACCCCTCGAGCAGGTCACCTCTCCTTCCGAGTCTCAACTACTCGTGTTAAGTGAGGATAGTGCCCCCCACAGATTTGTACAGGCATGTCTGCCATGTTTAAGAGATGACGTTGGTTAACATGTGGTCTATATCTGGATATAAGGGAGGGGGTTTTTCCCCCAAAAAGTATCCTTGAGAAGTAAAGAGAATTGCCATATTTTTAAGTCCTAAGAAAAGCTCACAGAATCTTTCACATTCCCTAGACTCTCTCAATTATTTTATTTTAAACAACAAAGTATTGTTTGTGAAAGACCAATGAATAGAAATCACTTGAAGAAAATTGTTTAAAAAAACGAAGTAGATAATTATTGACACAGATTTACTCATCATACTGGCGGTTGACCTCATACCTCTTATATAGAGGACTTTTAACAGCAATACATTACAATGTTAAGATGTTGGGATCATAAATATAAATCAATAGGACAAAAAGAAAAACAATACTGTCCCAAGACTGAGTGAACTGGGACTTTGAGGATAAAATATTTCAGTGACAGCATCGTATAAAGGCTCAAAAAGTGATGGATCACGAACAAGTTAGAGAGAAGTGAAATTTATGTGATCTGGAAGGTGAGCTGGGTGATTCAGAAACCATCCCCAGTGACAATAAAAAACACCGAGATCAAAGGTACACAAGAAGAGACAGAATAAAATTGTTTTCTAAAATGCAAGCATGGGGGAAACCCGGGTATTTATAGTACATAATATATGCATTAATACATAATATATCTTATTAAAAATTTTAATGTTGACATTATTGCAGGTGTCCCCCCTTTTCCCATCTTCATCTACCCCTCCCTTGGTTTCACCAAACTATTGTCCATGTCCAAAGGTATGCATATCCCTTCACCTTCTTTATCCAGTCACCCCTGCCCCCTCCTCTCGGGCACTGGCCTGTCTGTTCCATGTATCCATGCTTCAGTTCCATTTTGTTCATCAGTTTATTTTGTTCATTAGATTGCACATACTAGTGAAATCATATGGCATTTGTCTTTCTCTGACTGGCTTATTTCACTTAGCATAATACTCTCCAGGTCCATCCATGTTGTCAAAAAGGGTAAAAGTTCCTTCTTTTTTACAGCAGCATAGTATTCCATTGTGTAAATGTACCACAGCTTTTTTATCCTCTCATCTGCTAATGGGCACTTGGGCTGTTTCCAGACCTTGGTTATTGCAAATAGTGCTGCTATAAACATAGAGATGCATATAGTCTTCCTGATTGGTGTTTGGGGATTCTTAGGATATATCCCCAGGAGAATTCATTGTATGGGAGAACATATTCACCAATGATACATCCGATAAGGGGTTAATCTCCAAAATATATTAAGAACTTATATTACTCAACACCAGGAAGACAAGCAATCCAATTTAAAAATGGGCCAAGGGCCCTGGTCAGTTTGGCTCAGCGGTAGAGCATCAGCACACAGACCAATGAGTAGCAGGTTCGATTTGGGTCAAGGGCATGTGCCCTGGTTGGGGTCGTGCAGGAGGCAACCAATCGATGTGTTCCTCTCACGTCAATCTTTGTCTCTCTCCCCCTCTGACTCTATCTGAAGATAAATAGAAAAATATCCTCGAGTGAGGATTAAAAAAATTTTTAAATAAAAATGGGCAAAGGACCTGAATAGACTCTTATCTAAGGAGGACATACAGATGACCAATAGACATATGAAAAAATGCTCAAGGTCACTAATAATCAGAGAGATGCAAATAAAAACTACAATGAGCTATCACCTCACACTTGTCAGAATGGCTACTATCAATAAATCAACAAACAAGTGCTGGGAGGATGTGGAGAAAGGGGAGCCTTTTGTGCACTGTTGGTGGGAATGCAGACTGGTGCAGCCACTGTGGGAAACAGTATGGAGTTTCCTCAAAAATACATAATATATTTTAAGTATATTATTTAAATGATATATTAATCATCTTGAAAGTATGTACATACCCAAAATAATGAATTAAATATTCTACATGGGCATTTGATTATTTCATCTATGGCCTTAAGAATGACATATTTGCCCTGGCTGGTTTGGCTCAGTGGTTAGAGCATCGGCCAACGGACCAGAGAGTCCCAGGTTCGGTTCCCACTAAGGGTATGTACCTCGGCTGCAGTTTGTCCCCAGCCCTGGTTGGGGTCGTGTGGGTGGCAACCAGTCAATGTGTCCCTCTCACATCGATGTTTCTCTCTCTCTCCCTCCCCACCCCTCCTGCTTTGTCTGAAGATAAATGCAAAAATGTCCTCAGGTGAGGATTTTAAAAAAGAGAAGAATGATATATTCAAGTTGGCTCCCCCAAAATTTTCTTTTTTGGCGATCTTCTCATTGTGAACAGGGGGGAGGGTTGCTTTATATTTGGGACCACCTAATATTGAGACAAGTCTGTGCAAGCACTTAAAACTCATGAAGCTCTGTGTGATTGTGACAGGCACTATTATGGTTGCTAATACTATTTTTTTAATGATTATTCTACCACAAGCTGGTGTCTTCAGTCGTGCTCTTCTAAGCACTTATCTGAGTTGAAATTTCCTGAGCTTCTACTTTCTAGCTGTGTGGTCTTGGGCAAGTTGCCTAACCTCTCTGTGCCCCAGTTTCCTCATCTATAAAAGACAGAGAATAATAGTATATCACAAGGTTAAGAATTTGATCAATCAGGATATGTAAGAAGTGTATGAACCAGTACCCGGTCAGTGCTTTTAAATGTTAGTTAATATTTTTTTCACCAACAGGGAAACGTAACTATTTATAAACATGGCAGTTTTCCTCACAATACCAGATTTTGCCAGCAGGGAAAGTAGTCATTCCAGAATCCCCAACTCACGCACAGGGCCTGATGCCCAGTAAATGTTGGTTGAAGCAATAAGTTTTATAGAGAAAGAAAGGCAGTGTATAATGTTCAGAGCCCCGCACAGCACCTGGTCCCCATTAGTTGAGAGAGGCAAAACTTGATATCTATGGTGCAGCCTCATTTTTCACTGGCTGACCAAAATCTAATGTAAAATCACAGTGCAATAGAGCTGAAAAAGACTGTGGACTGGATATTTCTTTCTTTGTGTCCTCACCAGACCATCCAATTCCTCCATGGCACGTGGGGGGTTTACTCATCTCAGTCCCAAGCTGGCCAACAGCAGGAGCTTAATCAGTACTCGCTGAACAAATGAGCAAGGGGATGCTGTCTGCATTACTGCATGTTATTTTCTTAACTGAATTTTATTGTTTTTTCATATGTGCAAAAATGTAGTTAAAATAAACACCAAAAAGACATACATAAAAAGTTCAAATCACACAAAAACGTTGAAAGTGAATCACCTAAAGAGAATTTTTCTTGCCATCTAGGGTATTATTTTTCCAAATGTCTCCTTTATGTGTACACATAAGTACGTAAGAGGCTGTATTACATGATGGTTTAAACTCACAAGCTTTGGGCCCAGCTGGTGTGGCTCAGTGCTTGAGTGTGGACCCATGGACCAAGAGGTCACTCTTTTGATTCCTGGTCAGGGCACATCCCCAAGTTTCGAGCTTGATCCCCAGAAGGGGGTGTGCGGCAGGCAGCCAATTGATGTTTCTCTCTCATCAATATTTCTACCTCTCCCTCTCCCTTCCTCTCTCTCTCTAAGAAAAAAAAATTAATGAAACATATTTAAAAATATAAATAAATAAATAAATAAATAAATAAATAAATAAATAAATGAAATAATAAACTCACAAGCTTTGGATATGCCTGGGTTTGAAACCAAGCCCCACCTTCTCTGTGGCATGGCCTTAAGAAAGTCACATAACCTGTCTGTGCCTCAATGTCTATGGAAAATAGAGATAATCATAAAACCTGCCCTATAGGCTTACTGGCATAATGAATTTAGTCTACAGAGAGCACTTAGGACAGCTCCAAATACAGAGAAACAACTCAAGCACGGTTAGCAATCATGTACACATATTTAAACAAAATGAGGTTGCACTATAGATCCTAGTTTACATTTGCTTTTTTATGTACAAATATATAGTGAATATTGGTTCTGTGGTAGGACATACGGAGTTAATTCCTTCTTTCTTACGTTATAGTCCAATGTGTGGTGGTATGTAACTAATCCCCTGCCTGTGGCTCGTATTTCTAATATTTTACTATTACAAATGGCCACCAAGATCCTTGTTGCACATATGTTGTTCCACACTTGGGTAAGTATTCCGTAGAATAAATCCTAGGAACGAAATTGCTGGACTGAAGTGTATTAATTCCCTTTCAAATATATTAATAAACAATGAATGATCAAATTGCCTCCCTAAAAGGCTGTTATTGCTTTACACTTTGATCAATGAGTGTACTTTGTTGCCTTACGGTTGTGTACATTTCCACCAGACTCCCCAGTCATTTATTCTGAATGTTCTGGTAGTTACAGAATTAAAGACTCTGCCCCGCTGTTTCTGCCTTGTATTCCTGTATCTTTCCAAAGATCATAAACAATCTCTAAGAACTTAGCAACCAATTTTCTGCCACAAATATAGCCTGATAAAGAATTTTTATGCAATTTCCAGATGAGAGAGAAAGAAATGCTGGCATTTCTGAGCTTTCTCAGTGGCTGACAGGCACTGCCTTTGGAATCTGAAATAGGGGGCTGTATTTGCTTCCATCTTTGATTTCAGTGACGCAGACCCTCCTTTAATAGCCAAGAGGCCCTCTGTGGAGTCTCACTGGGGGCAATGTCTCTCGTGCAGTGTCCCCAGGTTGTGATTTGGGCACTGACTACTTGTAACCCTCCAGATATCTGCTTGTAGGTAATACAGGACAACAGGTGAACGGCATGGCCAGAAGCTGAACAGCGCCACCAAGCTGACAGGCGGCATCAGTGGTGGCTAAAGCCTACGCCCACTTTAATTTTTAACTGTAATTTTAACCCTAGTAACAAATATACATAATATGTAAGATTAGTTACTACTTCAAGCTAAATACTACTCCAAGGTTTATAACAAAAATCCTGTCCCACTCCCAAGTCCCATCCCACGAAGCAATACCTAATTCTGTAGTTACCTCTTCAATCCTGATTACGGTGTCATCTCAAGATATTCTAATTTTAGACCTTTTCTATTCACTTACAGCTATGGAATAAAATAATTTGTTTTCCTCTCTTTATTCTCTACACACACGCGCGCGCGTGCGCACATACCCTCTCCAATTTTCCCAAATAATTATATCATAATTTTTGGTTAACTCAATGTGTTGTTTTTGCATTATAATGACAATGTAATATTATTTCCAGCTGAGCATTGTAGTTTATGATTATTATAATGTTTTTCTTTCTTTATTACCCTAAGTGTTGTATTACTGATTTCCCCCTCCTCCCCCCATTGTTTCCCTCCTCCCACCCCCGCTTTCACACACTTTTGTCTGTGACCATACAATGTTTTTCTTATACATTATTTTTGTTGTCTTGCCGTTCATAATCACCTCGTGTCTTGTTTGCTTAGTTTCCTATGTAATAGCTCCACTTGCTCCCTAAATTCTCTGCGAAAACTCCAATCTTCCACAGTCGCCCCAGCTTTGTGCTCTCTCTAGGGGCAAAGTAGTGTAATGTAATATTGTCGAAGTATGGTCCCCAGGCCAGCAATATCAACGTCAACATCACCTGGGACCTGGTTAGAAATGTGAATTACCAAGGCCTACCCTAGATTTACTGATTAGCCTCTCCGGGGGTGGGGCCAAGCAATGTGGTCTTTAACCAGCCCTCCAGGGGATGCTGATGTGCGTTCAAGCTGGAGAACATCTGTATAATGGTTAAGAGCTTGGATACAAAAACCTAAGGCTGCTAGGGTTCAAATCCCAGTCATTCCACTAGTTTGTGATGTAACAGTTTGCCCAGTCTTGCTGTTCATTAAATGGGACAAACCGTCTCTCCCACATAGTTGTGAGCCGCGCGGTGCTAGGCAGCATGATAAGCTCCAGTTTTTCTTGGAGATGGTTCCAAGGCACCCACTTTAAGCTTCTGTCATTCAGCACCTCCACGGCCTTCTGAAGTCCCCCTCCTATTACCCCTGTGTCAGCTTCTCTTCTCCTAACCCCTTCCCAACCTCAGCTCCTTCCACTACCACCTCTATTTCACAGGATTCCCTGCCATAGCCCCAGGCTACCTCCAGCCCCCAGCCCTGCCTCATTTCCCACTAACCTTTCATTCTGCCCACTGAGGTACTCTCAGCCCCTCCCAGTTTCCATCCTTCCACAGTCCTCCCTGCCACCCGACCTTTCCCTCCCAGGCCTGCTTTCCCATGGAACCACCCCCAAGGCAGGTCCTCACCGCCAGAAGTATGCGGATGGGAAGGGAGCGTCACCATTCTGCCTTCTCACTCCGCAACAGTCCTTAGGATAACATCCTACCTGAGGGTCAACTCTCTCCAACTACACCGCTGACCATGGTGCTTGAAAATATTGCAAATATCTGACAAATCCAAAGTCCTCACCATGGCCCACAAGTCCCTGCCTCCTGACAGCCCGTCTCTCTCCCTCATTTTCCATCACTCCTCCCCATTCCCTGCGCTGCAGCTGCACCGGCCACCTCGCAGCTACAGCTCAGGGCCCGGCTCTGATGCTCCTCCAGAAAGTCTGCATCCCTCACTTCCGTCAGGTCTCTCTGCTCAAAGGTCACCTCCTTAGAGAGGTTTCCCAACCATCCATTCTAAAATAGCACCTACCCTGCCCCTTGCTCTCCTTGACCTGCTTTATTGGCCTTTGTAGAACGGATGTGATTTGGAACGACATTATTCCACTATGTCTCATGTTCTCTGTCAGGCCCTCAAAGGCAGGGGCCTACTGAAAGGGCCTAAAACCTCTCTGCTGCCCTCCGTTTTCCTCCATTTCTTCAGTCACGAAATGTTCTGCTCCAGCCATGTGCCCCGCATGTCTGAGGCTTCAGCGATATGGAGGGAGACATGTTTGTTGAAAATGCTTACCTTGGGGAGGGCTGAGCAAGGTCAGGTGATGTGAAAAGCCTGGGGTCTCAGTTCAAATCCCGGCTGTGACCTCCTGCCTCGGTCTCTTCATCGGTAACATGGAATTAATGTAACTACCTGCAGGACTGGCATGAGAGTTCCTTGTTCATTTCTGTGCCTGACGTAGAACACCTCGGTAAAAGTTAGCGATTAGCCATAAGAACAGGTTACTGCTGGAACTTAAGAGAAAGCAAAATAAAGGAAAAAATTGGTCAAGCCATGAACAATTTTGCAAGAAGCTGGTCCTTCTCACAGCATACAAAAGGATTTACATGTCTTATGGTTCTCCTAGAACTTCAGACCCAATCGCTCTTAAAATGCAGGTCAGGAAACAAAGCAGAAGAGACTCCGCTGGCCTTGCTCAACCTATAGGGCCAGTGACTGCAGGAATGGGCCAGCCCTGCCCGTGCACACGCAGCCTTCGGTCCTCCAAACTCGAAGTAAAGATACGGGTGTCCCTGGCGGCAGGGTTTTGTTTTTTCACCTTTTCAATCAACTTCACTGCAGTATAAATTCCATACAATGAAATGCCATCACCCAGAAAATTTCCTTGTGTCCCTTAGTGGTCAATTCTCACCCCAAAGATAACCACTGGTATGATTTTTGCCACATGGATCAGTGTTGCTTGACTTTGTAATGGAATCATATGTACTCTTTTTCCTCCATTTTTTTTTGACAGCTTTAGTGAAATGAAGCAGTAAAATTAATGTGCATAAACTTCACCTAAAGTATACAATTTGAAGTGTTTTAGCATATGCCCCCCTGAAGCTATTAGCACAAGATAGTTTCAAGATAATGAACATATCCATTACCCTGAAGTTTCCTCCTGTACCCTTGTATTCCATCCCTCCCTTCCCACCCTAACTACTGATGTGCTTTATATCACTACAAGCTAGTTTGCATTTTCAAGAATTGTTTAGAGAGTCATCCAGTACGTTCGCTTTTATACCTGGCTTCTTTCACTCAGCATAATTATTTTGATGCATTCCTGTTGTTGTGTCAATACTTCATTCCTTTTGCCCCTTAAGCAGCATTCCATGGTATAATATACCACAACCTGGTTATCCACTCATTTCTTGATAAACACTGGAGTGCTTCCAGTTTGGGACTCTTAGGGGAAAAGCCACTATAAACATTCTTATGCAAATATATTTGTGAACATTTGTTTTCATTTCTCATGGAATTGCTGGGCCACAGGGTAGATGTATAAAAAAGTGCCACTCTTTTCCCCCAAGTGGTTGTACAATTTTACACTCTCACCAACTGGCTGAAGTTTAACATCAGTCTTGCTCCTGGCTCCTGGCTTCTGTACTTGTTCCCTCTTCCTTAAATGCCTTTCCACTAGTTTTAGCATGGCTGGTTTCAGGTCTCAGCTCGAATGTCAGATTCCAGAGACTGTTACAGATTGAATTGTGTCTCCCCTACAACCTCATTCCTACCTAAATTTGCAGGTTGAATTCACAGAGCCCCCAGTACTTCAAAATGTAACATATTCGGAGATAAGATCATTAAAGAGGAGATTAAGTTAAAATGAGCCTATTAGGGTGGGACCCTAATCCAATATGACTGTGTCCTTCGAGAGGAAAAGATCCTAGGAAAGGTTCTGTGAGGACACAGTCAGAAGGCAGGCCATCTGTAAACCAAGGAGAAAGGTCTCAGGAGAAACCAAACCTACCAATACTTTCATCTTGAACTTCCAGCCCCAAGACCTGTGAGAAAACAAATTTCTGTTAAACTACCAGTCTGTGGTATTTTGTTATGGGCAGTCCAACAAACTAATACAGGGGCCTTTCAATCACCATTTTGCAACAACAACAACAACAAAATTAATAATAATAATAGATTCAGGTAAGAATCATCAATGAATGCTAAAACCAATGGTAAGAGTTTGGTAAAGAATAGGATAGTCCCGCCCAGGCCAGTTTGGCTCAGCAGTTAGAGCGTCGGCCTGCGGTCCGGAGAGACCCGGGTTCGGTTCCCGCTAAGGGCACGTACTTCCGTTGCAGTTTGTCCCTGGCCCTGGTTGGTCGTGCGGGTGGCAGCCACTCGATGTGTCCCTTCACGTCGATGTTTCTCTCCCTCTCTCCCTTCCTCTCTCTCCCTCCCACTCTATCTGTACAAAAAATGGAAAAATATCCTCGGGTGAGGATAAAAAAAAAAAAGAATAGGATAGTCCCAAAATTTCTTTCTATAAGATGCTTAATAGTTACAAAGGGAAAAATAGTTAACTTTTCTGTGGAGTACCTTGGTGGACACCACCTTAATCAAATGATTCAAGTTAATATCACCAAATATTGGGACAAACCAATGTCATGCGCCTCCCATTGTGATATATTGAGAACACAACTTTTGGTAGTATTCCTGACAAAATGCATAACCCAAATCTAATCATGAGAAAGTATCAGACAAATCCAAATTTAGGGGCATCTACAAAATAACTTTCCAGTACTCTTCAAAAATCTCAAAGTCATGAAAAACAAAAGAGGGTTAAGTAACTAACTGCCTTTCCAGGTTAAAGGAGATTAAAGAGATATGCCAACAAATGCTACAAGTGATCTTGAATTGGACCCTTGGGAATACACATACCTTAAAGAATATTATTGGGACACTTAGCAAAATTTAAACATGGGAAGTATATTACATAAAAGAATCCTATCATTATTAAAATCTGATTTTGATAACTGTTCTGAGATTATGCACTAGAATGTCCTTGTTCCCAGGAAATACACACAGAGTATATGGTGATAAAGGGACATGATGTCTGAAACTTACTCTAAAATGATTTAGGAAAAAACAAAATTCCTATTATATACACACATACATGAGAGAACATGATAATGAAAATACAGCAAAATATAACTCGTCATTCTGGTTGTTATATGAGAACGCTTTACTATTTTTGCAATTTATACATACTTTTGAAATTTTACATATAAAAAAAGTTACTGTCTTTAAGTAACTATCAGAAGTGGCCTGTCCCCATCCCTCAGGTACTCTTTAGCTCATTCTTTTCCTCCATCACACTTATTGCCAAAAGTTATTCTGTGTCTTTAATAATACCGATTTATTGTGTGCAACGCCCTGTCCTGTTTTAAGTGCTTTAATTGTATAATCCCAGTGAATCCTACAACTACTGTTTCTCCCATCTTACAGATGAGGAATGGAGACACAAGAAAGTTGATTAACTTGCCCAAGGTGACCTACATGATTTGTCTCCCATGGCACAAAACCTCACCTAAAGTAGTAACTGTTGTTCGCTGCTCTTTCCCCAGCAACTTAGAAGGGTGCCAAGCACATAAGAGGAATTTACTAATTATCTATAGATTCGGTTAACAAATATTCGCACTTAGTAGGCACTGGGGTACAAAGCAGTGAATAAAATATTTAAAAAATCCATGCAACCCTGGGATTTTGCAGAAGAGAAAAATAAGGCTCGTATTTACCCAAGATCAAGGGGCTAATTGGAGGCAGGATGTCGATTCCCACCTAGTCCGGGCGGTTCCCAGGAAGGAGCTATTATAAATCAATCAAACCGACCAATCCTGTCAAGCAATCAGTATTTATTAAGCGCCTACTGACTGTAGGTTATCCACACGCAGCACTGGCAAGGAGAGAGGTGGCGGTGCGCGGGCCGCTGCGGAGACCCGGAGGCCCAAGCGTTTCACCGGAATTTGGCGCCTACTTTTGTAGGTTGGGTATTCTCGCCTGTGATTGGGCCCCGTCTGCGGCTGCTCCGTCCACCTTGGCAGAACGCGGGCCGCACGGTACTCGACCGGCCGCCGGGGAATGGGCCACCAAGAGCCCCCGCTGGCGGGCGTGCCCGCGGGAGGTGCGGCTTATGTAAAGAGGTTATGTAAAGGGGTCAGCTGGCGCCAACACGTGAAGAGCCGCGGGAGCCTGGACGCCGGCTTCTCCCATGCGCACGCCGTTGCTACATCCAGGGCTGCACCGGGTTCCGGCGCACGCCCGGCGCGGGCCATTGCCTCTCGCGCTGCTCGGTACCGAAGGCGGCCCTGGCCGGGATCTGACCATCCCCAGCCCGAGGCTCCAGGGGGGAAACCTGCCGCCCGGAAGTGGAGGGGCTCAGGCCAGGTAAGGACGCGGTCTGCGGGGTAAAAGTAATTGTAGAAGCTAGAGCTACCCCCACCGCCTTGGGCCCTTGGGAAGAGCAAATGGGCCCGGATTTGGCGCGCTCAGGGACACCGAACTTTTAAACCAACCCTCTCCACCCGCTGCTCTCGGAGACTTGGGTCGGTCCGCTCGGCTCCGCTCGGGCTTAATTCAATGAACGGTTTACATGCTGGAGAACACAAGGTGGGACACAGGGAGGGGGACTCCCCCAGCGGGGCAGGTAGGAAAAGAGATTTCCACAGTCCTAATTGCTTTGTAAGGCGATTTTAATAAATCGTGAAGTCTTTTAGGACTTGTTTTTCCAACTCCTACCTGAGAAGTTAACTGAGAAAGTGGGGAGGGGGTGCTCTTCTTCCCGGTTCCCCTCTGAGCCACTGCCTGTGGTTTCGTCTTTCCCGCTTTCCCCTCCCCTCCGTGATTCTACGGTGGCTTCCGTCTTAAAGGGGCCGCGGCGGCCGGAGGAGGAGGAGCTGGACGCTCTGGCCTGCGTTCCCTGCCCCCCCGACTCGGCCTGGTCGTTTAACCGATCCTGTCCCCAGCAGGTCACAATCCAGGCTCCCGCTCCTCCGCGTCCCGGGGCCGGACGGAGGGATGAGGCAGGGGGGCCCCGGGCAGCGCCGTTGCTGCTCCCCCCGCCGCCCGCAGCC
Organism: Molossus molossus; assembly: GCF_014108415.1. Taxonomy (NCBI): domain Eukaryota; kingdom Metazoa; phylum Chordata; class Mammalia; order Chiroptera; family Molossidae; genus Molossus; species Molossus molossus. The sequence goes on from NW_023425399.1 coordinate 25,775,688, forward strand.
ATGGAAACGGGGAAGGAGGACGGCGCCCGCAGAGGTACACAAAGCCCCGAGCGGAAAAGGCGAAGCCCAGTGCCGCGGGCGCCCAGCGCGAAGCTGAGGCCGGCGGCTGCGGCCCAGGCCATGGATCCGGTGGCGGCTGAGGCCCCCGGCGAGGCCTACCTGGCGCGGCGGCGGCCGGAAGGTGGCGGCGGGTCCGCGCGGCCGCGCTACAGCCTGTTGGCGGAGATCGGGCGCGGCAGCTACGGCGTGGTTTACGAGGCAGTGGCCGGGCGCAGTGGGGCCCGGGTGGCGGTCAAGAAGATCCGCTGCGACGCTCCGGAAAACGTGGAGCTGGCGCTGGCGGAATTCTGGGCCCTGACCAGCCTCAAGCGGCGCCACCAGAACGTGGTGCAGTTTGAGGAGTGTGTTCTGCAGCGCAACGGGCTAGCCCAGCGTATGAGCCACGGCAACAAGAGCTCGCAGCTTTACCTGCGCCTGGTGGAGACCTCGCTCAAAGGTAGGGCACTGCGGGCCGTCCCGCCGCGCGGGGCCTGGACCTACTGCTGGGGACCGCTCGGTCCAGAGGGACCTCGGGACCAGTAGGGCCTGGTCCTGTCACCCAGGGCCCAGACACACCCTCCTCTCTGGGCCCAGGCTTTGGGGCTCACGTCTCAGCTTAGTCCCTAGGATAGTCCCTGGCGCAAACATTAGCTGGTATTTTCATAACAAGCGCTCGCTAAGTTCTAACCATTGTCTTAATAAGTGCTCCATACGTGTGAGCCATTATTATGAAACGTAAGATCGGTGGGGGATTGGAGGGGGGTGGGTTCAGAGTTGGAAGAACTGCATAAGCCCCCGGATCCTCTTCTCTTTGCCTCTCAAAACAAAAAAGAAAAAACTTGACTGGACCTATCAGCACCCCCTCCTAGTCTGGTGCTAAACATCTTCACAGCCCCCTGCCCCAACTCCAGCTGCAAACTTGCTTCCTAGTCTTCCTTTTCCTCCGAGACTACCAGCGCTTGTCCCAGGGCAGTCAAGCCAACTGTCGGTTTTCTGTCTGTGTCCTCTGGGGCCTGCGGAATAACCACCCCGCAGGTGGGCCCCGAGCTGTCACATAACAATATCCAACAGCTTTCTCGCCCTCTTTACATTCTTCATCTTTTTCTTAATCCTCTGAGACTGGCATGGAAGTGGTTTTATTTATAGGAAATATGGCTCAGTGAGGGTGGGGGGCTTTGCCATCCTTGGGAAGGCTAACCCTAGTTTCTGAGTTTTCTTTGCGTTGGGGAATGAGTTAATCCTGAGTCCTCAGAACTCACATACCTTGTTCATGCTAAGGGTTCAGAGAGGAGAGGGCCAGTGGGCTAGAAGGGTCTGAGGAGACTTCTTCAGAGGAGAGGTTACTAATCTGAGTCCCAACTAGGTCCTAGATGTCTTCCAGAAGTGACTTTAGGTAATAATTCTAAAAGCGGAGAAATTAAGGATTAGATGTGAACAATGATGAAGGTTAATCAGCTTGTAAGGGGAAGCCACTTGTACTGCTGGTTTCTTTACACTTTTTTTTTATAGCTCAAGTGATGTAAACCCAGATTTGTCTTGATTCAAGACCTAGATCCTTTCAAATGGGTAATGGTGCCCTCCTTACCTCAGGATGAACTAGAGCTGACCTTTAAGAATGGGTAAGATTTGGGTGGGTTTGCATAGGGCATTTTGTTTGGAGCTTTTGCCTGACTTTAAGGTCCTACAAACTCATCCTAAGAGAACTTCCTGTCCCATTTCAAGTCAGTATTTGACAGTGGGTTGAGGGACATGATGAGTATCACCTGGGGTTCCTTTTCAAACTAGGCTTCCGCTTTATATGCCCACCCCTGCCCCATCCATCCTGAAAAGCCCACCCTTCCCCCTGTGTGAATAGATTTGTTTTGGAAAGACTTTCCAGTAGAGTTCTTTTAGCTCATCTGTATTTTACAAGCTCTTTACTTCCGTCTCAGACCATCTGGACTTCAGCGTTACCCACCTGCCTTGGGATGTGGGGATTTGCTTTGCCAGAAGATCCCCTTTTACCCTCAGTTCATTGATGCCAGTCTTGAAATTGCAACCTGGGTTTGAAGTCTTTCCCTACCAAAAATACATTTGACCCTTGAAAAACACAGGAGTTAGGGACCCTGACCTCACCCTCCCCACACACACAGCCGAAAATCTGTGTATAAATTTCGACTTTCCGCAGACAACTACTAATAGCCTGCTATTGACTGGAAGCCTTAGCAGTAACAGTGAATTAATTTGTATTTTGTATGTTACATATATATATTATATACTGTATGCTTGCAATAAATTAAGCTAGAAAAAAAGAAATGTTATTAATAAAATCATAAGGAAGAAAAAAAATACATTTACAGTATTTATCGAAAAAAATCAGCATATAAGTGGACCTGCACAGTTCAAGCCCTTGTTCAGGAGTCAACTAGACTGTTAAAACTTTCCCCACCTGTAGAATTTGTCACAACTCCACAGTAAACGGTGGTTGATACCATGGGCTTTGTTAGACTCACTTTTAGTCATGGCTTGTCTGAACTGACTGCATGAGACTTGGGACAAGTTGTTTCGAACCTGTGGGGAGCATTCCTTTATCCCTAAGATAAGGGTACCTGTGTCATGGGGTTGCTGTGCAGCCTAGGAGTGCCAGTAAGTGCCCCAGATAAGGAGCAATTTTGCCTCATTAGGTTCAGGCTGTATTTTGCATCTTCTGCCATTACCCCCAATGAGATTCACATTGTTCTTGTTCAGGTTTCCCAAATTTGTTTGACCACGGAAAACATCCTATTTCCTGTGTTGTCAGGAACCAAGTTGACAGAAACACTGGTATTTTCTTTCTTTGTGAACTAAAACGGGCCTACAGACATGAAGTATGTTGCTTTAGGTCACATGCTTTCAGTAGTTTGGAGTGTTAAATATTTGAGCCTCTATTGTGGGTCAGGTAATGTTCTGGGCTAGGAAATGGTGCTGAAGAGTAAAGCCATTGCCTCCCCTTTTGAAACTACCATTGAAATTTACATGTCAAATGTCCATTTAGAAAGCAATAAATAGATGTTCAGGTTTGGGTTTTGTTTGTTTGTTAATAGGTTTTTTATGTTTTTGGTTTGTTTGGCTTTTTGGCTAATAATTTTAAAGTGGAGAACAAAGACCCAAATTACTCCATTTTTCTGGCTTCAGTTTCCAAGTTTAGCAGTCTTAATTTAGCAGATTTAGCAATCTGCTCTGGGGTACTGACTTCACAACATACTGACATCATTTAGAAATATTAGAGCCGGAAGGAATCTTAGAAATAATCTGGTTCAGCACTGTCATTAAATAGAAAATAATTTGCAGCTACCTTTTCCCAGTCTTCAGTAATTTAGGATAATTTTGAAACAGACCAAAAAGTCTTAATCTGCCTCTAAGTCTCAATTGAACCAAATCCACATACGGGCATACCTCCTCCAAGAGGTATGGTTCCAGACCACCACAGTAGAGCTGGTCATAATCTTTTTGCTGGTGGAAGATCTTCAGGTTTTTTTTAAAAAAAGAAGCGCAATAAACGAGATATGCCTGTACCTTTACTGACACTGTAGTGTTATTTATCTTAACTTTATTTTACAAGCTCTTTATTTCATTCTCGGACTGCCTCCTCCTTCACTATGGTTAATGAATGGTCTGGACTTGCACCAGAGGAACTTAATTTGAAAAGTTTGAGGACCTGTAGAATTAAATGCTAATCAAGGTCACCGGAGGAAAAAGCAGGTTGGCTCATTAACAAGGGCTTTGTACGGAATGTTGTATAGAATTAACAAGAATGAGAATCAGAAGTTGGCAGAGAAGGTGGGCTTGAAAGAAGGGAGCCTAGGACCATGAGGACAGGTGGAGAAGGTGAAATAATTGATTTCCAGTTGGGCCAAATAGAGAAGAGTGTTTTTCCCCCATTAGTGTCAACAGTAGGGAATACTCAGAGGCATTTCTGTAGTCTTAAATTATCTGACATATAAATAATCCAATATCCAAAAGAAAAGGGAAACTTAATGCAGTTCTTGGTCTTCTCCAACTTCGTTTAATAGACTTCTGTTAAACATACACAAGTCCCACCCAGACCATTATGTGGACAACAGACACTTCAGAGTCAATAGCGGTCTTAGGTGTCGATCTGACCTTGTTTCCCAGGGAAGGAAACTGAAGCCCATAAAAGGCACAGGACTTTCCCCAAAGGAGTTAGTGGTAGCATTTAAACCAGCCTCCCAGGCTTTTAAACACCAGGTCAGCAATCCTGGAAATTACTTGGTTGATGACTTGGTGTCTTTATTTAACTTTTAAATACTTATCACAAAACAGTTAAATCATCAATAGTTTACCTCCTTGTTTCCATTGCTAAAAGACGCTGTCTTGAAAGCAGCTAAAACTAAATTCCAGATTATTGCCACTTAAAAGATAGCAGACAAAAAAGGAGAGAGAAAGAAATGAGACAGCAGGCAGGCCTGAGGTCAGAAATTCTGGTGTTCTCTCTAAAGAGCACACTGATCCTAAGGATAAAAAAAAATTACAGAACAAACTCTCAAGGCTCATAACACTGAATTAGAAAGCTGGGAACCTAGTTTATCCATACTTGGTAAACAGTAGCTCTGCTTTACCTATTATTTGATGTTTGCTGGTCTCAAGAGACCTTTAGGTGGCTTGACATGGGTGGGAATCTTGGCCCTGGTGGGGGATAGTGTCACCTGTGCACCCATGCCTAGTGAAGACTGTGGGCCCGGCACTGTATTACAAGAGGCTACACAAAGTTTCCTCATTTGGGCAGAAGACATATGCCCAAATGACCACAGTGCAAGGTCACGAGTGATGGGTATCCTAGAAAACAATAGGGTTCCCTCTGGGAGTATAGAGGCATCTAGTAAGCTGAGAAGGAAGTAGTGAGGGGAGAGTCTTAGCAGTGGATTGGCTGTCAGCTTGCAAACTCCCCTCAGCGTGTTGAGTGCCTAGGGGAACCTTAGGCTCGGCACTAGGCCACCCCTGCCCAGGCCTCTAGAAAGCAGCTTTGAATTCTCTACTGTGCTTGGGCCTCAGAATTTAGAGATCCCTCAGGTAAAGGCAGAGAGCTGAACTGTGATCTTTGGCTGTCATGGCAGTGACGTAGATAAAAGGGGGCATTAGGGGACTTGGAAATTAATGGGATACAATAGAACACTGGTCTTGACTTGGAGTCAAGAGGTGTTAGTCCCAGTTTCACCCTGTTAGTAAGAGTTAAAACTTACTGGTTATGATGTGCAGGTCTGTTCTAAAGGGTTTATACCTGTTAACTGATTCAGTCCTCAGATGCCCCTTTGGGAGTCAGTACTATAATTGTCCCTATTTTACAGGTGGACAGTAGGCTCTGAGGTTAATGAAATTGCCCAGGGTAAAAAGCTAATTTAGCCAGGACCCAAGCCCAGGCATTCTAGATTGAGTCTGAATTCCTTTTTTTTTTTTAATTTATTATTTTTTTAGAGGTTTTACATTGATTTTTTTGGAGAGAGGAAGGGAGAAAGAGATAGAAATATGGATGTGAGAGAGAAGCATCAATTGGCTGCCTCTTGCATGCCCCCTAGTGGGGATCGAGCCTGAAACCCTGGCACATGCCCTGACCTGGCCCGGACCTCTCAGACCATGGGAAGACCCTCAGTTCACTGAGCCACACCGGCTGGGCAGTTTGAGTTCCTTAACAGCTGTGCTGTGCTCTTCAGACAGGTGGCTTAAGTTCTGAGCGGTTCTGTTTTTCTGGGTCATTAAATGGGCATAATCACATTTCATACGGAAACTAATGGCTACTACTAATTTTTAATTATATATTAATCAGTTTTTTTGGCCCTGCTGATTTCTGTTGGTGCCTTCTCTAAATGTCTCAGCTGCCAGGGACCCTTTACCTCCTTTCTGGTCTATTCTTGAATGTCTTGGGACAACTACGCAGACTTCTCTCCTGCTACCAATCAACTGCCTTCCTTGTGTGTGCACTGGGGATTTTATATACTAGCCCCAGGAGATAGAAATAACTGTTACTTACTTGAGAGCTTTGGTTAATTGGGATTGCATTGGATAGGGCTTTTTATAATGTGTAAACTCTGAAGGAGAGCTTAGCTTCCTAATAGAACATAGTTTATTTTCAACTCTCATTTGACCTTTGGGGTCCGTATGTCCATAAACTCTGAAGGAGAGCTTAGCTTCCTAATAGAACATAGTTTATTTTCAACTCTCATTTGACCTTTGGGGTCCGTATGTCCAGGAGCCCTGCATAGTGACTCTCAAATTTTGGCTGTCTATAATTTACATAGTCTGCATGCCCTATTCTAGAACTTTTCCTGTTCTTTCTCTTTTTTAAGTCTCCATCGCACAATTCTCATCTTGATTCATTCCACCAAATTATTGAGTGCTGTGTATGAGGTACACTGTGGGAAGCCCGGAGACTTGCTTTCATTCCGCTCTGGGCCACCCAGTCTGCTGGAGGCGATGGACACGGCACGAGATGTCACTTCACTGCAGCCTGTGAGAGGTGCTCTGGGGGGACAGCTGCAGGGAGTGTGGACTACGTTTAGGTGAGGGAAGGGTGAAGGGTAAGAAGGTAAATCAGAAGCGATCCTGGCGAGAGGTAAGGAAGGCTTAGGTGTGTGGCAAGGCCCGTTGCTAACGGAGAGAGAAATGAGTCCGGACTGCCATGGGTAACTCCGCATTCTGCCTGGCTGGTGGAAGCTACATTTTGACAAGATCCCTGGAATGTTCAAGTATTAATAGCTAGCCTTTCATAGTATTTTCATATTTATCCTCTCTACTCTAAGTTGGTGTTTTTGTAACTTAGTCTTATACATAAGAAAGTAAAGATCCATCAAGATCAAGTAACTTGTTCAGTACCACACTGGTGAAGGGTCAGGTTCTAGATTTACACCCAGATGGGCTTTCTAGTTTGCCTGTTCTTCCCGTGCTGTCTTAGGACCGTATCAGACGCTGCCAGTGGTGCCCAGACACGCTGCTATAATGAACACTCAGGTACTGTGAGTGCTCGTATGTCACAATTAATCCTACAGCAGCCCAGTGAGTAGGTGTCCCTTCCCAGTTATGGAAAATGAAGTAGGTTCATAGGGTCTTAAGACATTGGCCCGGGTCACATAGCCATGGAGGTGAAGAGTGGGGATGATGTTGACCTGTCTCCTTGTCCTTTCTGCTAGGCCTATGGGTTCATAATTGGTCTTTTGGCTTCTATAGAACACTCTTATGATGCCCTGGCAGCCACCCCAAGGGTCCATTCTCTAGTGCACAATGACATTTGACTAATCTTAGGAAGTACTTTGAACACACCCTGCTGTGTTGACACTGAACTGTGCCCCCCACTCCCAGCCTCTTACAGTGACAGCCCAAGGTCATTGAGACTGAGACCAGAGCTTGGTCTAGGTGCTCACCTTTTCCTTGGAAAGACAAGCTGAAATAGCCCTTGTCTTCGGCAGCTTCTCAGACTGATCTTTGCTGAGCCACTTCTTTAAAGTATATTAATATATACAACTCTTAACTAGTGACCAAAACGGGGATGGCTTGTCATCAGCAGATTCAAACTTCATTTTTCAACTTTCCTTTCTAATCCTTTTTCTTCAACATTATAATTTTATATTCTTTGTTTTCTTTGTTTTACTTCACATTAAACTTGGCGTGTGACATGGTTTTTTATTTAAGTAGATTTTGTTGAAGTGTAGCACGGCCTTTTAAAGCATTCAACCAATGGGTAATCATAAAATTAACTGTCGACTGCCCTTGGACAGTGGTTTTCAACTCTCCACTTCTACCGGGCTGTGTGGGTACCAGTTCTGGTTGGTTTGGGTGCCTGGTGTGCCTTTCTTGTTGCTGTTGGTGGTAGGGAATTTTGTTCTTTTGTCTTTTTTATATTCTCCACTTAGAATAAATTGCTTGAGTAGGATTTTTGTCACATGGATTGAGAATTATTAAGATGTGTGATATATGTTGCTGAACTAGCATCTCAGCATATCTAAGTTAAACTCATAATTAGTCCTCTACTGAAAAATGAACCTGAATGTCTAGTATGGTTGAATCATCAGCATCAGGGACTGGATGAACATTAAACTCCTTGGGGACACCCTATACATAAGAGTGTGCTTAACAAGGCACTTGGGTCAAAGTGGAAATAAAACATCTAGGTGTTAAATTCTGCTTCTGGCACCAAGAGGCAGCAGTGGAGCATCACAGTTGGGAGTCCAGGCTGACTGGCTCCGAGGGCATAGGCAAGTTATTTAATCTTTTGAGGCTCAATTTCCTCACCTGCAAAAGGGGATATGATATAATTATCATCTAAGTATACAGGGGTTTGAAGTAAGAAGAGAGGATTGGCTAGAGCACTATGAATTCTTCCTGTCCATCTCACATAACGTGATAAGTTACTGCGTTCTAAACCTCCAAGACCTCTTTCTCCCATCTCCTCATCCCCTCCCGTGCCAACCTGCACATCTTTGGCTTTCAAAATCTCTGATGAGTCTCTTGGCCATCAGTCAGACTTCCATCTTCAGCTTCTTAATGCTTCCAGAGAGAACTTGTTTCACATGCTCTTTCACAGGTTAACATCTCTGAAGTCAGAACTCAGCAGCTTAGTCAATGACATACCATGGTGTTGACAACAGCCTGTAGATCTTATTTAAATGATATGTCTTAAAATCAATGACTTCTTAGATTCATTAAGCAGTATATAGATCAAGAACTTTTAGTTACTTCCTATTTCTTCCAGTTGAACTTCAAATCCTTTTGTCTGTCAATTTCTCATTGACCCCAGCTTCTTTATCTTCCGCCTCATTTGTGCCTATCTCCTGTTGCAGCTCTCCTGTGATTGCCCCAGATTACTTGGGTCCTTTGCTGCAGGCTCACACCCCACTGTGCTCTGTGCTCACTGTCTTCATCCTGGGAGACACAGCTCAAGGGGCATGCTTGTAATGATTTCAGCCTGCCTTTCTCTCATCCTCCCTATCATTCCCTGTTCCTCAGGCAGAATGGCACCCTGTTGCTTGTTCTCAAAGCTGTAGTCAGTCTGCTTTAATAGCCAGACACCTTCATAAGGCAGAGACCACTTCTTAACTCATCACATCTCTGGCGTCTGACAAGCACTGTGTTCTTAGGAAATGTTTCAGTTCAATTTACTAGAACATGGAAATCTAATTTCTGGAGGAAGCTTGGGAATAGACTTATAAAACCCTGGGTATTTTGTATCCCTTCCCATGATGTGCCTGCCTTTCTACAGCTCATACTGATTTACTCTTAAAAAATGCTGAGTGTGCTGGCCTCAAGATTCTGGATAGAGGAGGCCACATTTTTGGGAGACTTCAGCACTTCTTATTCCTGTGATTAATGAGATCTCATTACTGTGAGACACCTGCTTGATTCCCCCCACCCCCATTTTTCTGTCTTCCCATGAAGTTTGACATGGGATATGTTTTGAAATGCAGAGTTAATTTTGTGGTCTCCTGGCTATTGGACTTGGGGGAAAGGTAATAAAACCATCTTGAAAGGTGGGTCTGCCTCTCTGTAATCAAAGTGCATTTCTTAGCCCCCTGTGAGCTTGGATTAGCACTGTCTGGTGGAAGGGTTGGCAGTGGAGGCTCATATCCTACAGTGCCACTCATGGTAGCGGTCTTGGGCAAGTTGCTTAATCCCTCTCTTAGTTTCCCCACCTCTAAAACAGTGTCCAGTGAGATGAGACAGCTCACATAATGAGTCTTTAATATAGTGCCTGGAACCCAGTGGGCTCTCAAAGGTTAATTTACCTTGAATCTTTACCACCTGCAAATAACACTCAATGGTTTCTCCCTCTCTGGAAAGCTACATTTTTAACTCTCATGAATCTTATAGAACTGTCAGATTATACCAAACAAGGGAATTATAAAACTTTAAAGTTTCTTTTTTTCTATCCGTTCAAAGAACTACAAATTTCATTTGGGCATTCTGCTAGTTGCTGCATATGTCTGTTCCAGTTATACATTCTGAAACTGGGGAAATCACCCCAGGCTGGCTCGGGCACCCAGAGGGCCCACTGTCCGGTGGCCCTGTGCTAAAACACGTGGATCACCTGACCGCTAAGCCCCTGCTCTGACTGGCGAACCCCCAGTGACATTTTGAGTCTCCAGGAATTGGTGTCATTTCAGAACCAGTGTGCAGTAATCTATAAACATTTGACCATTTTCTCTTCTCCAATTCACAGTCGCCTTGGTTAATTATACGACCTAGGGCCTTGGCTGCTCAGAAGAAGGAAATTACCTGGGAGACCAGACAAGTGTTAGTAGGTTGGTTTCCTAAGGTGCGCATTTAGATTTGAGGGGGCGGTGCTTTTTCGATAGAGATCATCTCAAAGGAAAGAGTGGCCTGGCCTGGCCAGAATGCTGGTTTGGCTGTAACAGCCTGAGAAGTGTGGCATGCAGTCATCCACTTTCATTTTCCGATCTGTTTCATCTTGTGCCTCACACATGGCCTACAGCACTGGGGTTGTTGAAATCAGTGACCTCCTAGGACTAAGGCTGAGGTCCGGTGGGAATACCAGTGTTAGTGATAGTCAGGATGTGGTGCCCAGAGGACCTTACACTCGGCAAAATGTATTCCACGCCTGTGACGTAATCGCAGGAATGTGGGGTGGCCGTCATTCTCATTAGGTAGATTATAAGACTGAGGCTCAGAGAGGTTCAAGGACTTGCCCAGAGTTCTAGCCATCATGCCTCAGTCTCCCTGTGTTTTCCTTTGAACTAAGAAACCACTCAGGAGACCCACGGGACCCTGGCCCTCTGGTCCGTCCTCTTCCTGTAACTGCGCTTGGCCTGCTTCTGGAGAGCAGCGTGCGTGCCACACCCCTCCCTGTGTGTGGCTGCGAGGTGCCTGAGGGAAGGGACTGCAGCTCTGCCAGGCCTCCTCCGTCCTAGGGGGCTGCTGGGTGGAAGCACCGCAGCTCCTCATGAGCTCCGCCCCGAAGTTCTTCCCTCTCCAGGACAAGCAGCTGTGTTCCCCTGTGTTCCCGTCTGGGGTGCTCACGGATGCTGTGTCTGCGTCTGAGCCCTTCCTCTCCGGGGCTTTCCCCTCAATAAACAGCCCCCTCCCGTGGCATCCATCCCCTGAGCTGGGCCACTTCCCCAGAGCCAGCTTTTCAGTCCTGGGTCTCATCTGCCCCACCCGCTCCCTCACTCAGGGCCCGTTTTACCCCGTTTCTGTCCCCGGACTCTCATGACCGGGACGTACATTGTAGTCTGTTTTGCAGATTTGTTGTCTTGTTACTTCAGTTGCCATAGTTCCCAACTTTGTATATAAAATAATCATCACTCCCCACCCTCTATTTCCCCACTGTTTCAGTGAAAAGGTTGCACTATTTTCTGAAGTGGCCTTTGCAGAAGGGATTTGATGGCTTTTTAATCGTTTCCTTTCTGGCTCTACCACCAGCAGACATTTCTTGCTCTCCTGTTTATGACTCTTTATTCTGGAGTCTAGATTGATTTGGGATTCAGATCGCCGCTTCATTTTGTAGTGTTTTTAGATGAAGAACCTCAGCCTCCTAGAGCCAATGACCTAGAAAGAGGATGAGATGGGAAACAACTGATTTAAAAAAAAAAAAAAAGGTCTGCCCTAAACTGGTTCTGCCTGTATTACTTTGATTGTGAGTAATATAAGCAAACAAATTATGTAATTACAGGGGAAATAAGGCCTGCCAGATGTGGTCAGAAACCTAAGGGTTTTACTTTGTCCATCTTATTGCCTTAACCTAGAACTCCCAAACCACTGGCTTTGGTAGACTGTGGTAATTTGGGGGCCCTGGGTCACTGCTTCTCTTTATAATAAGGTACAGTAAGTAAATGGCTGGTAACAGGAACCCTCTGGAGCGGCTATGTGAGAGGTGCAGCCCTCGTTTTTGGTAGAATGGAGACGCCACACTTGACTGTAGGCCCTGGCTTAGTCGAGGATGATCCATGTGACCACCTCGGGCAGGCCCAGCCTCATCTGCTCGGTAAGACATCTGGGGCACTGGCAGTCATCAAATAACTTCACGTAAAGGTACAGTGGACCGTGAATTGCTTTATAAGGAATATTGGGTGTGGTGATTGCAGGGTGGGGTGGGTGGAGGCAGAAAAGGGCATAGAGGGGATAAATGGTGATGGAAAAAGTAAAATAAAATAAAGGAATATTGGAATTTGTGTGGAAATGCCAGTCACCAGCTTTCCTGGAGCTTCTGTAGTTTAAAAGGAAAGACTTGGAAAGATAGAGCTGGAGTTTCAAGCCAGCACAATTTGATTCCACCTTTACATCTACTTCAGATCCTATAGTTCCCACCAGACTTCCTATTTACATCTCTAGTCATTTGTTCCTCGGTTCTGTTAATCCATTCCATCTCTCAGCCTATAGAATTCCCTTCTTGCTTCTCCCAGCTCATCTACTGCCTGTCCTTTAGGGGCAACTTAAGTCCCATCCCTTCTCATTTCTCCAGATCTGGCAGCTCGTAGCCTCCCTCCCCCACCTCCTCCCTGCCACTGCTCATAAAATGACCTTGGTGCAGACACACAGCTTACAATGGTCGCTATTTTAGAAACTGGTTATATCTCCTTTAGGTCAAGCTTCATTAGAGACGGGGGTGTTGTGTACATACTTTGCTAGGCATATGGTGGGCTAGCAGAAAACACTGATGAATTGGAGTGTGCCTCTGGAATAAACAGACTTGTAGTGCAGTTCTAGATGCATTGACAAGAATCAGTATACAAGTCAGTAAGGGCCATTTGCTTGGCATGGAATAGCAGACATTTGACAATCTTGCATGCTTTGCCTTGTCTCATCAGCACGCTGTCTGGAGACAGTATAATGGAATACAATGGTTTTGCAGTCAAATGGACTTGAGCCTTTTAACTCTTAAGTCTCTGGGCCTCAGGTTCTTCATTTTAGAAGATGGGGCTGTTTCCTCTTTCCTCCTTAGGTGGTGATAAATATTAAATCTCTGAGCCTCGGGTTCTTCATTTTAAAAGATGGGGCTCTTTCCTCCTGCCTCCTTAGGTGGTGATAAATATTAAGTCTCTGAGCCTTGGGTTCTTCATTTTAAAAGATGGGGCTATTTCCTTCTGCCTTCTTAGGTAGTGGTAAATATTAAGTTGAATGTCAAGTGCCAGTGCAGGCGCTCTGTAAGTGGTTACACGTGGCCCTTTATGGGTGAAGAAGCAGAAGTAGAAACTTGGAAAGGTGAACTAAGTTGCCTCCTGGCTGTTCGCCTAGGCAGCAGTAAACCAGAGTTACAACCCAGGCACCCTTAACCCCAAACCCAGGTGCTGGGTGCCAGTCTCTGCAGCCTGTGTTGTACCATGTCTTGTCCCTTGACTCATCCTCTGTGAGTAGAGATGGGCTGGCTTGTAGAGTTGGCTCGTGCTGATTGTACTGGTCCTCTTGGATTGGAGCGATTATCACCACTGTCACACTTAACTTGAATCCACTGCATTCCTGTAGCCTAAAGGTGGTGTGAATGTGCCCATCTCACTCAAGCTCTTTCCGGTCTTCCTTTGATTTAGGAGAAAGGATCCTGGGTTATGCTGAGGAGCCCTGTTATCTCTGGTTTGTCATGGAGTTCTGTGAAGGTGGAGACCTGAATCAGTACGTCCTGTCCCGGAGGCCGGACCCAGCCACCAACAAAAGCTTCATGCTACAGCTCACAAGCGCCATTGCCTTCCTGCACAAAAACCACATCGTGCACAGGGACCTAAAGCCAGACAACATCCTTATCACGGAGAGGTCTGGCACCCCCATCCTCAAGGTGGCAGACTTTGGACTAAGCAAGGTCTGTGCTGGGCTGGCCCCCCGAGGCAAAGAGGGCAATCAAGACAACAAAAATGTGAATGTGAATAAATACTGGCTGTCCTCAGCCTGCGGCTCAGACTTCTACATGGCCCCTGAAGTCTGGGAGGGACACTACACAGCCAAGGCTGACATCTTTGCCCTGGGCATTATCATCTGGGCAATGATAGAAAGAATCACTTTCATTGACTCTGAGACCAAGAAGGAGCTCCTGGGGACCTATATCAAACAAGGGACTGAGATCGTCCCTGTTGGTGAGGCGCTGCTAGAAAACCCAAAGATGGAGTTGCACATCCCCCAGAAACGCAGGACTTCCATGTCTGAGGGGATCAAGCAGCTCCTGAAAGATATGTTAGCTGCTAACCCACAGGACCGGCCTGATGCCTTTGAACTTGAAACCAGAATGGACCAGGTCACATGTGCTGCTTAAAATTCAGGGCAAAGCATCTTGGGTGTTTTTAAACTAGGTGAGTGTACTCTTTTTGTTGTGCATGCAGTCTTCCTGGACTGGCTTTTTCACTGAGCCCTGGGGTGGACCCTATGGAGTTGGGAAATGTAGGATTGAAGAGAACTAAGTGCTTGTTATTAAAGATCCCCCAAGTCTTGATGAGATTATTTGAGTGTGAGTTGGAATGACTAGAGAAGTTTTCTGAGTGGAGTTGCATTTGAGCTGAGTCTCTTTTAAGTTTCCTAGAAACACGTTTTCTCATCAATTAATAAATGTTTACTGTGGAAAATGTGCAAAACAGGTATGGGCAATTTTTTTTCCAGAGGATAAGCATCCCTAATTGTATCTATCCCCCCTGCTTGGACATCCAGTTCTCTAGTTCAGATCACGCGGTAGTTAAGTACATTTCTGTTTTCTGCTCCTTCAGGCAACACTAATCTGAGTATTTTCCCATGTCATACTTTGAAAGTGTGGGTTTCATAATTAACATTTTATTATGTTTATCATAATGTAACCATTCTCCTACTCTAGATCAGGTGATTTCTCCATACTTTAGACACTATAAACAGTGAATGAGTGAATATTCTTATCTGGAAGGCTCTGCTTATGTATATTATTGCCCAGGTTTATTGTGGGCTTTCACTTGCCAAGTATTGTGCTAGGCTCTGGGGTAACAATGGTAAGTAAGTGACATCAGAAACCTGCCCCATTCTCATGCATTCTGAAGCTCAATTGGGGAGAGAAACATTACTCAATATTTATCATAGTTGCTTTGCAACAAAGGAGAACTGACCTTCCAGGGCAGGGTGCCCAGAGGCAAGAGTAGGAAATTAGGGGCAAAGAGGGGCATTCCAGGGAGAAGAAGATCTAGCCTCTGCAAAGGACCTGAAGCCAGAGGGACCCTCGCACGTTTGAGAGACTCCACCAGTTTGGGTGAGTGAAGAGTGTAGGTATGTGGTAAGCAGGGACAATAGTGGCCTACCAGGAGAAAGTGGACAGAGATCAGGTGGAAAATCCAACAGTGTGTACCAGGAATGATAGCAAGTTCAACTGTGCCAGAGCCTGAGTGTGAGCAAGATCAGAAGTAGGTGAAACCTGGGACCCTGGACTTTGCCCTTGGCTTAGCAGACTTGGGAGCCATCTGTGGACCAGAGTAGAACAATGCAGCATTGAGGACTTAAGCATGTGTATGTTGAATTGAACAAGATTGGAGACTTGGAGACAAGTTAGATCAGTTATTTTATTCACACTACTAAGGGATGTTGTTGAACCTGAAATGAGTAGCACTGAGGATTGAGAGGTGCCTTGACCTTCTGGGAGAGGACTGGTAAGACAACTGGCCAGATGTGGAAGTAGAAGAAAGAAAGAAATAGATGTGGGAAATTAATGGCAGTGCACACAAATGCTGGCCTGTTCTGGTCAGATTTGAGTTATTTTCCTTAACACAAATCCCCAACCTTGTTCTGTGGGAAGGAAAATAAA
Organism: Molossus molossus; assembly: GCF_014108415.1. Lineage (NCBI taxonomy): Eukaryota > Metazoa > Chordata > Mammalia > Chiroptera > Molossidae > Molossus > Molossus molossus. The sequence goes on from NW_023425399.1 coordinate 25,791,445, forward strand.
AGAGCATTGACCACCATGTTTGCTAGGCAGTTTCATATGTACACATTTTTTCTCCTTTGCAACCTTATAATGGGTTAAGTCATTTACCCAGTATCCTACTAAATTAAAGGCAGGTTTATCTTACTCATACCTCCCCCCCTTTGCCCCTTTTTTTCTTAATATCAATATGGCAGGCTGGTGGTAAGCTGCTCTTATGTTCTGCTGAAGCCGTGAGATGAGGTGAAGGGGATGGGCTGAGCCCAATGGTTGGTCACAAGGAAGGGGCTTTAGCACATCAGACACAGAGCCTTCCATCGTCTGGATGGGTTCTTAGTCCCCTCCTTTCCTTCCATCACACGCAGATTTCTAGTTGGACTTGGTTAATACTGAGTTGAGATGATTACATCTGTAGTGTTCTCAGTAAATTTATTTCTAGAATGAGTCGCTTGGTTTAATTCTTCTATTCCACAAACATTTATTGAGTGAATACCTTCCAAATGCCAGGCCAGTACCACTGCCCGGTACTCCCTAAATCTGGGTTTGGGCTAATACCACATTAAAGCCCCCAAAAGTGTTGGCTAGAGAGTGTTTTAATTGTATTTCATGCTGTCACTTCCCATTTCTGTCTCATCTTTTCCACTTTTTAAAAAACCCTTAGAATTCAAGTTTGCCCTGGAGTAGGAAGAAGGTTGTCATTGGAAGAGGGACCTGAATTTGGGTTAGGATTATGGGGCTGTCACAACTAATTGAGATCACGGCTTCCATTTGGACATCCACAGTTGGGATTTGTGCTGTTTTGCAGGGCAAAAGTTTTAGTTAAATAGTGATTCCTGCAAGTAGGAGAAATAGGTGACCTTGAGAGGAGAGAAAAATTAGAACAGTGTGTCCCAGGCTCTTGACAGCTCACAAAGACAATACAGTACTTGGTGTTTGGGTGCCTGTTTGTAGCCTATCCTGCCCTGTCCTAGTTGGGCACTTAGAATTATAGGCCGGGGCCCAGGTCTGTGTGACCAGGAGCTGAGCCTTGTGTCAGAAGTTTCATAGCAGTTCTGATCTAAGTGAGCTGTCTGCCTGGCTAAAATTGGGAAGATCTATTGAGTCCAAACACCTTTTTCTCCCGCCAAGCTTTATAGATGGAGAAGCTGATTCCATGCATTGATTTATTGGGAAGCTGTTCAGCAGAGATAATTTTAGGCACAGAAAATACATTATTAAACAAAACGGACAAAAAAAATCTTGCTGTTGTGGAGACATTCTAGTAGGGAGACAGACAAACATAGGTGATGTGTTAGAAAGTGCTAAGTGCTGGGGGCCAAGTAGAGCGGGATACGGGACATCAAAACGCTGGGAGGTCAGGGGAAGAGGTGTGTTAAGTAGAAGAAATCAGGGTGGGTCTCTTTGAGACAGTGACATTTGAGCAGAGGTTAGGAATTGAGAGAGTGAGTCATGAGGATTTCTGGCAAAAGAGCTTTCCAGACAGAGGGAACAGCCAGCATGAAGGCTTGATGGCTGTATAGTGAGCAGAGAGGAGGGTGTAGGGAGAAAGCCAACAGAGGTAACTAGGAGTCAACTAGCATAGGCCTTATAGGCCATTGTAAGGGTTTGGGCTTTTATGCTTGGGTAAGGTGGAAAGACATTGGTGTGTGTTCAGTTATGTGATACCTAATCTTTTAAAAGAGTCACTAGGACTTCTGTGCTAAAAGTAAACTATCGGGGAGCAAGCAAGGGGGTAAGATGGGAAGCTACATAACCCAAGTGAGGTAACGTGGCTTTGAACAGTGGAGCAAGGGAGGTCATGATTGGATTTGGGGTGAATTTTGAAGTCAGCCAACAGATTTTCCTGCTGGATTGAATGTAAGAATGGAGTTAAGGATGACGTCAAGGTTTTGGCCTTGGAAGCCATTGGAAGGGTAAAGTTGCCATCAAATGAGATGGAGAAGGCATTAGGAGGAACAGGTTTGATGGGAGAAAGTTAGGTTTTAGTTATCTGAAAGTTTGGAATGCCTGTTTAGAATCCAGGTACAGAGGTAGAGTGGGCAGTTGGGTGAGTCTGGAGTTAGGGAAGAGATCTGGCCTAGAGATACAAATGTAGAGATGACCAAGGTATGCAGTGAGTATAGAGAAGGTTCCAAAGATCGACTGGACTCTGGGCCATCCAACATTGCGTTTGGGGAGAAGAAAAGAAGTCAGAGATTGGAGGCCTGGATATGGTCTCCCGGAAGTCAGGTGAAGGAAAGACCTCAGGGGAAAGAAGTAATCGGCCGTGGCACATATGCCAGCCGATTGAGTGAGATGAGGACTGAGGGCGGACCGTTTGATATAACATCTGGGAAGTCCTTAGTGCTCCTGTTTTGGTGGCACATAATGGGGAAACCCATTAGAGTAGGTTTGAGGGGGAATGGAAGAAGACAGTGAGAAAATAGACCAGTGATTCCTACTTTTTGTTCTTGAAACCAAGGCCTCTAGAGAGCTTTTGTTTTATGTTTTACCTATGGATATTTGCAATATTAGAACTGAAAAATATTTTAAGTGTTCCTTTCATGTGAATATAAATAATAATAGATGCCCTGGCCAGCTTGGCTCAGCAGTTGGAGTGTCGGCCCTCGGACCAAAGGTCACAGGTTCAGTTCCCAGTCAGGGGCACATACCTGGGTTTTAGGTTCAGTTCTCTGGCCCCAGTCAGGGTCATGTGGGAGGCAGCCAATCGACAGGTTTCTCCCACATCAATGTTTCTCTCTCTCTTTCTCCCTCACCCTTCCTCCCTTTCACTCTGTCTAAAAAAAATCAATGGAAAAATATCCTCGGGTTAGGATTAACAAAACAAAAATAGTATGTTAACTTTAAGTATCCTAATTTATGAAAAATTATTTTCAAAAACATTTAGTGAGCAGAATGGCCCTGTTTTATAGTTTTGCAAATCTCTTCAATATCTGCCTTAAGTCAGCTGGATTCTCATATTTGCTTCTGCATTATAACCTGGTACCGTGTCCCTCATCATGGAACTTCTGGAAAACTCCACTGTACACTTAGGAGAGAATGAAAGTGAAAACGACAAGTAATGTCCCTGTGTCATAAAGAGGTTTAGCTCTGTGGACTCCCGAACTCCACACCATACTGGGGGAGCCGGTGCTGGGACAGAGGACTGTCCCTGAGGAATTCTGCTGGGAAAGGGAGCTGAGAAGTGGGGGCAGCTGGGGGCCCATGAAGGGACGGAGCTTGTATGTCCTGGTTCCTCGCCAGCTTTTCTACTAGACCTGCTCTGGGGACTCCGACCCCAGCTGCATGTAGGAAACACTTAAACCCCAGTCCGCACCATGAGGAAACGCCTCAGTAATCGAGGACTGTGGGTTTCAGAGTAGTGTTGAAGTCTGGGCCGCAGGGTTTAGTGTTCTGCAGCAATGCATGGAGATGCACTTGGGGCTGGAAACGTGGGATTCCTCTAAAAGGAATATTGCCGAGGGGATTATCTAGGCTTGAGTCCCATGTCTCCATGCCTGTGCTTTACTGGCGAGGTGACCTCAGGCAAGTTACCTTACCTCTCTGGGTTTTATTGTCCATAAAATAGAGTGGATCATATTTATCTTATTGAGGTTGTTGGGAATCACAAGAGGTTATGAAAGTGCCCTATAAAAACTGTCTAAGTGAAATGTTAAATGGTAGAATTTTAGATACACACTTTGACTTGAAGTGTAGAGTATGGTCTTCTGTTTCTTTCTGAAGGCTGTGGCCTTTAGCAGTGGCTTGCTTCTGATGATTACCAAAGGCTCCCCCCCCCCCCCCCAAACAAAGCTGTGCTAAAGGCAACAGATTGCTCAATGACGGAATCTATTTTTCTCTATTTGTCATTTTTTGAAGATGCTTAATAATTTCTAATGGTTCCTACCAACCAGCCACAAGCCTTACCCAGAGTGGAGGCTAGCCAAACTCATGTTCCAGGTGCCACCGCCCACATATTACCAGGGAGGGTGTTACGGGATGAGGGAATCTGCATTCATGGCCAAGTTTGCTGTCTAATATACAAATCTTGGTTACTAGGGCCTTTGAAGCCAGGGCCTTTGAATGACGTTTATCTAGAGCATGCAGCCCAAGTTTGCTGAAGGAAATCAGATGTTGGCGTGACCTGAGGGGTCATAGAAAATAGTCTTTGCTCCATGTGAGTTGGGTAGCTGCTTAACATCAGAAAGAAATCAGGCCTGATTTCTTGTTAAAGTGGTAAGTGGTCTGTGGCCTGAGGCCCAAAGATGTGGTTCTGGGCTAACAAGATGGGTGACCTGGGTTGGCCCTTACAAGAGTTGGGGTGTTTTTAACACAGGGGGTCCCCAAACCTCTAATTGGTTCAGAAACTTTTCAGTTCATCTCACAGGCAGAGCATGTTTGCTCATATTGAAGCTACAGAAACCAGTCCGATCATTTGCTTCCTTTTGGCTGGAAGTCTACCCCAAAATGTCATGTTATAGGTATCGAGTTCATCAGAAGTGACACTAAAAACTAAAAATGGAAAGAAAATGCTTAACTGATAATGGTTTGTTTTATTTTTAAAGTGTTTTCAATCATTTTTTATTTTTCAGTTATAATTGACATACAATATTTTATTAGTTTCAGGCATATGACCCAGTGATTAGACATTACATAACTTACTAAGTGATCATCCTGATAAATCTTGTACCCATCTGACGCCATACATAAATTAGAATAGTGTTGACTGTATTCCCTGTGCTGTGCTTTATATCCCCAGGACTATTCTATAACAACTGATGTGTTTTTTTTAAACAGCAAAGTCCTCCAAACAGAATGACTGGGGAAGAAACTAAAAGAGGGGTTTTAGGTGAGAAATTGGGAACCTAGGGCTAGATAGGTCTCCAGGTCCCTTCTCTGTTGAGTGGGACTTCCTGGCCCAGCCATCAGAAAGGCCATGAGCTAACCCAGGAGCTCCTAAGTAAGACATGTCCCCCTTCCCTCAAGAACTGCCCCCCCCGGGAGAGGTGGCAGGTGGAACATAGCTTCTGGGGCTCCAGGACCCCAGCTGCACCTTGCCTGGTGAGTGTGGCGGTCTGAGGAATCAGGCTCCGAAGGAAGGCGGCAGTGCTGAATGAAGGTGACCAAAGATGATGACAATTACTGGTTATCCCTGGGCTCAGTGCTTTAGGACCATTATTTCATTAACTTCTTGAGTAACTTCCTGAAGGTCACAGAACCAATAAGGAGTAAAGCCATGGGTTGCTTAACCCAATATGGTATATTACCTCATTGAATCATCTTTAAAACTCAAATGTTTGTAATACCTGACTTCAACAAACAACTGAGCACCAAGTACATTGACTTTCCTGTTCTCCTAGCACCCGCTCATTCTGAGATGAGTAAGGTGGGTGGGAGGTGGCTAGCACTGAGTAGGTTTCCAGTTGGGAGGGCGTCTGTTCTCTGCAAAGAGCTCAGAGTGTGCTGGTGAACAACTAGGTAGGTAGCCCAAAGGGAAGTGTTAGCAAGGAAAGTTTCACGGAAGAGGTGAAATTGCCAAAGGGACCAAAGCTAGAAGTTTGATTCTTGTACTCCAGAGGCTCGTCCCACTTAGTCTCTGGAGGAGCATTCAACAAAGGGAGGGTAGGAGGAGGGAAACACCACCCTTACCTCGAAGTGGACGGTTAGATCTGTAAACAATTAGGTTTTAGTTGAAGTAGAGAGATCATTGGGAGTGGGTGTATTTAGCAGTGATTGTAAATTCTTTGATCCAAGCAGACCTGGAACCTCGGAGCCTCTTGAGCCCCTGTAGCCCCTGTGTGTGTAGTGGAGGTCGAGCCTGGCCTTAGCTTTCTCGCTGGACTCGCCGAGCTGTGCATGAGTGGAGGGGCTGTGAGCGAAGATCCAGAGGGTTTAAAAGCTCAGCCTTCACTGTGGAGACCTCGTGTCCCTAGGATCTAGCGTCTCCTGGGGCCTGGTCTGTCTACTGGTGTTTTCTGGGCATCCCCCCAGCTGGGGAAGGTTGGTGTGTGCAAGGTCACTCAGCTCCCCTGAGCAGCTTCTGTCCCTGCTGTTGCCATCCCTTGTCTGCTCTGCCCAGTCAACAGAAGGAAGCTGAGCTGCTGCTTATGTAATGTGGCTGGTGGCCCCCAGGGATCATCTGTCCCTTGAAGCTCAGCAGGACATCAAAGCATCTGTGAGGGGACAGGCCTGCCCCAGGGATGTTGCTGCTCACATTCTCCTCCTCCCCAGCATCCTTGGCTCCTCCTAGCCCAGACAGTGTCCCTCTGGGCAAATCAAAATAGCTCTTGTAATCATCCATCTGTGAGCAAAGCTGCCTGACGGTTGGGGTCCTTCCAACTCCCATTTCCTCTTACCCCAGGGACACACAGAAACTCCCACCAACAATAACAGCTCCTGGTTAGAAAAACCTGCTTGGAGGGGTCTCCTGACTTGTGCAGAACAAAAGCCCTGCCCTGTTATCTCCAACCCCGAGTTAAGTACTTTTACATGTTTCACTGTCGTACAGCTTCTGCAGAAGTGTGTGGTCATCTGCCATCATCCTGCTGATGGGCACGCTGAGAAGCACTTTCCAAAGGTTTGGAGAGTCAGGATTTGAAACAAGGTGTACCTGACTGGAAATTCCACTGTTCCATTCTGCCTCTTACAGCCTCTTTAAAAGCAGCTTTCGATGGGTTTTTATTTTGAGGCAGATTGTGATTTCCTTCTCCAAATAGCATCACATAGGTGGCCCCTTAGGTGTTAGTGGGTAGTGCTGCCCATGGGCATCCTTCAGAGTCTGACAGCTCATCTGAGCATGTGCAGCAGGGCCACCTTCAGGTGAGGTCACCTGTGTGTGGATTCCTCTTGTGTCACACTGGTACAGCCCCAAACATGGGCAGGTGAGGCATGGCTGAGGTAACCAAGGGTCAGGCAGAAGCCACATAAGCAAGCAGACATCAAAATTAGTCCGAGAAAGGGAAGTGGGAGACAAAGCACACCCCACGTGATGACAGCCAGGAGCACTAGCCCTGGGGGGGCGCTGACAGGACAGCCCATGGCATTATACAAGGAAAGGGCGCCGATGTGACCCAAAGGCACTTGTCTCATCCCCAGTACCCTAGTAGAAGTCCTTTCCAAGTGAACGGTGTGGGTATTTGAGGTTAATGAGGACTCAAAGCAGAATGGCAGGGTTGCTGGGTTTCTCCCGACACACTCAGCTCATTTATTGAATCTTGACTAAAGCAAGGGATTTCATGACGTGTGCCTGTCATTGGTGTTGCTGTCTGCAGGCCCGTGTTGAAAGGTCCTGGCCGAGACAGGCTTGGTGAGGAAGAGCCCCCCTGGCTGTGGCATGCGCTTGCCAGTGGAGGTGTTGGCAGCGTAGACCCCAGCGTTGCCCTCTCGGAGCTCAGTTAGCAATGGTAGGTGTGACTTGGGAGACGTGGCCCTGGAGAGAGTGGAGGAGAAGCTTTCTGGAGGAGGTGGTGCCTTGGGCTGGTGGTTCTAGAAGGCAGGTGTAGGGGCACCTTGTCAGCCAGAGGGTAAGTGAAGAGGTCACGTCTCCGGGTTTGTCAGAGGCTCTCCTTGGCATACTGAGGCTGTGTTGGGTCCAGGACTCGGCTGGTGGGGAAAAGGTACTGTTGAAAATCTAACCAGAGAGGCATGCCAGGCCCAGAAGCTGGGGAGACTCCCTTAGGTTCTGTCTTGATAAACGAGGGAAGCAGTAGGTAAGCTCCCAGCCCCTCGTTTCATTTCCACTAGTGAGTCCTCAGTGATATTACAAAATCAGAGGAAATGGAGACCTGCAGCATTTCTAGGATTCAGAGGCATGGCAGGCCTTAAAACTGCCAGCCAAGTTTAAAATAAATCAATACCACAAAGTACTGCAATGAATTTCCCAACGTAAAGGAATTTCACTTTCTGTTAGAGGTGCCAGGGGAAAGCTGTAACTCAGCCTGCATCGTACACAGGTCAGAATTCTGTGTTCTGTTTCTTCGTAAAAGGAAGTGATGCCTAGGGACTCGGGAGGGGGGGGTTAGAGCCACCCAGATACACCCCAGGGCACGGTGAGGAAGATGAGAACGCCCCTGTTCCCCTGGCTGCACAGCGGAGCTGGGGGATCTTATGAATGGTGACCTTGATATTTGATAATTCCGAGGCATGGTACTGTAGCGGGAGTGGAAGGCAGGTTGGCTTGGGTATATCGTGTGGGATTGTGGTATTGACAGTTTGTTCTGGTGGGAAAGTCACCGATGATGGGAGCCAGTTTACTCATTGTGCATTTACTTCCATCCTTCTGGAAAGAGGAACCCCTGAAATATCGTGTACAACACCCTTTTGTTTTTTCCTTTCTGCTTTTTTAGACATGTCTAAGGCATGTCCTTCCAGAAAGCTCCATCCGAGGCATGGACTGGAAGTGGTGGTGTCAGATCTTGGCAGAAGCTGGGCCTTTCCAGCACCACCCAGCCTTGAACCAGACATAGGAGAGCTGGGAGTTGCAGTGAAGTCTCATTTGTTGTTAGTAACCAGATTGCCTGCTTGGGTTTGTTGAATGTTTGGAAGAAACCTTTGGTTTGCATGGGGCAGCAGAAATGGGTGTGGATATGCTATACCCCAGACAAACAACAGGATGACTTTTACCTTTAAAAAAGTTACTTGGGAGTTTAAGCCAATTGCCTAAACTGAAATCCAGATGTCACCACTGACACTATCCAGAGATCCGCCTCCCTCGCCTGCCCTGAGCATCTCAGGACATGGTACCAACCAGGTGTAGCCCGGGAGAGCCTCTGGAGAGCAGTCGCTCCAGCCCAGTGTGTTGGAAGAGTTGTGGCGGGGGGACAGCGGTCCCTGGAACTGCTGTTTCCCACCCACTCAGGATTTTATTGAGTTGGGCACAGCATAGTGGTGCCATAGGCAGACCCAGATGTCAGTCCTCGGGGTGTGCAGCCTGGTTACATGGCCTGGGTCATGTTTAACCATGGTTAGGAAGACTGCTACCCTTTATCAGTGGTAGGGACCGGGGATGTCACAAGGAGTGTTCTACTTAACAGATTGAGATTCTGTCCTGTGAACTGGAACACGCTACTGCCACACTCTTCCCTGCTCCTCCTCACTAGTGCACCCCTCCACACATACACATAGCGCCAGTGACAAATCTGAGGACAGTGATTCTCAGAGTGTGGTCCCCCGACTGCAGCATCCCCATGGAACTTGTTAGAAAGGCCTACTTCCGGCCTTACCTCAGACCTACAGAGCTGTAAACTGGGGGGCGGGGCTCAGCAGGCCCCCAGTGATGCTGCTGCACATCCTGGTCTGAAAGTGGCAGAGGGTAACCACACCATCCACCACCTTACATCCACTAGACACACAGCCGACTGCCTCGCCTCTTACCCCTTCGCCCACGCCAAGCTCGGACCTAGGCCTGAGCGCTGGGAGGGCCAGCCGGTTCTAACCCTGGCTCTGCCTTCCATGATTACCTAGCACTGGAACTTGGGGTAAGTCACTGCTTGAGGCCGTGGTTTCCTCGTCCAGAAGACCAGAGTACCCAAGGGACCACTCTTGGCCCCTCTTCCCTCCTCCCCTAGCCCTGGCACAGGTCTGCAGAGGATGGGGCTCCAGGACTGGGTTCTGCTGACTCTTGCCTAGTTTATCCCTCAGGATAAGATGAGGCCCTGCAGCCGCCAGCTCCTGAAAAAGAGGAGGAGGAGGAGGAGGAAAACCATTGAACTTCTCATGGGCTTCCCTGGCCCTGGGGCAGTGGGCTTGGAGCCCTAGTAACAGAGAGCATCTTGGGTTGCTCTCGGGCAAGTACCATTGGGGGTAATGCGTCACTGGGAGGTCTTTATGGTAGGACAGTATCACCCTTAGAGAAAGAGAAGTTTGTGAGGCAGCAAGGCATGGGGAATGGAGAAGCAACAGATGCACAGGGGGAGGGCTTAGGTCTTCACATGGCGTTTTAGTCATGGCTCTGAACCAGACTAAAGAACTTCACCTGTTGGCTCCCCAGGCATGTATTGAGCACCTGATGTGGGGGCCAGGAGATGAAGATAACCCCTGCCCTGGCCTGCTTTGGCTGAGTGGCAGAGCGCCAGCCCGCAGACCAGAGAGTCACAGGTTCAATTCCGGTCAAGGACATGTACCTTGGTTACGTTTCAGTCCCTGGTCCTGGTCAGGGTCGTGCAGGAGGCAGCCAGTTGATGTGTCTCTCTCACTGATGTTTCTCTCTCTCTCCCACCCTTTCTGAAGATAAATGGAAAAAAAGTATCTCAGGAGAGGATTTTAAAAAAAGATAACCCCTGACCTCACTCCATTTAAACCTTAGGCATCTCTCTGAGCCTTGGAGTCCTCATTTATCAAATGGGTTGCTAGCACTCACCAGTAGATTTTCACGAAGAGTCAGTGGAGCGGGTTGTACACCTAGTCGAGGCATGCCGTAGGCACTCACAGCCGCTGTGTCCTGCTGTCCTTCCATACCAGTTCCTGGCCACGCTGTTAGCAGAGCTAGAAGTCCTATCCCAGAATGGGTGTGGGTTCATGTGCTTTCCATGTCTCCACCTGTGCCCCCCGCTCATAAACACACACCCTGGAGTGGCCTATTAATTCTTTATTGATTGACTGTGTGTAGGCACTGTGGTAGGTGCTAGCAGTACATCAGTGAAATGCTAGACACAGTCCCTATTCTTGAGGCATTTGTACCTCTGCTCACATGTCATGCAGGGAAACTACAGGTGTATGTGGGTAAAGGAAGTAGAAAATAGGGACCTGCCTATTTTCAGTCAGAGAAAGTCTTTCTGAGGAAGTGACACTGAAACTAAGAGCTGAAGGATGAGGCCTCTGCCAAGCAGGGGGGCCTGGGACGGGCAGGAGCAAGGTGGACAGGGCCCGCCGACGCCGAGCCTGGTAGATCGTGGGAAATCATTTCTCCATCCAGTGTACATGTTTACAAGTCCACCCAGCTCTGGGGCCAGCAGGTTGCAGAGAGGCGAGCATGGAACCCAGTTAGGAAGCTGCCGTTTTCCAGGCTGGGTAGATGGTGCAGCAGATGGAGAAGGGTGAGGCGAAGTCAGGGTGTGTGTGGGCGATCTCTAAAGGGCTCTCAAGTGGACTGGATGAGGGAGGGTAAGGAAGACGTGACTCGGGGGTAACCCCGCTGTCTGAGTCTCTGGGGCAGAGCCATTTAAGAGATAGTGAACGCTGCAGGAGGACAGGGTCTTGAAGGGGGTAAGGAATACACAAATGTATCCTTGGGTATATGGATATAAACTCATCTACTCTCCTCCAGTGGGTACGTGGTGAGTTGTGAGTCGTTGTCTGGGTCTTCTTGGAGGGCTGTTGAGTCCCAAATTTGGGGCTGAACAGAGGGTAGGTAGCTTCACGGGCACGGAGTGACCTCCTGAGACCCGCGGCTGTATTCACAGCCTTCATTGGATGGCTGAGTCTTTGTGTTTTGTTCTCCCCCTAGTAATCAGCTTCTCATTAGGTGACTGATGTGTCTAGCTCTTCTGTGTCTTCATTTGCATATGCTATAATTATGTCTCAAGAACATAGCATTTTGTTGTTTTGGTATTTACTTTTGCTTTTTAGAGCTGAAAGGCTGTGCAGAGTCCTGTCACGGGGACAGGCTGGCGGTTCTGCCAAAGAGCAGCTTTCTAGCGCCAGCATCTCGCTCTTTGTTTGGTTTTGTTTTTTAATAGTTATATAACATCGGGACTATAATTGCCAGTATAAAATTTATTTTGAGAGCCACTTTAATTTGTAAATGGGGAAGCACTTTCTATTTTGGATTAGGGGGAGGAGGTGGGGTAGCAGACCTCGTGTCAGTTGCCTTCAGATTTCTAAGTGCGAGTCCCAGGGGTTGGCCGTACGGCCTTCACTTGACATCAGCTAATGGAGTAGGGGCTTCAAAACCAGCCCTTCAGCTGTCCTTTCACATATGTAGGGCACAGGGCAGAGGCTGCCCCACCTGCCTGTCCACCACGTCTCATCCCTGGCACCAAGGAGAGTCGAGGTCTTCCTTGCACTGGTTTAGCAAGTGCTTACTGAGAGCTTCTGCAGCTTGCCGGTAGTGTATTCACTCTGTTTATTTCAGGGTAGGAATAACCCTGTGCAGTGTGGAGTCCTTACCGTCATAAGGCTTGTGGGGTAGGGAGAGATGAGAGATGGATACTCTCACCCACCAGAAGTTACTGAGCTTGTGCCGCTTGCCAGACTTCACACTCTCCCATTTATTGTCTTGTGAAAGTCTCACGTGTGTCCTGGGTATGGTGTCCTTCCCATTCCCGCTCCAGACAGGAAGTGATCTACCCCGCGGGGACATGGCTGGAGCGCTCTGGTGCCATGGTCCTTCTCATGAGCTCCGGAGGACAGGTCACATAGAAGTCTGGTGGCACAGGACTGGCTTTTTGTTGAAGATGTAAGTGGTGGCAGCATGTGGGACATGTGGTTTAGATGGCCCTGAAGAAGGGAGGGTAGGTGAGGAGGGTCTAAGCAGGGGACACAGCGGGAGCAGAGGCGGACAGAGCGGATCTTTGGGTTGGTTCCCACAGGGGCTAAAGCGGGAGAGCAAAATAGCCCGAAAAGTTGCCAAGAGCCTTGAATGTCAGCCTAAAGCGGGTGAACTTCATCCCAAAAAGCTGGGTGGATGGGTGGGATGGGGCATAAACAATTCTTGGTGCCAGGACAAGGAGACTTGCGTTTGAACCTGATATACTGATAAATCTCAGTGTCAGTCACAGCTCTACCACTCACTAGCTGCGTGACTTTGGCCAGGTCACCTGACTTCTGGGGTCTCGTTTCCTTGTCCATTAGATGATACTCATTGAACGCCGATGCTCGCTGCACACTGTTGTAAAGACGGATGTACAGGAAACAGAGGCTCCGCTGCAGTCCTAGCATGCAGTGAGAGCTCAGTCATGGTGCTCTGTGCGTCGCCCTCATCCTGTTTGTTTTTGCCAAATCCTCATAGGCTAATCATCCATCTTCACTTCAGTTCTCGTGAACAATTTGCTGTGCCCTTCGTTTCTCTAAGAGAGCTCCAAACCCTTAGTGGGTGCCCCCGGTGAGTTCCTGTCGCACAGGGGCTTTGGGCCGGGTGCTGTAACCAGAAGTCCATATGGTCTCATTTTGCCCAGACCTCTCTGGGCATGATCTTGTTTGAGTTTTTCCTTTTATAATCACAAATTGTCCTGTCCCCATATGGAAGAGTGACCTCTCCCCTTTAGCTATTACTGCACCTGAGACATTTTCCTCCTGGCAAAGGGCCCCCAAGGAGAGCTCTCAGAGGCCCAGGCTTTCTCCCTGGGGCCCCCTCTTTGCTAATCACAGCAGCCACAGCTGAACCTCGGTCTCTTTGGGGACAGTTGAGGTAGTTGGCAGCTTTCATTTCATCCTCATACTTAATAAGTTGAGGAAAGGAATTAGTTAGCCTGCTGCTAATTACTAGGGCTGTTTCTGGAGACAGAAAGTAAAGTTCCCCTTTTGTTTGTTTTTAGTGATTTCCACCCAGGACCTGTTTACCAGCCTAGGTGCTAGGGGAAATCAACCCCAGTGCCCTAAGGGCTTCTATATGTGACTTCCCAGGTTTAAAGAGGTGTGGGGGGGGTGCCTTCCTGCTGACTGCTGGTCAGATTGCAGAGAGACCTCCAGATTGCAGTCTTAGGTCTTGCCCAGTGATTCTTATTTTTGTACATTCAACAAACTTTTAAATACTAGCATTTTGGCAGCACACTCCAAGGAGTCGAAGGTTGAAAACAATATTAAGCAAGTCAGCAATGGTGACAACATGATCACTGCCGTAATATGACCAGGTCTCCATGTCTGAGCTTCACAGTAACTGCTTGCCACCATTCCCTGCCCTGACCGAACGTTCCGGCACGCTTGAGATAATGCTGACTTCTGTTGCGTGGCTAGGAGCCCCGCTCGCCCCCTCCCCTCGTGCGGCAGTCACTGCTGTCCATTGGGCCTGGCATTTGTTTCCACAGGAGTGTGTGTCCTCATTGTAAGTGGATCAGGCCCAGCAGACACGCGTGGAGCCCTTCTCTCGGTGGCATTCGTCTACTTTCAGGGAGTCTCAGGGAGAGGACTGTCACCCTCCCACTGTTAGGAAGGTCTCTGTACCATGGACGGGCGTGGGCCTCCCCACAGCACTCCCCTCACACCCTGACCTTGGCCTCACAGGTGATACCACCACCTTTGTCACGGGAAGCCCCACACTGCCCTCCCGTGCTGCTTCTGGCTGGAGCTTCTGCCTTAAAAGATAAAGAGCCACAAAGAGCCTTATTAGTTCTCAGTTTCCTTGTGTCGTGGACCCTTCTCAGGATCTTAGTGTTGGGGATATTCTCTCAGAAAAATGCACGTGACTTACACTCTGGTCCTTCGTGTGCCTTCGGGATGGGGAGGTTGCAGACCTGTGCATCCTTAGAGTTAGACGGACCCCAGGTTGAGAAGCCCTGCCCTGGTCCTAAGCCTCTCATCGGCACCTGAAGAAATGTCTCCAGAGAGCGTAGAGCACAAATGAGACTGGAAGCCAGGGCTCCCATCCCTGCTGCACCACCAGGCAAGGTCCTTAGCATTGTCTTCAGTGTCCCCTAGTAGGTTGCCGCCTGGGAGAACACTTCTGCCCTTGTATCTGTGCTATGTCAACCTAGGCGACAGGCCGCCTTTCTGAGAACTCACGGGCTACTTCCTCCGGACATGGCCAAGTAAGTGAGGAGGGTGTGGAAGAAGGGAGGGGAGGCTTCTGAGCAAAGCATGGACCTCTGGCTGCCGAGGGCTGGAGCTCAGTCTCTCTTAGGGCTGCCCTGCCCCCGCTGCAGTCCTCAACAGTCCATGCATTATGAACTTGGAGGAGGGAGTCTGCCGTACCTGACAGCACCCCAGCCAGGTCTCCACCCCCACCTCTTGAGCCCCTTGTCAGCTAAGAAGAATTGTTGGGCATTCTACCATTTTATAGGTGGTTGGGACTGGCAGGAGGCCGCCATAGAGGTTCTTTAAGATCTGGGCAAGTCCAGAGTGTTGAAGCCAAACCTATGTCTTCCAGTCCTAACTGCCTTTCTCATGAACCTTAACCTCTTGCTCTGACTGACTTAGCCTGGGATGTACTCTGAAGCCAGGCGCCTAGCCACACCAGTATTTCACGCTCCCTCCAATTAAGCAGACAGCTTTCCCCTTTGAGGGCGGCCTCCTGCTGGAGTGAGAGAGCTGGGGTGGAGACAGGAGCATCCTGGTTCTCTAGCTGCTGGGCTGTGCCCTGGCTGGAAAGCCCTTCGCCCGCTGAGCCTCATTTCTCCCACCCCGCTCGGAAGGTGTCGGAGGGTGTGGCTCGGGGCAGCAGAGGTCCCAGTTCCTCCCCTGCCGGCTGCTGGAGCCTGCAGAAGCGCCTGGCCCTCTGCCCCTGGCTGGTTGGGCTGTTCAGTGGGAGCGCAAGCAAAACTGGGAGTTTTTATCACCATATTTTTGTATTACAATCATGTCATTCTGAATGAATGATTCTGTGTAGTTCGTAAATTAGTTTCCTATTGCCATGTACTAGCACCCAGTTTCTATTTATCACCCAGTATTTGAGCTCCTGTGCTTAGCAACCAAAACGCTGTGAGAGAATCAGGAGGCTGTCCCTGTCCTTCAGCAAGCGTGTAATTGGGGGGCGGTGAGAGCGGCACCCACAGCATGCTTAGTGGGGGAGGTCTGTGGTCATCCTGGGCCTGCTCCCTGGGAGGAGGTGTGTGAGGGCCTCTTGAAGGGTGAGTGCTAGCTGAGTGGACAGTGAAGGACAGGTTTGGGCCTGGGACGGGCAGGGTGCTCAGCCAGTCCGGCAGTGCTGAGCCCAGAGCAGAAAGGCTGTCACCTCAAGAAGACTGACTTGCGGCTGAGTCATCTTGTCTGGAATTTTTGCTTGAGCCACTGACGATCGTGAGGTTTGGCTTTGGTGTTTTGGGGTGTGATTTAAAGCTGCCATTGCAGCCATTAAGTACCTCCTGTGTGCCTCGTATTCCCTATTCCACCCACTGTCACTGGGCTCCACATCCTGCGCAGTGGACATTTCCATAGTTGAAGCTGAGCAAACAGGCTTGGAGGGACTTGACTTGGTAAAGGTCGAAGCTAGTGATTGGTAGAGCGGGGCTGTGGACTTTAGGTCTTCCACTCCAGAGTTCCTGTCCTTGACAGAGTGCCAACTCTTCACTGCTCCGTAACACACGCTCTGAAAGATGCTCCCCCTCGCCCCCAATTTGGGACCTGCCTCTGGGTTTCTACCTGGTTTTGGTCTCCTGTTCAGGGCGCAGAGACCATGAAACTCCTGGTGGGTACGCTCTGATAATCCCTAGGCTTTTGCTTATTAACACCATGCCCCTTCTTTAGACCTGGAATTGGAAAACACTGTTCCCCCATTTGTTGTCTCTACCCCCATTTATTTTATTCTGACAAAAGGACCCCCACATACTGGGCTGGGGCTGCTCCTGGCACAGTGCCCATGTGCTTGCCCTACTCTGGGCATTGCTCTTGCTAGCCGAGCCTTAGAGGAGTGATGCGTCAGAAAGCTTGGCGGTCGTCCTTCTGACAGGTTAGAATCGACAGGAGCGTTGGGGCCACTGAGCCCCCGAGGGCAGGCATGCTGATAACTGAGTATGGAAAGCCAGCTGCTTTGTTTCGTGTATTAAACAAGTGAAGCCAATATTACTTAGAAATAGAGGCCTGCCCTCTGGGACCCGGAGATTACCTTGCCTCTGTGTCTGCACAGCATGACGTGCTGAAAATCAGTACCTGAGCCTCAGTTTGCTCACCTGTAAAATGGAGAGAATTGCTACATGGTTCTTTGGACAAAGGAGGCATTGCATATTAATCTTGCATGGTGTCTAGCATATCCAATGTATCATTAGCTACAGTGAAATACCACCACACAGAACTGCAGGGAGAATTTAAGACAGGGTGAGTTCGGCCACCCATGCAGCGGTCCCGCAATCAGAGTTTACACTGTGCTTTGGTCTACGAGCACGTCAGCCAGATGGCTTTCTTTTTGGTGTGTGAGCTCATTTGGTCCCCAGCCCCATCATTGCTTACGCCCACCGTAGCTCTCCCCAGCTTCTGGTCTCCACATAGTGGCCTTATAGGGACAGTTTTGTTCCCCACTTTCCTTGCACAGACCAGACAGGTGCTTGGCTGGTGGAGGCACTTGCCAGAGGCTCCTCGCTGCCTGGTCGGCACCACATCCCCATTTGTGCTCTGGACCCCAGACCTGTCAGAGGCACCTAAGTCAAGCCTTCATGAGCTTTTTTTTTTTTTTTTTTTTTTTTAGTGAATCTGTTTAGTATTTATTTTTCTTATTTATTTATTTATTTTTAATAGAGATAAAGGAAGGGAGAAAGAGAAACATCAATGTGAGAAACATTGATCGGCTGCCTCCTGCACACTCCCTACTGAGGATCGAGCCTCAAACCCTGGCATGTGCCCTGACCGGGAATCGAACCAGGACTTCTCAGTGCTCAGTCCACTGAGCGACACCGGACTCAGTGAATCTGTTTATAAACGAAAGGCTTAAATGAGTCTGAAACGTGTTTAACCTCTTCTCATCTCTGTAGAGAGGGGATGTTGCATGCCAACAGCAGGAGCACATCTCTCCGAGCTTCTGTTTCCTCGTCCCAACTTGGGGCGGCCACAGCTCCTACCTCCAGATCGTTGAATGACGTGAGGCGGAAGATGGAAAACACTTGGTCCACTTTGGGACACAGTGGTGGGGGGCAGCGCGTTGGGTTGACAGTTGCCTGACTGAGTTGTCGACGCACACGACGCGCTCTGTCTGGATAGAACAGGCCTGGCATGTGTGAAGTGCATGGCGAGTGATGCTGTCGTGATCATTATAGAGAAATCAGGAGGTCGGATGTGTTGAGGGAACCTGATCTGAGAGCTGAAAGAAGGAAGGGCAGAATGGGCCAGCACACCTCCCGGGTCACCGACACCTTCCCCTCAGATGCAGGCTGTTAGAACCACAAGCTGAGCGGCTTTGAAAGCACCAGTGACTATCGCCGTGGACAGGCTGGGCAGCAAAGGGGCTGCACACTCTTGGATTGAGTGCTGGCTCTGCTACTCCACAGTCTATGATGAGGGCCGGCTTGCTCCGTCTCTCTGGGCCTACTCCCTTCTTCAGATGGGCAGACCCATCTCCGCAAGGTGCAGTGACCGGGAAAGTGGAGATGGGGTGTGTACAGGTGTCACCTGTAGGGTTATCACACCACCACTTTGCTCAGTGGGTGTGGCTTGGCTCTCTCGGGAGGACTGTGGTCAGAGGTAGGGCCACTGAAAGGGACAAGGCCAGCCCTGATTGAAGCTGGTAACTGAGAGCAAGCCCAGCCTGTGCTGTCGGGGAGCTGAGGCGTGGCCTCTCTAGGATGAAGGGCTGGGGCCTCCGTCGTTTACTGTCCCCTGAGTGCCTGGGAGGGTCTGCTGCTGCTTCTGCCCAGGACTGTGTGGCCTGGGCTTCAACCCTGGCAGTCCTGTTCTTGGTGTAGGAAGGACCACTCCTGTCTTGCAGTGAGATTTCTGCCATTAGCTTGCTGGAAAGCTGTACCTCTAATGGGAGACAGGAGAGAGACTCAGAGTCCAGGTCCTCTCCATGGAAGACAGTACCCCTCGTTTTCCCGTCCCTGCCCATGGGGTAAAGCCCACAGACCAACCATACCAGGAGGGCCAGCGCCAGTGCCAAAGGTGGAGGGAGGGTGGAGGAGCCTGTGGGAAATGTCAGCCTTGATTCCTGGCAAGGGACCCGGGGATCTCAGCGTCATTGCGTGCTGGTGTCTCAGGAGCTCTTGCAGGGTACCGGGCTGTCGGTTTGACCTTCCACAGTCACACTCTGTTCCACTGTCTTATTATGTAAAAAGGGACTCTGGCTACTGAATCTCTGCCTCCTTGACCACACTGCCTTTCAGCCTCCATGGCCCACCATCCTGCTGGTGATCATCCTTTTGAGGAGGTTGTCTTAGCTTGGGTCCTACCAGGGGAGGGAGGAAAGCAGTGTTGAAGGGTCATAACTGGTCCCCGAGATTAGCAGATCACATATGACCACACAATTTACCTGGCTTTTCTTACCCTGTTTCACGAGGACCTGGAGTGTCTTGGATGGTGAGGTCCTCCCCAAGCTCTCCCTCCCCCAGCTCCTGGTTGCTCTGCTTTGTCTACCGAAAGCAGTAGGCATGCTGCGTGAAGCGGATGCGAGGTGCCTGCCGCGTCATCGAAGGACATGCGCATGATGGTTTTATCTTTGCAAGCCAAACACTGAGATGCAAGGCCCACCACCAGGTTTTGCGGAAAGGACTCAATGGGCAGGGAAACAGAAGCAGCAGAGGAAAAGGTTGGGCCTGAGAAATCCAGTATTTTCTTTCCTGATCAGATAGCTTTCCGGCGCCTTGGTCATCTGTCCCTGCTTCACCCACACGCAGATGCTGTCGCAGCACCTGTGCAGCCGAGGGCGGGATCACGGTCTCACCTCCCAGAGGCCTGACAGGGGTGGGGAATCCTCCATGTCCACTGTCTGTGGGAGAGTCCAGAAAAGGCCCGGGTCTGGGTGTCTGGACTGCTCGCTGCTCCATGGCCTTTCTTGTTGATTCGAGTGTACTGTTTTTCCATTACAGAGCATGGCAGCGTGAGTGTACTCAGCACTAAAAATACAGAGGGAAAGGGGGGAGAAGGCACACCCATGACAAGTACATCACTGTGGTGTGTTTTTTGCCAGATTGTCCTGTACTTGGAGGCTCCGAGTTTTACCTAGTTATGGTCACACTCTGGCCAGAGCTTGTAGCCTGCTTTCCCCACTTACCGCAGGGAAGCGCTTCTGCCATGATGCTGTTCAGATGGCCACGCACCTTCTCATTTCCTCTGTATCACTGAGTGGACGGGTCATTTGCCTAAACCTCTTATTTTGTGGATTGTTGCCTGGTAGTTTAAATATACTTCAGTGAACATGTGTATTTATGAAGCCCTTTTCATTTTGGGACGATCAGTTAAGATACATTTCCAGCAGTGGAACTGGGGTCTGCAGGTCTGAACACGTCGGCAGCTCCGAACACACTGCCAGGTTCTTCCCTCCTCCCGGGCCTGTCCCTTTCCTGGTACCCTCACCTGCTACAAGCAGGGTCGGCGGTCAAATGGCTGAGGACCGTGGCCTGTTTAAATCTCATGCGTTCATCATTTTTGGGGGGGACAAATGGCTGGGAGAGGGTGGGCTCATCGAGTGTGTCAGTTCCTGCTGTGGGCCAGGTACTTTTTAGTTATTCCCCTCAAACCTCAAAATAGAGCTCTCCCCATTTCTCAGAGGAGGAAACGGGGGCTGACAGGAAGTAAACTGTTCGATATCTCTGTACCCCGCTGCCTCTCGTGAGGACTAGCCAGGCATCTCCCCAGGACCTGAGGACGACGGCCAGTGTTGTCAGACCACACAGGCAGCAGGTACTGGGGAAGGCGCTGGGCTGGGAGGGCACCCCTCTCACACTGCAGAGAGCTCACCAAGTAGCCAAGCCCATGTCGGGGTTTCAAGGACAGAGTGAAAGGCTTGTCTGATCAGTCGTTTGGGGAGAGCCGCACTTTGAAGCTCCTAAAAGACTTACTGCCGCTCAGATGGTGTTGCTGCGCTGGGTGCCGCCCTGCCTAGGATAGGGGGCTGTACTCTGCCCGGGCCAGGCTCAGACTTGGAGAGCTGGGCTGGGGTGAGGGCTGGCCCAGGGATGACCTGTAGGTGCTTGTATTCCAGGCCCCTAGGAAAACAGGTCCTTGAAGGCAGGCAGCTTGTCTTGTTCCTGAGGCCCAGCACCAAGGTGATTGACTCCCAAACCGTAGCTAGTAATAATAGAGCGGGGACAGAGGACTTAAATTTGTCCGCAGCCCAGCGGCAGAACCTTTTGACTCCGCCCCGGCTCTGGCTCCAGAACTTTAAGCCTGACCACGCCAGCAAGGGCCCCGGCTCCAGGCCTCCCCTAAGACGGAAGAGCCTGGGCGACCTAGTAGTACCAGTTTCAGAGGCCAGTGCCTCCCTCTTCTTGTCTCTTAAAATGAGGTCCGTGAACTCGAGGGAGTTGCTTTGAAGTTTCAGGGCAGCATGATTAGAGGGGATGGGGAAGGAAATGTGAGGGGACCAGGCTGCCAAGGCCTGTGGGGACGGACAGCGAGGGCCCAGTGGCATTTAAACAGCAGGAGTCCATGAGAGAACACAGGATCCAGTCAGATTCGTATGCCCGGGTGCCCCGCCCAGGTCTGCCCCTCAGTCCACGGGACCTCGGGCCTCGGTTTCCTTACCCGAATAGTAAGAATGTGTGTTTGCGGCAGGGAGTGAGGGTGAAGCTACATGTGCTTCAGATGAAGTCAGAACCCTTCTCTCCCGGCCCCCAGCACATCTCAGCTCGCGCGTTCGTCGGCTTGGGTGCTGGCGCCTAGCGGGGGGTCTGGAGCCGGAGCCACCCCAAGCCCACTGACCAGTGTCCACTCGTGCCCTGCCTTCTGTCTTCCAGGTTGATCCTCGGGACCCACAGTCTCATCAGTCTCACAGGACAGCAGAGGTCCAGGCGGTGGCTCGGCCGGCTGGCGGTCCCAACAGCTGGAGCTCCAGCAATGTGAAGCTTTGTTTGGGTTTTCCCCTTCTTTAGTTTTGCTTAAATTTTTTTTTATTATTATTATTATTTTGTCTTTCACTTTTTTTCTTTTTATTTCTTTTTTAATTTAAACAATTTAAGACTTCAAAAGAGCAGAAGCTCTGCTGTGGACAGGCACCAATTTCTTTAAAGAAATTTAATACGGACAAAGCATATGTATAAATTTCATTTTTAATTTTTACAAGGGGTTAGGGAGCTATTTTGATTTTGTCTTTTATTTTCCCTGTCTTTCTTTTACTCATTTCTCAGTTCTGCTTATAACCCCTCACTTCCCCCAGAGAAGACCCGCCTCTCCATGGAGAATGTGGGCATTTCCCCGGGAACAGGGGCGTGGAGACGGGAGGAGGCCTCTGGGCCATCTTTCCACCAGACGCAGGAACTGCCAGACTGCTGAGCGCTCCTGGCCAGCCCTTTGCCTTGGATGAAGAACCACCTGCAGGAAGACCAGGGTTTGGCCAGAACTCAAGAAAGAAGCTCTCAACTGTGGGTGTGTGCTCTTCAGGCTGTCGGAAGCCCCAGGCCACAGCAGGACTTACAGTGGTGGGAATCCATTCCCTCCGCTGCCCTTTATAACTGGGATCCCTGGGGGGAGGGGGACTGGACAGAAGTGACCATCTCCCACTTCCTGGCAGTGAGCGGTCAGTCCACTCCAACTACAGACCTACTTTTCTGTTAGTGATCTTTCTTTCTGAAGATCCCCAGGAAAAAACTGTTGTGCCAAACCTCTGCCCGGACACTGTGGGGCCTTCAGCAGGCATCTGCCGTCACTCCTATGCGCTCAGCACCATCACCGACTGGCTCCTGTATCGTCCTCCTCCGACGTGCCCACCACACACGCAGGCTGTCACAGAGACTGCCTGGGTCCTCGCGATCCAGTGGCGACAGTGCCGTAAGAACAGGTGCCCTGGCCTGGCTGTCACTGCGGTGGAGGGTGTGCCGTACGTGCTGGGTCTGACTGTCGCACCGTCTCCCTCACCCCAGGGCTGTGCTGTTCGGTGCCCTGTTTTGGTGTAAATGTGTCTGATGGGGAAAGGATGGAACCGCCGAGAGCAGGGAGGTGCCCGGGCAGACGCCTGCAGCCTTTAGGTTCCTGATTGTGGGTTTGGCAGCCGAGCTTCCCCAGCCGAGTCTGTCAGTGTAGCTGATCTTCACTCTCCCTCTTCACAGGCTTCTGAACCGCATTCTCTGCCACGCAGGATGGAACCCCTCCTCTGCTGTCTCAGAAGCTGTTCACCCTGTGACAGCAGCAGGAAAGGATCGTTGGGAAAGGGGAAGGAGTTCTTTTGTATTTATTTTTGGTTTTGTTTTCTCTAAACCAGCACAGGATCAGTAGGGGAGATGGCTGGAGGGCTTTCCCCACAGCTGCAGTCCTGGTCCTGCGGCTCTGGGAGGCTGGGGGAGGCCAGCACAGTGTCAGCCGAAACTCACATTCCTTCAGCCTTTTCTCAAGCCCTCAGATACCACCGATGCTTCCTCCAGGGCAGATAGTAGGCTGTGATTAGCAGGCTCCCAGGGGCTGCAGGTGGTAACCAGGCCCTTCCATTCCTTGGCTGAAATCCTTTGTACTCTCCTGTCTCTGGTCTCTTCTGACTCCTCTGGTGACCTCCTGTGTGTCCTCTGAGCTGCAGCTGGGCGGTTGGGGGCACGGCGTCCCTCGCTGCAGTGCGCACACCTCTGCCCCACAACCCTGCCTTCCCTCGCCAGCTGTCTCTGCGAGCACATGGGGAAAGCAGTCCCCAGACGCGGCACCCCAGCTCTCCCTGGCTGCAGCGCCGAAGCCCCTAGTGGGGGCTCGAGCCTAACAGGTTCCGCAGCCTGCTTATAGTTTTCTCCTGCCCTCCCAGCGCAGCTCTGTCTAAGGTCCTGGCGCCGCACTGCTCTCCCTTTGTGACTTTTCCTGCTATCCCCCGTAGTGACAGGGTGTCCATGCCTGTTGGGGGAGGGGGCAGCCTGGGTAGCCAGCGTCCAGGCACCCTTGCCTTGTAGGACTCCCCGCCTGCTCTGGCTTGGTGGCAGGACCTCCTCCGGAGCCCCGAGGGCCAGCTCCTGAGCCCCAAGTGCCTGTCTCTCCCTCTGCTCCCTCCTCGCTCTCTCCCTTGTCCACCTGAGGCACCAGGCAGCCAGGTGGGGTCCATCTTCAGTGCATGCTGGCCCTGCCCAGTCAGTGGACTAGCCTGGGGTGAGGCCCAGGTGGCTCCTGTCGCCTTTCGCAGCCACTTGCCACCTGTCTCACCTCTTCTGCCTTTTCACCCTCTCCACCCAGGTCTCAGGCCTGGCGGCAGCTCTGCACTGCCTCATCACCAAGTTTGTTAAGCTTGTCCCAGTTCCAGAAGTTTCCACACCTTAAGATAGCGTCTGTCATTCTCTTCTTTAATCTATGAAAAGGAGAGCCTGTTGGAGGGAGGGTCTGGGCCATAGCCCTGAGGGCAGGAGCATGGTTCCCTCAGTGTGAGGAGTCAGCAGGACAGATCATAGTGCCTTATTCCATTGCCTTCCCCTGACCAGACCCCGCCCTCAGGAGCGTGTGCTCCTCCCTCATTGTGTCCATCTGTCTTACACTCCCATTCACAGACAGCCCGGTGGGAACTCCCTCCCCTCCCCTCCCTGAGGGCCGCAGCCAGGCACACATCCGCCCACCCGGCCAGGCGCCGTCCAGCAGCATTAGCCGAGGACGGGCGAACCGTCATAGACAGGTGCACTCTGCTCTTCTACCCAGCACATCCCTGCCGCTTACCTCTAGCCGGGAGGATGCTCAGTCTGCTCATTGGAGCCTGCGCCATCTGACCCCTTCTGGGCACTGGGGCGAAGGTTGCGGGCCTCCGCCTCGGCTCACCCCTGAGGCTCTGGGACAGGAGGGAACCCTTTCCTCCTGCCCGCGTGTGGTTTGCCCCGCGTGGCTGCCTTTCGGAGGGAGTGTATATGTTTACTTGAGAAAACCCTGTTTACAGCCAGAGGAGAATCGTGCCCAACACTAGGTGGAGAGTGACTCGGGACAGGGCCTGGCCTCTGTGGCACTGCTGCAGTGGCCCCAGAGCGAAGGAGGCAGAGATGCCAGGGCCGGGGCGCTCCCTGCAGCCGTCTGCTCCCTGACCCTGCGGTGCTGAGACCACTGACCACCTTCCTCACAGCCGCCTGGCCCTGACATCCGCCTCATTCCTCCAAGATTCTCAGCTCCTCACATACCAGTTGCCTCCTAGAGAACCAGTGATTGGAGCAATAAGATTTTTTTTTTTTTTTTTTTTGCTTGAGTCTTTTTCGAAGAAAAGGAAAAGAGCTAACATGGGACTCTCCTCTTTATGCTGTTGGCTGTTTACCTTCGTAGAAGACAGACGGACGGACGTCTGAGTTTCAGCTTGGGGGGATCTTTTGGAAGCTTGGAGAAGCAAGAGTCAGGCTCTCACGCCCCTGAGAAGGGGACCCTGACTGCCCCCACCATGCTCCATGCCCCTTGGGCTCCCAGCCCCACCCTCCAGACGCTCCTCCCATCCTGATCCTGCCGGTGCCCCGCACACACCCGGGGGCGCTGGCGGCTCTGACTCTAAGTGGGGCTCTTCGGTTATTGCCCCCATGACTCCTAACCCCTTCCTAGGTCTGCCTGGTGGCCCCGGACAGACAGCTGCTGGAGTCTCCTAGGAACTGGTGACCTGACAACAGCCAAGCTCGAGCCATTCGGTTTTTCAGGGTCGGGGCTTGTGGCTGAGGCACAGCCCTCAGGACACACGGGCCATCTCTGATCTGCCCCCGAGTGTGGGGAGTGGTGCCACGCGGGCTGACTAAGCACCCGCAGCCATGATCAAGCGATAATCCACTGTCATTGGCTGCCCAGAGCCCCCAGATTGCAGGGGGTGACGGAAGCCACAGGAGGAAGGGACATTTAAGGCATCTTTTGCGCCCCGGGGGCCTCTTTCCATCAGCAGGGGAGTGTGTTGCGATGGTTGAACAGTCACGTGGGCCATTTCAGTGTGAGGGAAGTTTAACCCCGGCTCAACACTGTTTCAGATACTAGTCAATAACTCTATCTTCCTTTATTTTCTTTTTTTGCACAGAAGCTGGTAATCTAGGACCTACGTGTGAACAACTTTATGAGTATTTTTTGTACTTGGTTTACTTGGTTGGTCTGATACGTGATATTTAAGTTCCTCGAGCACTGTGGAGCCCCTGATGTGTATGAATGACTGAGGCTTTGTAAATTAAGGGACGTTTGTGTGAATAAAGTTATTTGACGGGGTCAAAGAAGCCATATGTGATTTGAAGTTGTGTTTGTGGTTTTGTCGTCACCTGTTGGGGAGGGAGAAGAAGACAGCCCAACAGCTTCCCAGTCCCCATCCCCAGTCCCGGGTCCCAGCGAGGGAGCAGCATGGGAGAAAAGGACACTCGCTGCTCAAGAAAACCACCTGCTGTCCTTCAGCTGGTCCCACCCCACACCTGGGAACAGGTGTCCAATGTGGGGGGCCTGCACCTGGGAGCAGGGATCCGCACCACGCTGTCGGCCCTCGGCCCACATGGCCAGTCTTCCCACTGCTTCCGCAAGTTCTGCCTTCCAGGAGGCTTAACGTGGAGATCGGAAGGGCCTCCAGACCACAGCAGCAGGGCCAGGGCGGAAGAACTGTGGGCTGAGAAGTAGCCCTCAGGCCCAGGCCTGGAGAGCAGAGGGCTCTAATCAAGGCCACAGAAGTGGGTCTCGGGGTGCAAGAAAGAACAGCTAGCCCATCTCCCTCTGGCCAACAGGCCACATTCCCCCGGGAACAAGGACTGGCACTTAGTAAAAGCCAGGCATCCTGATACCTCCCCTGGCCTGTGTGGCAGGTGTGTGGGCCCCCTTGCCGAAGAGAAGTCCAGGCCCCTGGGTGAGTGAATGCTTGGTGCTCTGGGAGGACGGGGACTTCCGTCACCTGCCCCAGGGCAGGTGTCTCATGCACATGCCCTTGTGTGAAAGGGGTGATGGTCGCCTTCAGAGCAGCTGAAGCTTCAATGAGAACCTGGTACTGGGCCCAGCACTTAGTAGGCTCTCAACAAATGATTCTGTAGTTTCCTTTCCCCAGACAGGTTTGGGATTCTCCCAGTCTGCTGCGCGCTGAGCCCTGACTCCTGTATCCCGCAGCCTTGGGAAAGCTCATCAATCCAGTAAGGGTCGATGTTTGACATGGGACCCACCACTCGGGCCTTTTCTCAGGAGACCTGGTAAACGCAGGAATCAAAGCTGCAGGAGGACAGAGTCAGGACTTTGGAATGTGTGTCAGAGGAGGAGATAAGACAGGCTTCCTGCCTAATCTGAGCATGAGCAAGCTGCATTCCAGGCCCGGGCCTGGGTGTCCAGCGCCTGCTGGGCATGGACTTCTTGCAAAGGATACTTCTGTGCTTAGCCTGGAGCTTGGAGAAGGACAGCCCACAGGTTTGGGTTTTTTAAAGAACTTTGTTGAGATAGTTTACCCTTTGGGAGTGTTCATGTTAGTGGTTTTTAGTTTATTCAGTTGTGCAATCATCACCACCCAATTTCCAGAACATTTTTATCACTTCAAAAAGAATCAGACCCATTAGCAGTCCCTTCTCATCCCCTCCCAGCCCCTAGCAACTGCTAATCTACCTTTTGTCTATGGATTTGACAATGCTGGGTGTTCCATATAAATGGGATCATGCAGTGTGTGGCCTCTGTGTCTGGCTTCTCCCGCTGCCCAGTGTTTTCAAGACTCACCCATTGCACTTACTGGTGTTTCCTTCCTTTTTATTGCTGAATAGTATTCCGTCGTATGGAAATACCACGTGTTTATCCATTCCTCAGTTGATGGACATCTGGGGTTTTCTCCATTTTTTTTTTTTTTTTTAGCTAATAATAATGTTGCTATGGACATTATTATACAAGGTTTATTTTGCATAGATCTATTTTGTTTTCATTGCAGTTTACATTTAATAACATTTTGTATTATTTTCAGGTTAGACCTATGTTTTTAATATCCTTGGGCACATCTTTATCCAGCAGTAGAATTGCTGGGTCTTATGGTAACCAACGTTTTGAGGAACTGCTCAGTTGTTTTCCAAGAAGTCTGCACCATTTTATATTCCCAGCAGGAATGGGGGGTTTCCACATCCTTGCTAACACTTACTACTGTCTTTTATATTATAGCCATCCTGATGGGTATTACAGGTGTCTACACCATTGTAATATTAATAGCAGATAAGGGGAGAAATACAATGGGTGCTATAGGTACTTGATGCAGCCACTGGTCCAGCAAGTACTGGGTGCCTAGCAGAGCTCAGAGAACATAGCCCAGCTCTGTTCCTTACTGGCCCTTTGACCTTGAGGTAGATCACCTTTCTGACTTCATTTTCTCATCTGCAAAGCAGTAAATATGCACTTCATAGGATGGTTGGCAAGACTAAAAATGTTCATGTGAAATACATGATGGGCACGCCTTCAGTGAGCATTTCCCTCTGTGTCCAAGGCCCCATGGAGTTTACCAGGGCAGGGTTCAGAAATGGAAGAGCTTTGGGGAGCTCTGTGATGAGGAGCTAGGGACACCTCACTGTAACTGCGTCTATTGAGTGCCCAACTAGACAGGTGAGAGAGGTGTCACCCAGGCCCTGGAGGGAAGGCTCTGGTGGGCCTGAAGCAGGCCCGTGTTCGTTCCCGGGGAAGGCGAAGTTAGACATCCAGGCCCTCCCTCGTTGACCTTTCCCTTCTGACCTGCTGGCACCTGCCCATCCGACTCCAGTGTCTGGCTTCATCCGTTGGTAAACCACTGTCCCAGCCACTCCCAGTGCTGGTGAACCAGACAGAACCTGCAGGCAGGAGCGCCAGGTCCAGAGGGGAAGGATTCAGAGAAGACAGATACGTTGTGGCCTGCTGGGCCTGAAAGGGAATCTCCACGGGCTGTGGAGCAAGGCCGTCACGGAGACTTGCTGGAGGAGTGGGCTTGAGAACTGCACTCAGTCCAGCCTGCTGCCTGACCTGGGCCCCTGGCCTCCGCCAGGACGTGCTGCGGCCCTCAGCCTGCAGTGCCCTGACGGACTGCAGCAGGCAAGGCATTCTCGTCCTCTGCGAGCAGGCCTTCCCACCTGCAGAGGCAGCATCTCCCTGCCTCCCCGGAGGTCTTTGCCTCATCATATCCCAGCCCGGGATCCAAAGGAAGACCCTTTGGCATTGAAACCCCCTTTCCCCAATTCAACCTCACACACAACAGATTTCCTTTTAAATCACCAGAACAGGTCATGGTGCAAAGGCCCCTATAGATTTCCATCGCCCTTATGATACTACCCAAACCCTCCCTTGGCCTGTAAGGCCCCCTTCACCTTCCTCCTGCTTACTCTGTGGCCATACAAAGAATGAAATCGTATCATTTGCAACAGCATAAATGGACCTAGAGGGTATTATGCTCAGTGAAGTAAGTCAGTCAGAGAAAGACAAATACCACATGATTTCATGTGGAATCTAAAGAACAAAACAAAACTCTAGCCATCTTGACCTTATTGCTGTCCTTCATGCACACACATGACATTTCCATCACAGGGCCTTTGCACTGGCTGTTCCCTCTGCCTGGAATGCGTTACTTCATTGTTTCATACAGGCCTCTGCTCATACACCTGAGAGATCTTACCCAGCCCCCTTATAAACACTTCATTACCATACCTCTCTCTTTAACATATTTTTTCTTTAATTGTTAATCTTATTTTGGTTTCAGGTGTATAGCTCAGTGAATAGACAATCATATACTTTACATAGTGTTCCCCTCTTTATATCCAGTACCCCAATGGCCTCATACATAGTTATCGCAATGTTACTATGTGCCCCATGCTTTACTTACATCCTCATGACTATTTTATATCTACCAATTCGTGCTTCTTCGTCCCTTCACTTCTTCACCCAGTGCCCCAACCCCCTGTGGCAACCACCAGTTCACTCTCTGGTCTATGAATGTTTCCATTTTGTTTTGTTCTTTAGATTCCACATATAAATGAAATCATATGGTATTTGTCTTCCTCTGAGTAACTTACTTCACTGAGCATAATACCCTCTAGGTCCATTTATGCTGTTGCAAATGATACGGTTTCATTCTTTGTATGGCCAACTAATATTCCATTGTATATATGCACCATAGCTTTCTTTATCCACTCATCTACTGATGGCTCTTGGGTTACTTCCATAGCTGGACAATTGTAAATAACACTGCAATGAACATAGGATGCATATATTCTTTCAAATTAGTGTTTTGAGTTTCTTCAGATAAATCCCCAGAAGTGGAAGGTCAAAAGGCAGGTCCATTTTTAGTTTTCTGAGGAAGCTTCATACTGTTTTCCACAGTGGTTGCACCAGTCTGCATTCCCACCAACAGTGCACAAAGGTTCTCTTTTCTCCACAGCCTCACCAACGCTTGTCATTTGTGAATTTACTGATAACAGCCATTCTGCAGGTGTGAGGTGACATTTCATTGTGGTGTTACTTTGTGTTTCTCTAACAATTAGTGACATTGAGCATCTTTGTATATGTCTGTTGGCCTTCTGTATGTCATCTTTAGAGAAGAGTCTATTGCGTTCCTCTGCCCATTTTTTAATTGGGTGGTTTTGGCTTTTTGGTGTTGAGTAGCATGAGTTCTTCATAAATTTGGGATACAGTAACCCCTTATCAGATGTATCATTGGCCAGTGTAACATTCCTTATTTTTCTTTACAGCACTTATCCCTAACAGAAAGTTGTATATATTACATACGTATATATAATACATACATGTATACAGCTGCTTCTTGACCTACAATGGGGTTACATCCTGGTAAACCCACCATAAGTTAAAAGTGCATTTAATACACCTATCCTACCAAACATCGTTGCTTAGCCTAGCCTACTTGAAACATGCTCAGAGCACTTACATTAGCCTACAATTGGTGAAATCATCTAACACAAAGCCTATTTTATAATAAAGTATTGACTATCTCGTAACTTATTGAATACTGTACTGAAAGTGAAGAACAGAATGCAATATGGGCATTGCTTTTGGACCATGGTCAAGTCGAAAAATCCTAAATTGAGCGCCGTCATAAATCGGGACCTGTCTGTAGTTAAATCATCTCTATGTCATTGCACAGTGCCTGGCATGGCTCAAGTAGGCATTCAGTACCTATTTATTAAGGAGATGGATGAGAGCACCTATGTCAGTCAGGTACAGGCCCAGCAGAGGGGACTTACTCAGGAGCCCGGGGGGGGGGGGGTGCTCTGAGACACGCACCCAGGGCTCTGAGCGCCGGTGCACCCTGGTGGCTTGGCCTGTCCCTTCTCTTCATTCCTGAGGCTTAGTCATAGTCCATCTCATTCTGATCAACCCCTGCAAGGAAGGAATGAAGCTAGCTGCTTCTCACCAGATGTGGATGAAGACACTAGTGAGCTTTGAATTCTTTCACCTGGAACAGGGATCAGCAAACTTCTTCTGTCACGGCCCATAAATACGACAGGCTTTGCAGGTCCTGACAGCACATAAACGGCCACAGACAGTGTGTAAACCAATGAGCGTGGCTATGTGCCAGCAAACTGGACATCTGGATTTCATAGAATGTTCACCGAAGTGTCAAAAAGTATGACTTTCCTTCGACAACTTAAAAAGTGTAAAAACCACACACCCAGAGCAGTCTAGGGCTTGCTTCTGTGAGTTGGGCCTGTGGGGACATCACAGCCCATACCTGATGGGAGTTCAGGGTGTGTCCCTGTGACACGTCAGGTCCATAGAGGTAAATGAGAGGTCATTGTGGCAGGGTGCTGACGAGGCGAGAGCCGGGCCCAGAAGCTGCTTCCCCTCCAGCTGGTCTCTGGTCTCAGCTCTGGGTGTGTGGGCGGGAAACGGTGTCAGGCGATGGGCGTCACCCACCCACTGACATGTTCATGAACCTAGAAGCGGCGAAGTATGAAAAACAATTGTGACAGGAGTCAAGACACTTGAACCCAGATGCAGCGTGGCCTCCTGCCCGCTGGAGTGATGTGGCCAGTTCTCTCCTCTTGGCCACATGGCACCGTGTACTCGGATCCAACAGAGGGCGTGGATGGCTCCTTCACCACTCAGTCTAGTGACCTCGGCGTGTTCCTCTCTGAGCCCCAGCTTTCTAACCTCTAAAATGGAAACAATACCAGCACCCACGTCATAGATTTTCTTGAGAATTAATGATAGTGCATATGTAATCCATAGCACAGTGCCCAGTGTGCAGTGGATTGTTCATCAAGGGAATCTATTGATGATATTATTGAAAAGGAGAAAACATCCTTTGAGATATTACTCAAAAAAAGGACTCGAAATGCAAATACTGTTAAGGAATGCTGTATATTTCACTACCCTCCAGGAGTGTCCCAGCGCATGAAGAGCTCCAAGAAGCCCTGTAGTAAGTCCTGTTTCTCAAGCTTCTTGGATCACCGGTGCCTCTCCATTGAACACCTGTTC
Source organism: Molossus molossus (assembly GCF_014108415.1). NCBI lineage: Eukaryota > Metazoa > Chordata > Mammalia > Chiroptera > Molossidae > Molossus > Molossus molossus. Next base: position 25,823,419 of record NW_023425399.1, read on the forward strand.
ACATCTCCTGATACCGGTGCTCTGTGGCAAATGCTACGGAACCCACTTTGGGAGATGCTAAATGAGTTCATCTCTGCAGTTCTCAGATCCTCTTTCCCTGTTTCACTCGGGGCAGGAATCACTCCCCTTGCAGGGCCTCCAGTACTTGCCTCTGCTTGGTCTACCAGTTCCTTGAGGGCAGATCAGAATATGCAGAATTTAATAACCGCGGTCTGGGGCCCCTGCCAACATGCTGTAGGGCCCTGGCCCAGACAGCTCCAATGTGGTGAGAACACAGAGAGCGACCTCCCCCCGCCAGCAGACCAAGGCCACTGCCAAAACCCTCGCATTCCTGGTCCCCACGTTGGCAGAGCCCAGCGCCCTCCAGCTAGTGTTTACCCGGTGCAGTGAGCAATTAGCATTCCACTGAGAAGCACCTGTATTTAGTGCGTCTGCACGCAGGCCCACCGCAGGACTGCCTGGGAGCCAGTCAGTTTTGTTATATGTAAAATGGGGGTAATAACTGCACCTGTGTCTGTGACAATTCGGTATGGCTGCCTAAACAGAAGACCCCAAGTCACAGCAGTTGAAGTGAGAGAGAAGTAGCTTTTTCTCTCAGATGAGTGTGAGGGGCGATCCGGGCCTGTTGTGCTGGCTACACCAGGTCATCAGGGATCCCATCTCCTTCCGTCTTCCGGCTCCAGCATCTTGAGCAAGAAGCTTCCATCTTCAAGGTCACCTTCTGGTCCAAGATGGCCGCTGGAGCTTTAGGCATGTTCTCATCCTGGGCAACAGCACAAAAAGGGAAGGAAGAGTCAGCCCGCCGCCTCCTTTCAGGAACCTTCCCTGAAGTCCCACACCACCCTTCCAGTTATGTCTCCGTGGCTAGAACTTAGCACATGGCCACACCTGACGCCAAGGAGACTGGGAAGCAAGCAGGCAGTGGTCCTGTTACTGAGGCTGAGGGGAGACTTGGTGTTGGGTAAGGCAAGTAGCCACTGTGCCCCCACAAGTGTGCTTCTGACTCATTCTAGTAAGGAACAGGCATTGCCATTAATAACAGTGCTGCAGGCCTGAGTTTTAAAAAAATAGAAAGATGCAGATTAGCCAGAGGGGATCCAGGGCACCTTGTTCAGAGCTGGGACAATGGCCACCGATGTGGCACAACCAGCAGAGCCACCTGACGCTGAGAGGATTGTAGACTCGGGTTCCTGTCTGTCTGCAGGTCATTTGTCCAGTAAATACATAATGAATGCCATCGGTGGGTCACTCTTCTGCGGCTGGAGATGCAGGAGAGATGGTGGGAGATGCCTAGTGGGGACTGAGTGCGTCTGAAGTAAGTGCCTGGGTTGGAATCCCAGTGCTGCCACGTGCTATGTGCTCCCGGGCAATTCACTTCACTTTTTTGAGCTTCGTTGTCTTCACCCCTAAGATGAAAAGCTGATAAACACCATCGCGAATTATTCTGAGGGTTCAATGAATTGATACAAATGAAGTGTTTTGAACACTGAAAAAAGCAGCCCTGATCTCTTCTTCAGTGGACCCTTGGAGATCCCTGACCCCTCCTTTGCTTTCCTCCTGCCCGTCCGAGCGTTCGCTGAGCACCTGCTACGCTGGGCACTGGGGATGCAGAGACGCAATACATCTGAACAGGATTCCCTCATCACAGGGATATCCCTGAGCCCTGCTGTGTGCCAAGCTCCGTGTCACAAGCTGACAGTCCTGAAGGGGATGAGGCAGAGGTGTGGAGTCAGGGCCGGAACACACAAAAGACATATCCTGAGAACTTGGGCTCGGGCACGATGGAGCTAAGGGGCCAAGAAACACGGGGTCTGGTCTCAGCCCTGTCGGGGGGAGGCAGCCTGTGGGCATCTGCGACATGATTCTAGATAGGCAGCCAGGCCAGGCCTGGGGACAGGGCCTGGGAAAGGAGGCCACCCAATTCTGGCACAGAAAAACAGTCTTTTATTTTCCTGTGTCATCAGATGAACAGTAATCTGGAAACAAAAGAGGGTTAGCCATGGACGTCTGTGCAGCCGGGCCAGTTGCCCTCCGCCCCGAGTCCAGCCAGTTCTCTGCTCTCGGGGCCCCACACTTGCTTCCCAGGACTGATGCTTCGACCCCTCCCCCACCCCTCCCTATTCTTGAGGCCCTCATACTCCCTCTCCAGCCAGCTTTGGAGAGTGCTTAAAAATGGTAAGTTTGCCCAGCTGGTGTGGCTCAGTGGCCTGAGCATCAGCCCATGGACTGAGGTCTGGGCTGCGGGCTCGATCCCCAGTGGACGTTATGTGGGAGGCAGCCGATCGATGTTTCTATCTCTCTGTCCTTTCCTCTCTCTCTCTCTCTCTCTCTCTCTCAAAAATCAATAAAAACATGTATTTTTTAAAAAATGGTGATTTCTACCCCGTTACTAATTTACTGCCTCAGCTCCTTCAATATGTTCTCTATGATAAGCAACAGAGTTCCTTTAAGTATTTCTCCTTTCAAGTGAGCACCCTTTTAAGCTCTCAGTGAAGGACTCTGAAGGACACTGCAGGAGAAAGAGGCTTCCTGCAGTTTCCAGCTCGGGGTGAGGGGTTTGCAGAGTATTCTACCCCAGGAACACCACGGATTGCAACCTTGCAGCCCCAGTCCAGCGATTACCTTCTACGGCTCTCCTGAAACCAAAGCCGCGTGGTTGCCTGTGTCCTGGAGGGTCTCACGCAGCAGCACTTCTCCCCCTGCACGCCCGTGTGTGACCCTGGTAGTCTGAGGGCCGCCTGCCCCGTTTCCCCCTGCCCATGACACTGTGTGCTGAGGCCTGCAGCCCCCACGTACGTACATTCCAGAAGGCTGCCTGTTGCAGGCCCAGAAACTCCAGACCGGCTCCAGCCTGGCTGAACCATCGAACTTCTCTGCTATCCAGTGGCTGAACTATACCTTTTCCCAGGGGTTTAGATTCCTTCCAAGTTTGTTTCCTTGGGCATTTATGAAAAAAAGTACAGCTAAGGACTTCCGGTTAAGCTGGCGGCCCAGGTCAACGGGGTATCGTGTCCTCCCACAACCACATCAGAGTTACAACTAAACTACAGAACCACCATCATTCAAAACTGCCTGAAATCACACTGAATGGAAGTCCTACAACTACAGAATTAAAGCAGCAGCCACATCGAGACTGGTAGGAGGGACGGAGGAGGAGGGGCTGGTCCCACACCCACGTGTGGCGGATAAAAATCAGGAGGACACCTCGGCTGGGAAGGTCCTTCCTGAGGACTGAGGGGTCCCCGTCCCACACCAGACACCCCACTCAGGGTTCCAGTGCCAGGAAGAGAATCCCCATCACTTCTGGCAGGAACTGAGGCTCAGGGAAGCTGAGGCGGCTGGAGCCCCAGGCAGCTCCTCTTAAAGGGCCTGCGCAGGGACTTACTCGGACTTATTCAAACTCGCATCCTCCAGGCCTCAGCGTGGGGGAGGCAGCTTGAAAGGCACCAGTGACATACAGGGGAGAACTAAGTTGTTTGGCATTGGAGCGAGGGCTGGAGAGGGGGCTTTCTCCTGGACAGACGTGCTATCAAAGGCCTTTGTTCCTTTGGTGAGCCCTTCCCTGGGGCGGCAGACAGCTGCCATATTTCAGACTCCAGCAACCTGGCTCACACTGTTTGTCCCACCCTGGTGATTCCCTGAAGCCCTGCCCCACCCAACTTTCAGGCCCACCCAAGCTGTTGCCAGTTGCTTCACCATAAGATTTGGCCGGTCATGGATCCTGCCTCAGGTTTTCCTAAATTCTTTCAAAAAAGTAGCATGTGGTCTCAGCTAGCCCCATACCTCTTGTTAAGTAATACATAGAAACAAACACAGGGAGGCAGCCAAAATGAGGAGACAAAGGAACGGGTTCCAAATGAAAGAATAGAACAAAACTCCAGGAAAAGAACTAAGCGAAATGGAGATAAGCAGCCTAACAGATGCAGAGTTCAAAACACTGCTTATAAGGATGCTCAATGAACTTAGGGCCTCAAGAGCATAAAAAAGGAGCAGTTAGAAATGAAGGATGCATAGTCAGAAATGAAGGAGGCACTAACTGAAATAAAGAATAATTTACAGATTCAATAGTAGAGTAAGTAAAGCCAAGAAGCAAACCATCGGTTTGGAATATAAGGAAGCAAAAAACACCCAGTTAGAACAGCAAAAAAGCAAAAAAGAATCCAAAAAAATGAGGACAGTGTAAGGAGCCTCTGGGACAAATGCAAGCGTGCCAACATTCACATCGTAGGGGTGCCAGAGAAGAAGAGAGAGAACAAGAAATCGAAAACCTATTTGAAACAATAATGGCAAAAAACTTCCCTAACTTGGTGAAGGAAACAGACATACATGTCCAGGAAGCACAGAGTCCTAAACAAGGCGAACCCCAGGAAGCCCACACCAAGACACATCATCATCAAAATGCAAAAGTTTCAAGACAGAGAGAATCTTAAAAGCAGCAAGAGAAAAGCAGTTAGTTACCTACAAGGGAGTTTCCATAAGACCATCAGCCGATTTCTCAACAGAAACTTTGCAGGCCAGAAGAAGGGAGTGGCAAGAAATATTCAGAGTGATGAAAAGCAAGAACCTACAACCAAGATTACTCTATCCTGCAAAGCTGTCATTTAGAATCAATGGCCATATATAGAGTTTCCCAGACAAGAAAAAGCTAAAGGAGTTCATCACAGCCAAACCATTATTATATGAAATGTTGAAGGGTCTTCTTGAAGAAAAAGATAAAAAATATGAACAAACAAAATGGCAATGAATACATATCTATTGACAATTGAATCTACAAACAAAATGAACCAGCAGAACAGGAGCATTCTCATAGATACAGAGAACATTTTGTTGGTTGCCAGATGGGAAGGGGGTTGGGGGAATGGGTGAAAAAGGTGAAGGGATTAAGAAGTACAAATTGATTGTTAGACTGACAAACCTCAAAGGGAAGGGGATGGGGGGTGGGAAGAGATAAACCAAAGAACTTATATGCATAACCAATGGACACAGACAACAGTGTGGGGAAAGGCAGGAGGGAGGCGGGAGTGGGGAGGAGGGGGTCAATAGAATAAAAATAAGGAACATCTGTAATACATTCAACAAAGATAAATTTTTTAAAAAGTCCAGCTAACATCACACTTAATAGTAAAAGACTTTCCTCTAACATCAGGAACAAGAAAGGATGTCTAGCCTTACCACTCAGCATTGTACTGAGTTTCTAGCCTGCTCAAACAAGCAAAAATAAAATTAAGGAAATTAAAGACATGAGATTAGAAAGAAGTAAAACTCTTTATTTGCAGGTGACATGATCATCTATCTAGAAAATCCAATGGAATCTACAATGAAAAGCTACTAGAATTAATTGAGTTTAGCAATGTTGCTGGATACAAGATCAAAATACAATGGTAGTTCTATAAGCTAGCATTGAATAATTGGGAATTGAAATAGAAAAAAACAATACCATTTATTATATCATCAAAAAATATCATCTACTTAGTAATAAATCTCACAAAAGTTATGAAAAATCTGCACCATGAAAACTATAAAATATTGCTGAGAGAAATGAAAGAAAACCTAAATGAAAACTATAAAATATTGCTGAGAGAAATGAAAGAAAACCTAAATAAATGACGAGATATCAGTTGATCTTCATTATTTATGGATTCTGCATTTGCAAATTCACGTACTCGCTAAAATTTACTTGTAACCCCAAATCAGCAATGGCAGTGCTGCTGCAGCCACTCAGACACCGAGCAGCACACAGGTTGAGAAGCCTGACGCACACATCCCAGCCGAGGTCAAACAAGGCGATGCTCTGCCCTCGGGTTTCAGCTCTCGTACTGTAAGCAGGTGTCCATTCTGCAGTCGATTTAGTGCCACACTTTTCACCTTTGTATTCTTGTTGGTGGTTTTTAAATGGGCCCCCAAGCACAGTGCTGAAGTGCCGCATAGTGTTTTTTTGAGCAAGAAGGCTATGATGTATGTTATTGAGAAAATTTATGTGTTAGATAAACTTCATTCAGACATGAATTGTAGTGCTGTTGGCTGTAAGTTCAATGCTAATAAATCAACCATAGATATTACATAAAGTGACTTTAAACAGAAACACACATGAAACAAAATTATGTCTTGATCAGTGGATGAAATGGTTGTGACAAACAGCTCAAAGGAACCTAACCCTATATTTCCCCTAGGAGCAATGGTTCAGTATTCTCTAGTTCAGTATTCATGAAAACTATACAGAACATTACAACCAGAAATAATGAGAATTGACTCACTTTGTTCATGGGTCAGAAAACTCAATATTGTTAAGATGGCATTCTCCCCAAATTGATCTATAGATTTCTACAAAACCAGCAGGCTAGTTTTGTAGAAATGGACAAGTCGATTTTAAAATTCATATAGAGCCCTGGCCAGTTTGGCTCAGTGGTTAGAGCGTTGACCTGCGGTCCAGAGAGACCCTGGTTCGGTTCCCACTAAGGGCGCGTACCTCAGTTGAAGTTTGTCCCCGGCCCTGGTTGGTCGCGTGGGTGGCAGCCACTCAATGTGTCCCTTTCACGTTGATGTCTCTCTCTCTCTCTCTCTGCCTCTCTCTCCCTCCCAATCTATCTGAACAAAAAATGGGAAAAAATGTCCTCAGGTGAGGATAAAAAAATAAAATAAAATTCTATATAGAGCCCTGGCCAGTTTGGCTCAGCAGTAGCGCATCATCCTGCAGACCAATGAGTCACAGGTTCGATTCCAGCCAAAGGCACATACCTCGGCCCTGGTTCCTCCCCGGCCCTGGTTGGGGTCATGCGGTAGGCAACCAGTCTCTCACATCGATGTTTTTCTCTCTCTCCCCCCCTCCCACTCTATCTTAAGATAAAAGGAAAAATATCCTCAGGTGAGGATAAAAAGAATTAATATTATTATTATGAAACTACAGTTATAAAAATACAATAGTATGGAGTAATGATAGACAGATACATAGATCAGTAGAATAGAATAGAATCCAAAATTTTTGGACAACTGATTTTTTAAAAAGTTATGAAGACAAAGCAGTGAGCAAAGGCTAGCTTTAAAAACAACAACAACTCAATAAACACATGAAAGAATAGAAAGAACTTTGATTTATGCCTCACGCTGTATACAAACATTACATAGATCATAAGCCTAAGTGTAAAACTTAAAACAATAACACTTCTAGAAGAAATCATAGGAATAAATCGTTGTGGCCTAGGGTTAAGCAAACACTTCTTAGATATGTCATCCAAACACAGTCCATAAAAGAACAAGTGGATAAATTGAACCACATCAAAATGTAAAATTTCTGGACTTCAAGAGACACTTAAGAAAATAAAAAGACAAAACAGACTGGAAGAAATCTTTACAAAGTGTATATTTAATAACAGACTTGTATCCAGCATATTTAAAGAACTCTCCAAACTGAACAATAAGAAAACAACCCAATAAAAATTTTTGCAAGAGATTTGAATAGACATGTCACCAGAGACGATAAACATATGGCAAATAGCACATGAAAAGATGCTCAACATTTATCATTAAGAAAAATTAAATTTAAAAAATGTTTCAATTTAAATTAAAGTACCAGTGAGATATCACTGCACACCTAAATAGAATGGCTGAAATGAAAAAGACTGACCGTGACCATCTTGGTGAGTGTGTTGGAGGAACTGGATCTCATACACGCTGCTGGTAGGAACGGAAAACGGTGGAACCGCCACGGAAACACTATGACAGTTTCTTCTACTTTTTAATCCTCACCCAAGGATATTTTCCCATTTATTCTCAGATAGAGTGGGAAGAAGGGAGGGAGAGAGAGAGGAACATCGATGCAAGAGGGACACATCCACTGGTTACCTTCTGCTCGACCCCAACCAGGGCCGGGGACAAACCTTATGTGCCCTTGACCGGAATCAAACCCGCGACTCTTTGGTTTACAGGCCAACGCTCTCACTGCTGAGTCAAACCGGCCAGGGCTCTGACAATTTCTTAAAAATTAAACATACACCCCCCCATATGATCCAGCCAATCCACTCCTAGGTATTTACCCAAGAGAAAAAGAAATATGTGTCCATACAAGGACTTCCACAAATGTTCATAGCAGCTTTATTTGTAATAGCTCTAAACCAGAAATAATCCAGATGTCCATCAACCTATCAACACGTGGGTAAACAAACTGTGCGATATCCATACAATGAAATGCTACTTGGCAACAAAAAAGAGTGATCTGCACACACTAACATGGGTGGATCTCAAAATAATTCTGCTGAGCGAAAGGAGCTAGACATAGAAGAGTACAAAAGCGCGCTTCTATTTATATAGAGCTCGAGAAAATGCAAATTGATCTTCAGTAGCTGAAAGCAGATCAGTGGTTGCCTGGAGATGGGGAAGGGCTGGAAAGGAGGGTACAGAGAGCAAGCGAAAGGCACGAGAATGTGCTGATGGAATGTATTCTGTGTTCAGTATGGTGATGGTGTCATGGGGATATACAAACATCAAAAATCATTAAATTATACACTTCGAACATGTGCAATTTATTCTGTGTCAACTACGCGTCAATAAAATGTTACATTAAAAAAGTGAAGGATATAAGAGTCCGTTTGAACGGACTCCCACAGGCCAGACTCGGAACAATCTGAACATCAAAAATAACAATGATGACAATGGATTTTTCACATCGAATGGTAATAACAATAAAAGAATCCATGGAGGGAGAGGAAAGCCTTTCTTTACAGAAGAGTGTAGAAAGATAACAGAATTAGGAAATTCTCTATGTTGCAGCTACCCGTGAAGCTACCCGTGAAACAATTTGGAAAAGGTATGAATTGGTGCTACAATCACGGCGTGAAAATCCGTGAGGGAACTCACACAGGACAGGCACCGTCTCAAACACAGAATTCATCACACAGATGAACTGTCATTTACAAAGGGAAGGACCGACGTGATGACGGAGAGACCTGCTGGAACCGCTGTCATCAAATGTGCATTGAACCCCGGAAACACAGGACAAGCTGGCAGGAGGCCCCCTCACACAGTGCACTGTCCAGGACGCCACCGCCCCGCTGCAGTGTTACTGCCCAAAATGTTCCACCCAAATCTGACCCCGAGAAAACCATCAACCAGACACACCCAAACGGAAGGACGTTCAACAAGACAGCCGGGCTGTCTCACTGTCAGCGTCGTGACAGAGAAAAGGCCAGTGTGGGTGGTGCAGTGAGCACTGTCCACTGTAGATCAGACACCACAGAAAGGCACCGACCCAGTCGAGTAGCTAACCCTTGACGGAATCAGGATCGAAAACAAGTTCAAGCAAGACAGCTATAAACGGGCATCGTCTTATACTTGGGAACTGAGAATCGGGGCCATATGAAGACAGAACGGATGCTGATTGGCTTATAGCACTGTTAAATCTTTTGGTTATTTCAGAGTTTGGTGTTTTTGTTGTATACAAGAATGCCCTTGTTTGGGGGTGATACATGGGTACGGGCTGAAGTATTTAGGGGTGAAATGGCCTGATAGCTAAACTGTTCCTCTATTCTCTTCTCTGTCTCCCTGGGGAGAGGCTGGGAGAGAGAGAACGGGAGCACGTAGGTGAGGCTACGAAGGGTATGTGGGATATTCACTATCACTACAAGGCTCCTTTAATTTTTCTCTTGGTATAGAAATACTCCAGTTAGCCCTGACCGGTTTAGCTTAGCAGTTAGAGCATCGGCCTGCGGACCGCAGGGTCTCGGCTTCAAATCCCAGTCAAGGGCATGTTCCTGGGCTGCAGGTTTGATCCCCAGCCCTGGTTGGGGTCATGCAGGAGGCAACCAATCGATGTGTCTCTCTCACGTCGATGTTTCTCTCTCTCTTTCTCCCTCCCTCCCCTTCCACTCCATCTAAAAAATCAATAAAAACATATTTAAAAAAACAGTTAGAGGAGAACAGGTGTGGGTAGCTGGCCCAGAAGGGTCTTCCAGCTTGGAAAGTCAGCTTAAAGCTCAGACCCGGCAGCACCTGGGCCTCTCCTGACCTGCCCCCTGCCCCCTGCCCAGCAGATTCTTTGTCCTCTCAGCAGCCATGGCCCTGTCTGGCCTGGACACTGACAGCAGAAAAGTTGTCCCCTCTGGCCCAGGCCCTCCTCCTGCAGCTCCCCCCGGAGCCCCATGGAGTGGAGCTCAGAAGAAAGCAGGTCCAGTTGCCAGGGGAGGGAGCAGGTGGGGAGAAGCAGTGCAGTGGTGGGCTCAGATGTCCCCTCCACCAGCCACAGCCTCGAGAGGCACGAGGCCACCAGCTCCGTGGGTAGCTGAGTGACACGGTTGGTGTGTGCTCACAGCTAGCAGCTGAAGCCCTCCCACGCATGCAGGCCCCTGGTCTGCCCTGTCCTCTCCCTGACTCGTCTCCTCTCCTCGCCTCACTCTGTTCCAGCTTCTGTGTTTTGAGGGGACACTCATCACATCACCCCTCATTTGTTCTCCTGAAATGCTTCTCCCCATCACGGCCCCTCCTGATATCCACTCAGTTCCCTTGGGTTCCTTGCTGGCTTTATTTTTCTTTTTCTCCTGAGCGCACATCACTATCTCCAGTCCATCCATGTGTCCTGCTTATTGTCGCCCACTGGAACACCAGTTCCCCAAGGGCAGTCATGCTCGTCCATCCTGTTCACTGTTGTGTTCCCCGCACACAGAAGACTGCCTGGCACATAGTAGGTGCTCAGTAAAGATCTCTTGAGTGGCTGACTCCAAAGCCAAGCTTCTGCTTTCCTTTGGACAGTGCTGTGCGTGGGTGTGTGCGTGCTGGGCAGGCTGGGCGAGGGGTGGTGAGCCGCTGGGCCATCCTCCCGAGACTCATTTCCTGCAGTGGAGGCAGAGTTCTCAGAGAGCTGGGTGGGTGCCACTCACAGCATCAACATGTTACATAACCTGGCACCGGGCAGGGTGAGGGGCTGGCAGGACCTTTGTTCTGTGTTTACCCAGAGAAGCCTCCCCGGGCCACATCCCAAGCAGCCAACCCTTCAGCTTCGGGCTCCTAATCGCCCTGACAGGACCCACCGCCCATTCACTCTGCCCACTGGCTCCGGAAGCAGCTGCACCCACGCTCACCCGGGGGCTGGGAGGAGCTCGGGCGCTGGCGTGTCCTGGGACCGAGGCACTGCTGACCCCGGAGGCTGCGCTCACCCGTCCGCCTGCCCGCACGTGTCCGGGGCTGCGGGTGCTCACTCGGGCATCGCCTCTCCGCCTGCTGGCCCTCCCTGTGCTGGGACTCGGCCCGAGCTGCCTGGAGGGCCCCCACCTGGTGCTCAGACCTCCTCTTACTACAGTGCAACCCAGGGCCTCAGGGTCCTCCCCTGTCTACCAGGGAGTCATATCTATTACTGACCTCGCACTGTTATGAGATGTAACACGCGTCAGAGGCCTGGAGCCTTCTCAGAGGTCAGCCAGTGAGGGCAGCTGTCACGGTCCCGGTCACGGAGGGGCCACTCTGAGGCAGGCCCAGGCTGACTGCTGGGGATCCAGCGTCATCCACTCATTACACCCCTGCTTTCTTGGCCCTTCAAGGTCAGTGCAAGTAGACAGCTGGAAATAAACAAATACAAGTATGCAGCAGGCAGCGAGTGCTCTGAAGGAGAGAAGCCAGGGACCCGGAGGGTAAGGGTGGCAGGCGGGCTTCCCTGCAGAGCTGACATCTGAAGCAGGCGCCTGCCCGGAGTGGGGGGTGGTGTCTGGGGAGGGGCGCAGCAGAGGACAGCGGGTGTCAGCACAGATGCTGGTGACCTCTGAGGACCACAGCTCCCTGAAGGCTGCGCATTACTGCCCTCACGTTAAAGCTAGAGGAACGGGGGTTCAAGGAGGGGGGCTCGAACCAGGGCTGTCTGGCCCTGCCTAGGTATGAACACAGGATGTCTCTCCTTTCTCAGAGCGACTCCCTTTACAGAGAGGTGGTGGCCCCAGCCAGGGCTCACCCTCCATCTGCATCCCAAACTCTCCCTCGATGCACACAGCACTTCCTCCGAGACCTCGCTGTCAGACGCCGCTCCCCGTTCCATTACGGGGCTGGTGACACCTGCATGCCTCCTAGCCACCTGGCCACAGCCACATGCCCAGGGCTTCACCCCTGCACCCAGTGTGCCCACATCTCCACTCACCTCGCCAAGGGCACCTCCCAGTCAACAGGCTGCAGGTAGAGCTGACCTCCCCTCCGCACCCAGCTCCTTCACACTCTTCCTCCCGGGTCTGGGGCACGAACCCACAGGCTTGCCCAGGCCTCCGCGGGCTCTGCTCTGCAGGCCAGGTCCTGTGGATAACCTCGTCAGACGACAAAACCAGGGCACAAGGATGTGAAGCGACTTGCCTCAGTCAGCCAGCTGGTGAGTGGCGGGGCTGGGATTTGAACCCAGGCAGCCCTACCCCAGAGCCTGACCCTCCCATGGCCGCCTACCAGTCAGAAAATACTCGACAAACATCCATCCCCTCGCCTCTACCGCACATGGCACGGCCACCTGGAACGACACTGGTAAACCCGACTCCGTGCTCTCTGTTCTTGTGTCCATTTCACAGATGAGAAAACCAAGGTCAAGAGCTGTTGCGTCATGAGCCGATTTCGCACAATTAGAAAGCGACAGAAAGGGATTGAACTTGGGTCTGTCTGACGCCAGAGCTCACGCCGACCTGGAGGAAGACAAACATTTCTTCGCTGCCTTTTCTGTGTGGCCACGAAGTATACGTGGGCTGGGAAGCGGCGCCAGGAAACCCCGTGTGTGTGGGACCAGCAGGGCAAGAGAAACCGAGACCCAGGCTTGTGTTACACTTCGGGATTTTCTTCCGGACGGAAAAGCAGTTCGTTATTGAGATGGCACCGTGCTGGGCCTGGACGTCAATAGCCGCGGTAATTGGGAGCTTCTGTCTGGCGGCTCAGCCCCCGAAAAGAGTTTCCAGGTGGATTTCAGCCGGGAGCCCTGAATTCTACTTAAAATGTAAAATGTAAGTGTGAAGTGTTTTCTCTGAAGTGGGAACAGGTAATTGATTTTTTAAAAGACAGCAACCTTTCTGGGCTCTGGAAACACGTCCAGGTCCCTTTCTTATTTCTCTCCGCATAAAGGCAATTAGCCCGGGTCAGCACTCCACCCAGGAAGTGGCCTCACTAATTCCGCACAACAAATGTTTCACTGTAGCTCTTTCTGATTGCAAGAAGGATCATTTTGTCAGCTTGATGCACATCAGAGAGAGAAACCAGGCCTTGCCTTCCGGGTGGGGCTGAGGTGGGAGATTCCAGAAGGTTTGGAAAGCCCCCCTCCCCCCCACCTCTCCCACAGTGTGCTACTGGGAGGGGCACTTTCCCTTAGTTTCCTGTCTGGACCACAGTGATCATCCAGCCCCCACCTCTCAAAATACCCGCCAGTGGTAAATGGTGAAAATGGCCACGCATCATCCCCTCCCTCCACCCTGCCTTTGGTGGTGCCCCCTACCCTGACTCCAGGCGTGGCCATGTGACTTGCTTTGGCTAACAGCACAATAGCAAAGCGACCCACACAGAGGCTTGCATGTGGCCACTCTTTGGGACTCTGAGACACATGAATGAGCCTGGGCTAGCCCGCTGGAGGCTGGGAGCCACATGAGAGGAACCCAGACCGACCGACCTGTCCACTGCCAGCCAGGTGCATGAGGCCATCCCGGACCATTAGCCCTGATGAGCTAGCTGGTCCAGACCAGAACTTCCCAGTAGACCCCCAGGAGTGGGAGAAATCATGGCTTGTTGTTTAATCCACTGATTTGGGGGGGGGGGCATTTTGTTCCACAGCAGCAGCTAATTGACGCATCTCCCCTTCACCTATATCTATTAGGTCCTTTGGTGTTTGAGCTAAAGGAGAATTTATTGGGAGATTATCGGGGATCACAGAATAGAGGCAAAGGCTGGTGAGCCAGGAAACATGCAGGATCAGAACAGCAGCTACCAGACCGCCAGGCCCTGCCTGTGGAAGGAGCAACTGTGTCCACGCGTCCGTCCTTGTATCCCCGTCTGGCTGCCCAAGGTCGCGTGTCGTGCCTCAGTGGTGTCTGCGTGCTAAGAAGCAAGCCTTGAGGACAGACAGCCACAGGGCAGCGGGAGCCGGCGGTCTCAGCTCCCATCCCAGCCTGCTGTGTGCAAGGGAGGGGACCTTCGGGCCGGCTTCGCCCCTGGAAATGGGCCGTGTTCTGGGCTTACTGAGAAGATGGATGAAGTGATGTGTGTACCACTGAGAACAGTACCTGCATTCAGAGAGCACTCAATAAATATTAGCCGTTATTATTGTTATTGTTACTGTTATGTTATATTCTGCAGTGGGAGGGGAAAACTACAGAGTATCCGGAGAGACTTGTCAGATCGCTGAGGTGCCATGTGGGGAAGGTAATGCCCCAAAAGGAAGCCAGGGTGCTGTCAGGCAGCGAGGAGGAGACTACATGACCAAAAATGATGTCTCTGCTAAGGGTGCTGCGCGGACTCGGCTTTGGCATGCCTGTCACCGAGCCAAGCCTCGTGCGGGGACAGAGACAGCTCAGAGGGACCTCGCCTGCTTCCAGGCTGTCTTCTCCTGGGGGGCTGGCCCTGAGGAGTGAGTCCATGAGGAGCGTGAAGTTCCTGACAGCACGTGTGCGGAGGCGGCTGGAGAGGAACGGGGCAGAGCACGGCCTAGGGGTGTGGTGGGTGAAGAAATGTTCATGGTGCCGGGGGGGAAAAAAGTGATCTAGCTGCTTGATGTATGCGAAGGCCCTCGGCTCTGCATTCATTATTCCTCTCCCCCTCCCCGGGAAGCCGCTGGGTGGGCATCAGGAGCCCTGGCTCCTGGCTGAGCTCCTTGGACAAGTGCCTTTCTCTCCGTGAGCCTCAGTTTCCGCATTGAAACAATGAAGGGTCAGCAACTTTCCCGAAACTCGTTAGCCTTCCTTTGTTCCTTGTGCGACCCAAAGAAAATGGATGAAATTGGGGAGGAGTATCAGAGTCCTACTTGTGAGCTCGGCTTCTCGGTCACCTCCCCGCCAAGGCCCCCGAAACACTTCTGAAGACACCCGAGGCTCTCAGGAGTCCCACCTGCAAATCAGGCAAAAACGATGTCTCGGAACAGACAGAGGGACTAGAATCCTCACTTTGCCTCTTACTTGCTGTGTGATCTTAAGTCAGGCACTTGGCCTCTCTGACCCCTCTGCATCACCTCTCCAGGGGGACAGGAATGAGATGGACTGGGGCTCTAGGGCCCTTGCTCCACCACTTTGCTCTATGTCTTGGCAAGTCCCTTTCCCTCGCTGGGCCTTAAACCTGACGACAGCTTAGGATTACTCATTCCAGCCTCTCTTGGGTCTGCCTCTCAAGAGGCAACTCATGGAGTCCGCAGCACACAGCCTGACCCTCCTCCCTCCCGGACTCCACCGAGGAGAGAAATCTAGGAGGCCACTGGTAGCCCCACAGCCCGGAAATAGCAGGCCAGCTGGTAGGCGGCTGACATCAGGGGTGCAGGGCCTGAGCTGAGGGCTGTTGCCTAGCAACAGGCACCATCACACACCGTGGGTGGCCCAGGGTGCCAGTGGTGGCCCACGTTGCCAGCCCAGAGCAGATCTGCCTGGGTGCTGGAGAGGGCAGGCAGTGCCCTGGGAAGAATGGCTCCCTATCCCCAGGGGCGTGTGCGTGTGGTCCTCCTGCCTCCAGCCGGCTAGGACCTCCGAGAAGTACCCAGGTACTCCCAGTTACTATCTTTAATCCTGGCAACAACTCACCAAACAGGGAGCATCATCCCCCTGTACTGGGAAGGAAACTGTCTCGCTCAGGTTCGGGTGCTGGGTCAGTGCACAGCCCTTCAACCGTGGCCCGAAGAGAGGGACGGTGGAGGGCCAGAGGTCCTGGGCAGGTGTTGGAGTGGGTTTGCCGGGAGAGGTGGAAGATGAGAAGGTGAAGACAGGTGGCTGATACCTTCCAAGTCTTGGTGACATAAGGCCCAGGTTACAACTGCGGTGGAGGTGGCGGGCCCAGAGGCGAAGTGGTGGAGCCCCTGAGCTCCTTGGGGAGCAGGCCTGCGTGGCACCTGGGCCACGGCTCCCGGAGGCAGTCCCTCCGTGACACAGGATCGTGGCCCTAGAAGCACTGGGCCTCTGGATACTGACCCGTATCCTCAGACACCACCCCATCCCTTCCTTGGCCATCCCAGCTTGGCTCTTTAGGGACTGCTTCAGGCTCTGGGGACAAAGGCCTTGCACAAGCCAGGGTCCAGCTTCCAGGGCTCTGCTTGCTGTCTGTGTGATTCTTCACTGACCCCACCCCCTGGGTGTTAGGGTTCCTCCTAATGGGTAGCCTTAACCTTAGTGCACAGGTGGAGACACTGAGGCTCAGAGAGGTTAAGCAACTTCCTCAATCTCACGCAGCTGTTAAGGGCAGGGCCAGGACTCAAGGTTATTTGCTCCAGTTACCTATTAGTGCATAAAGAACTACCCTGCTGCTAATGACTTCAGACAGCAGCCCTTGTTGTGTGCATGAATGTGCAATCTGGGCAGGGCTTGGCAGAGACAGCTCATCTCTGCTCCTGTTGGCATTAGCTGGGGCTGGCATCTTCCGGAGGCTGCTTCCCTCGTGTGTCGAGTGCTTGGCACTGGCTATCTGCTGGGACTCTGGCTGCTGAGCGGCTGGCTCTCCTTGGCACCTCAGCTTGCTCCCAGCATAAGCCAGTCCTGAGAGAGCTGGTCTCCACAGCCGGGTTCTCCCCCGGGGAGGACTGAGTGAGGGGAAAACAAAGCTTTGCTGCGAGGGAGCTGCCTGCAATGACAGGTCCCCGTGTAGGATCCGAGCAGAATGTCCTGTCCCTGAACCCTGGGCGAGCCCGGAGGGCAGGGCTGAAGCAGCGGCTCCCAAGCCTCTCTCCCAAAGGACGGGAGGGACGCAGGACTGGCCTTCAGAGGTCTGAGCTGGTCAGACAGGTCTGGGAGCCGAGACCGCAAGGCCCAGACCGAAACTGGCCTTTACAATGAAAACCGCCCCTGACAGCTGCCTGCTCTTGAAAGTCTCACCCCTTTCAGGCCAAGAACCCAGGGCTGCCTTGCTTCCCACCCCCACCCCCGTCAGTGCCAGGTCCACAGGGCAGGAGTCTGTGCCCGTCCCCTCAGCTCCGCAGTCCCAGCCGGGCCCTGCCACCTGCGCGCTTGCCTGGACGGTGGCAGGAGCCTCCTCACTGACCACCTGCCCAATTCCAGATCACTTCCCACTCAGCAGCCAGAGAGGTTTTAAACTAACCCACATGTCCCAACCCTCCTAGTGTAGAGTCTGAAGACTTCCTGTCCTTGGACTACAATGAACCTGTTCAAACTCCAGCTCCAACAGGCATCGCCGCCAGCCCTTCGCCCTCTTCGCTCACTGCAGGAAACGGCTCCCACCTCCTGTCTGACTCCCTCTTGTCTTTCTGGTCTCAGCTCCAATGCCAGCTCCCGGGAGAGGCGCTCTGACCGCCTGGTCTAGGTGAGGCCCGACCCCTCACCTGAGGTCACCTTCATCACCCTGTGACGTCACGCAGCTGTCGGCAGGCTTTTTCTCTGTCTGGCTCTGCCCAGCCCTGGTCTCCTGAGAGCGGGGAATCACATCCAGCAGGCTCACCACTGTGTCCTCAGCGCCTAGAGCAGGGTTAGCGCAGAGTGGACGCTTAATAAACACGTGTGAATGAGCGCGAGTGGACGAGTAAGTGCACCAGTAGGAACACACATTCTCAGTCCGAGCCCTCCATCACATGCTCAGACCCCTTCTCTTCCCACAGCTGCACTCACCCACGCCCGGCTCCGCGACCAGACACTCCCAGACATCCACAGGTAAGTTCCCGGAGGCTCTGGAGCTTGTAACCAGGGGCGCTGCTGCCCCCTCCTGGACCCGTGGAGGAAGTGAGGCTAGCCCTGGCTCTCCTTGCAGATACCAGGGGGATTCGGGGCTGCTGTCCCCTCCCAGGCTGGATCTCGGTATCATTTCTGAGCCTTCCCTTCTTTCCCTGGTATTTGGCCTATAGCCTGGACCTCAGGATGCCCTGACCAGGTGTGCAGAAGGAAGGGGGAAGGAGGGAAGTGGGAAGTCAGAGAGCTTACTCTTCAGTTCTTCAAGCCAAATTTCAGGGTCGTTGTCACAGGCCTGGCACAGTAGATACTGTATGCCGCCAACGTTTACACGTTCATAGGTTTGGAATGAGATGTGAAAGGCTTTGAATGCCAGGCTGAAGCCCTGGGTTTATCCTGTGGTTCATAGGGAGCTTACGTGAGTTTTTGAATGAGGGAGGAACAGGAGCAGAACTGTGGTTGGGAAAGAAAGACCAGCCCTGGCCGGTTTGGCTCAGCGGTTAGAGCGTTGGCCTGTGGTCCAGAGAAACCCAGGTTTGGTTCCCGCTAAGGGCGCGTACCTTGGTTGCAGTTTGTCCCTGGCCCTGATTGGTCGTGCGGGTGGCAGCCACTCGATGTCCCTTTCACGTCGATGTTTCTCTCTCTCTCTCTCTCTCTCTCTCTCTCTCTCTCTCTCCTTCCTCTCTCTCCCTCCCTCTCTATCTGTACAAAAAAAAAAAAAAAAGGAAAAGTGTACTCGGGCCCTGGCCAGTTTGGCTCAGCGGTTAGAGCATCGCCCTGCGGTCCGGAGAGACCCGGGTTCGGTTCCCTCTAGGGGCGCGTACTTCGGTTGCAGTTTGTCCCTGGCCCTGGATGGTCGTGCGGGTGGCAGCCACTCGATGTGTCCCTTCATGTCGTTGTTTCTCTCTCTCTCCCTCCACTCTATCTGTACAAAAAATGGAAAAATGTCCTCGGGTGAGGATAAAAAAAAATAAATAAATAAAAAAGAAAAGTGTACTCGGGTGAGGATTAAAAAAAGAAAGAAAGAAAACTAGACCATAAGTGTTCATCTGTTCATTCATTTGTTCGTTCGTTCGTTCATTCATTCATTCATCTAACAGGTTCTGGGAAGCCAGTAGTGACCAGAAGAGGTGAGGTTGGCCTTCATGGAGCACGTCTGGGGTGATGTGTATGGGAGTGAGGATGTGGACACAGAGGAGCATCACCCCAGTTCTAGGCGTGGGAAGTGCTGGGGCGGGGGCGACTCACATGAGAGTCTGGGCTCCTGTCCAGGGAAGCCCTGCAGCATGCAGCTGCCTCTCCGGCCCACCTGACTCAAGAGCTTCATCAGTTGACAGTCGAATAAATGAAAATAGCATGCAAATGCATACAAGAGGTCCTAACTCTGGCTGTGTTAAATACGCGCACTGTGGTCTGCCTGCTGCAGTTTGGGTGTGACCGACAGGAACTACTGAACTGACTGTAGTGTTAGACACAATCACTTCAGAGACCAGGGGCCCAGACAGGCCGTATGGGAGATGCTCACATGGGCAGGTGTGTAGATTTACTGCGCTCAGGAGATGAGAAAAGAGGAGGGGACAGATTTCTCTCAGCCCGTCCTGGAGCTCCTGTCCTTCCCTCGCAGGGACGTGAAGGACGAGTTAGACGGCCTGGGTCCTAGGCCCGGCCTGGGCTGCCGGGTGGCGCTGGAGCTTCCAGACGCTCACTCCCTCGCTTGTTTCTCATCTCGGCAATGGGTACACTGACGGGGAAGCACGAGAGAGCCCTCAGAAGAGGCCTTAGGTTAGGGTTCCCATGGCTAATCCTGAAACAAGGATTCCTGTGGAAGCAGAGAAAGGATCCATTATCGGATCATATCTTGTAACACGCTTACTGTGAAGCACTCCGGGACAGCTGGAGAAGACGGGGCATCAATGGACGGAAGCCAAGCAGGGGTGTGCCACCTCCCAGCCCCATGTGGGATGCAGCCTGCAGCAGTGACCTGGAGGTAGTCTAGGGCACACCTCTGAGTTGTCCCATTTGGCAGGCACAAGAGCTGGGGCATTTATACTCCTGTATTCATCAGTGAGCGACTGGAAGAAGTAAGTTCCCCTCTGGAGGCCATAATTCCCAGGCACTTCCAGCTCTCGGAAATGCAGGCCACCCGCGGTCCTCTGAGAGGCAGGCGCTGGCTGTCCCGACTGGGAGCCTCCTGGCGCCCAAGGGATGGTCGGCCACGAAGGGAAGTGCCTGCACACTGTGAAGTGGGGCGCCAGGCTCGGGGAGGAGCCACATGCCGTCTCCTCTCTGAGCTCACCGAGGACCTCAGACGGGTCATCTCTCCTCCTGGATCTACCTCTTCCTGGGCAAATGACCGTAACAATGCACATGAGTTGTCACGAGGGGAGGAGGAGTTGGGAATCAGTGGCTGCTCTGGCGGTGAGACTGCGGGAAGCAGGAACCCCACACACAGCTGTGGGGGTGCAAATTGGTGTAATCACACTGGAGGGCCATGTGGAGTGTCTGTCAGAATCACAAACACACGAAACCTCAACCCAGCAATTTTATTTCTAGGATGTTATTCTACACACGTACACACACGAAACAATGGATCTGCAAGTTTATCCACTGTGGCACCATAATAGCAAAGAAATAAAATTAACTTAATTGTTTACAAAATTAGATACACTCATATAATGGAATATTCTGCAAGCAAACGTGGGGGAGGGGAGAAAGTGCTATCTGTACTGTTATTGGATGATTCTCAAGTCCTATAAGTTAAGTTATAAAAGCAAGATATATAAAAAAGCAAGATAAATAAAAAATATTTAAAATCCTAATTAAAAACTGTATATATTTATTTAGCACACTCTTCTATACCAAGTGTTGTCTTAGGTGCTCTATAAAAACGAATTTACTTAGTCCTCCTAATATGAAATAGATATTGTTATTATGTCCATTTTGCAGATGAGAAAACTGAGGCACAGAGAGGTTAAGTAATTTAACCAAGGTCATGAAATGAGTAAAGGCAGAGCCTGGATTTGAACGGTAGAAGGGCTGTAGACTTTGTGCTCTTTTTTATCATTATGCTCTAGTTCCTCCCTGTAGTGGGGATTACTCTGAGCCAATCATAATAACTCAATTTTCCTGGCCAGTGATTGGTTCGAGAAAGGCACATGCCTCACTTCTGGCCAATGAGATGTGAGTGGTTGTCTGCTAGGGGAGCTCTAGGAAGGGTTTTCTCTTTGATATAAAGAGATGTCTGGGAAACACAGTCTCCGCTCTTCTTGAAGTTTCATGGTGAAGCTGTCAACAGAGACAGCCAAGGGTCAAGCCTGAAGACAGAGGTCCATGCAAGGAGGGTGAAGGGCTGGAAAAACAGGGTCCTTATAAAGCCATCGAGCCACTGAAATAAGCAGCCCTGGAGCCTCCTGTTTTGTGAGATAAACATCTTTGCTGCTCGGGCAGTAGTTCTCAAACTTGAGCATTAGCATCACCTGTTAAAATACAGACAGCTGGAGACCCACCCCTGGAGTTTCTGATTCAATAGGCAAAACCAAGGATTTGCCATTTTAACAAGTTCCCAGGTGAGACTGATGCTGAGTGGTCTGGGGACCACGCTTTGAGAACCACTGTTTAGAGAATTTGGAGTTAAGGTTGTTCCTTGAAGCTAAAAGCATCCTGAGGCATCCTATGACCTGGAGCTGTGTGCCTCTCAGATCCTCTGGGGCAGGGGAGGTCAGGGGTCAAGGGTCAAGAAGGCAACCCCACATGGTGGAAGAAGCTGTAGAACAGGAGTCAGGAGCCCAGGATGCTCCATCCCTCCCTTGTGACCTTGAGCAATTCGTTTCTCCCCCGCAGGGTTGTTCCTCCATCTATAACATGGGAGAGAGGTTGTATGAGATTACGGCTAACTCTCCTGGCTGCAACATTTATTACTCCAGGACTCACCAAATGGAAAGGACTGACTGTGGGGATTCAGGCCGTGTCAAGCCAGGCCCCCTCATCATGCCATCAGCTTTCTCTTCCTCTCTCATACCCCCAGGATTTCAGATCCTGCAGCCTCAGGTGCTGAAAGGCAGAGGCAGGCTCCACAGTCATTTTTAACATATTAAATTTCCAGGCAGAAAGCTAATTTGGAGCTTGTGTTTGAGCCGGGAGCACAGAGGCTGGAAACTCCCCGCGGGGGGTTCGTTTCCCCCAGCTAAGCTGGGAGGTGTCACAAACCAGCATCTGAGGGGCACGATGCCCAGGTCTGTAGGAGCCATTCCCAGGGGTTCTCAATGAAAGATGTTGGGTAAACACAGACTTTGGCACAATGTCTCCCCCCACATTCAATCAGTCACCAATTACTGGCTTCCACCGCCTAAATGTCATTCACACCAGCCAGGCTCCCAGTCGCTCTGACTGGGCTTTCTGCTCCCAGTCTAACCCTCTGTGCCCTCCCAACTCACAGTGAACACCCAAGATGGCCTCTGGATAAAGTCTAAACTCCTATCATGGAACACCCACATGGCCCTTTACAGCTGGCCCCCGCCACAACCCCTGGCATTCCTGTGCCCTCCACACTCCAGCTAGACCAACCTACTACAGTTTCCAGAATGTTCCAGGCTGTGCCCCACCTCTGCGCCTTTGCACATGCTGTGTCCCCTGCCTAGAACACAGTACTTTGCATCCTTCCTCCCTCCACGCAGCCTCTTGGGTCTCAGTGTGGATCCCAGTGCAAATGAAAACGGGGGTCCTTGTTTGAAATGTATTGAGAATTTCAAGATGGCAACAGCAAAGCAGTAAACCAAGTTTGAGGCGAATCCTGGCTGAACCAATCTCTTTGCTGGGAATATAAATTGAGGACTAAGACCTTAGTTTGGGCAGATCTCTTGAATAGAGGGGTTGCAAAATCCTCGTGGTCCTTGGTGGCCGTGGCAGAGAAGGGACAGCAGAGCAGAGATGCAGCGAGTGACGTGGAGAGCAAGTCCCTTGAAGGCCTGCTGGGTCCCAGATCTGTGTTCTGCCTTTGTCCTCGGAGCTCCGGGAGAAACATCTGTATCCTGCAATTCTTTTAAACTTCCTTGGACGGAGGAGAGTCTCTTTTCATTACAATCAAGAACCCTAACTATTGTAATGAGATTCTCTAAAACTGAGAGCTGGAACTCAAAGCCAGCCTTCCCAGCCCTCGTCATCTTCCTTGATTCACCTGATCAGATCAAAGGGAATGAGGATCATGGCAGAGAGAGGACTATTTATTGAGGCTCTACTATGTGCTGGGTGCTTCTCCATCTGTTACCTTGTTAGTTGTACCATCAGAGTTCAAGGGGAACAACAGATCTACCAGTAATAAACAAGAGCTTTATTATAGGAACTTGACCTTGTGCAGTTGTGGGAGTTAGTCAAATTTATCTGTCCGTGGTTGAGGCTTCTGATGCTGTTGGGCCTGAAGTGAGGGAGGCAGGCTGTCGGGAAAGAAAGGTGATTGTGAAGCAGGTGAGAACAAGGAAGACAATCCACGAGGATGAGCCAGAACCCATTTCAGTCTCTCACCAGTCCCCAGCCTCCAACTGGGATGAGGTAGGTGATTGGTGTGAAGGGCTTTGTCAGGTGGTTACACGTGAACCTGGCCCAGGGTCCAGAGAAACCTCAGGAGGAGCCCCAGCTGTGGCTCCCAGCAGCGGGGCGAGCCAGCCGAGCATAGCAGAGTGTGGGCACCACACAGAAGCTGAGCTTGTGCCCACCTCTCCAGCATAGACGTGGCCACTACTTCTCTTCCACCTTCGCCTCTTGCACACACTTTGGTGGCCAACCCTGACCTAGAGGCAAGAAGGAAGTGGGTTTGACAGAATATAAAGCCACCATGTGAATCCACACCACACAACCTGGCCATTATGGATTTCTTTTCTGTTTAATGGAGAGGAAACTGAGGCTCAGGGTAAAATGACCAAGGTCATATGATGAGAAGGGACTGAGTTGAGAACCTGGTCACCTGTCACAAAGCATGAGCAACTGAGGTGCTGTCATATATAAAATACTTGGAATTCCAGCAGGTCTGGATTCTCAGAGTCCTTTCTCACACCTACCTCATGGGATTGCTGGGAAACCCAGTGAGATGACAAATGTGGGAACACCTGTGTAAGTCAAGTTTCATGTATATTTACATAGTAGCGTGCTAATTTATGCATGCTCATTGCATATATGCAGAAAGTAGATGAAAACGCTCTACAATCTCACCCTGAGTAGATAGATAAAGAAGTTCGTGTCAAAGGGGAGGCATGGTGAGGTCAGTCTTTTTGAGTGGCCGAGTTTTGCCCCACATGTCAGTGAAGAGAGCCTAGTGAGTGATGTGGACCATGGTGATCTACCCTTTCTCAGGGTAGTCAGGACGAAATAGCTTCCAACCAGCGTCTTCTGGTCTCGCCTCACCCCCAACAAATGCCCAGAGTCAAGAATTAATTGAAATCTCTACCTCCCCACAATTAAAGTTGTGCGTGTGACAAACTGAAACGGTATCCATCAGAATTTATCTCATGGGGAGTGGGCATGGGAAACTCTCCTTGTCTGGAAAAATACTTGATCCATCACGAAGGGTAGAAGATGCAGACTCGGTGTTGCCAGGGTCAGGGCACCAAAGAGAAAAGGCTAAACTGCTCTGCCTGAGATGTTTGTTATGCTAAGAACTGTGTTTTTCTCCATGGAGGGAGCAGGAAGGAGAGGGAAGAGCTGAGAAGGGAAGGGATTTGCTGCAGAGAGATTGTGGGCCTGGACCATGTCTGGCAAAGGCCTTGGAGGAAACCCTGATGCTGGAGACGAGATGAGTTTTAAGAACAGGTCTGGGTGATGCAATTTGATGTTGCTTGCAGAATGGTGTACAATGCAACTCCTCCCCGTGACTTCCACAGTTTTGTAGAGTCTGCCATTTTCACAAATGCTCTGCGTGGACTGGCCTTGTTATCTTTGGCAGGGGACAGTGTTGGTGGTGGTGAGGACAGAGCTGTATGGAGACATCTAAAGGGACCCAGAGTGGAACTGAGATAACACTCGGGGAAACAGGAGCCCAAAGCCGGACATGACATTGAGGGCATCAGCCATACTCCTACCGCACCCTGGAAATTCACAGATACCCTAGGGAAACCTTTAACAGGGCTTGGAGCCAAGGGTTCTAGCCAATCTTATTTAGATCTCAAGATGTAGCGAAGTCCCAGTTCACATAAAAACATAAAAGATTACAACTTCAAGAACCATCCCTCAAACACAACAGGAGCAGCATCTGCAGAAGGTTGAGGTAAACATACCCAGGAAGACCACGCGCCCCGGCCCATGGCATGGATCACAATTGGTCTAAGCCAATCTCAACAGTAATGTTCCCCCCTTTCCTAGTTGAAGGTGGCCTCATGATCCAGTTCTGGCTCACGAGCCCTAAACAAAAGTCTGCCAAGTTGGCGGTAGGGTGGACTTGGGGATTCTGAAAGCTTTTGTTTTCTCCTTCTGCTTTGAACACAGACATGATGGTTGGTGTGGTGGCAGCCATGTTATCATGTCAAGGGAGGCATATGTCCTGATATAGTTGAGCTGCTGAGCCAAAACCAGCAGCCACCTTCTTGTTATATTAGAAAAATAAACCTCTATTGGTTTATTGCCACTTGAGTCAGATTTTCTGTTTCTTGCACAAAACACATTTCTAACTGGCACAGAGGTGGATGAAGGAAACTGTTCCCCAAATGACTTGGTTTTACTCATGTTTGAGAATTAAAGACAAATTCAGAGGACAATTTAATCAGATGCCTGGAACCAACAGGCTCGGCTCCAGCCCCAGCAGAGAATAGAAAAGAACTGCCAAATCTCATTACCAAAGGCACAGAACAGCCCTCCAGTGAAGCATCAAAGTTAATAGCGTGTCTCAATCTCATCCACAGGCAAAGCCAAGGCAGCAAAATGAAGCCAGTGATGGATGCTGCCACATCAGCTGTTAACTTGATATGGTTTTAGTCCCTTAATCACCAGCAGCTTCAGATCCCACTGGAGAAATGGACGACGGAACAGGAGCGCAGAGAAAAGGGCCTGCCACCTCCGGCTTACAGGAGCGGGAGCAGCCATTCCTGGGCAAGAAAAATCAACCCAAAACAGGTAACTATGGTCCCTGTGTTATACATGAGAAAACAGACAGGAGGAGAGTTTTAATGCGTTCTTTGAGTTGATCGATTCATTCATCAAACATGTATTAAGTACCTACTGCATACCAGGTCCCATGCTGGGTGTCAGTAAGATATTCTGATTGTAGTGGGGACAATAAACCATGGATACAAACAACTACAACATAAACGAAAAGGATCCTGGGAGTCTTGCCTGAGCACCAAAATGAGTCTTGGGGGGTGAGATGACTTTGGCTTTGTGTTTCCAGTGGACAGAGGAAGCGATTTGATTCTGCTGTGCAGGTGCAGTTGGAGTACGGATCCCATGAATATATGAAAATACAAGGACAGGAGGGAAAGCAGTGGTCTCATCCATGAGGCAGGGCCTCTGCTCCTGACTGGTCCCCAGCAGCTAGAACGTGTTCAATGAATACATTCATTAATCATTGTGTTTAGCTGGCACAGTGATTGAGCCCCTTTGGTAGGTCACTGGAGGGGTGATTGCCCTTTTTCAGAAGGGAGCTGACATCCAGAAAAGAGACATATTGCCCAAGGCCTCAGAGCCATGAATGCTAAGTTAAGATTTGAACCCAAGGATGCCTGAATCCAAATTCAGGCTCTATCCAATACTGCAGTAACCCCTTCCACCAGTCAGGACACCTTCAGAAAACCCAGCTGAAACTGACGAACAGAAAAGGGGATTTACAGGACCAGGTAACCGAATAGTGTAGATGCAGATTCAGGTAAGGGTTACTCCAGCAACTCAAATGATGTCACCAAAGGTTTGCTTTCTTTGGAGCTCACAGCACTGGGAGGCTTAGCTTTTTCTTCTGACTCCATATTTGCCTCATCACAAAATAGGTCTAGGTTATCCCATGTGCACAGTGGTCCCATTGCTCTAGACGACATCGTTCTGCTGTTGACTAAAGGAGAAGGTATGCTCTGGTAGCCCTTCTAGAAAAGAGAGGACAGCTTCACCTGTCCAGAAATCCTGGTGAACATTTTCTTACCTCTCACTGGCTCGGGTGGGTCGTGGTGCATCCCTGAAGTATGCGTCCCCAAGGATGGCTTTTATACACAGAAGAGACTACCTTGGATTAATTTATAATTGAAATGTAACATTAAATATGTGAAGGTCAGAAATTAAAAACCTAGTTCTTTAAACTTTTAAGTTCAACTTATAAATCTTTTTTCTACCTCTAGATCTAAAACTTGATAATAACCAAGTTTCAGGGGGCCTTTGCAATTAAGTTAAACATTTCAAACTGCATTATTAAATTTAATACAGTTAATTTTATTTTTTAGGTACTTTAATTGCCTGTCTAAGAAATAAAAACTTTTATTTATTTATTTTATTTTTATTTTATTTTTGTTACAGATGTTTCTTTTTTTTTTACCCCATTGACACCCTCCTTCCCATCCCCCATAAATATAAACTTTTTTGTTTTGTTTTTTTTGTTTTGTTTTATCCTCACCTGAGGATATTTTTCCACTTTTTGTTCAGATAGAGTGGGAGGGAGAGAGAGGAACACAGAGAGAGAGAGAAACATCGACGTAAAAGGGACACATCGAGTGGCTGCCACCCACACGACCAACAAGGGCCGGGGACAAACTGCAACCGAGGTACATGCCCTTAGCGGGAACCGAACCCGGGTCTCTCTGGACCGTAGGTCGATGCTCTAACCGCTGAGCCAAACCGACCAGGGCTAAATATAAACTTTTAAATACTTGAGCAATGCCTGCAATATTGCTGACTGTTAAGGCTTCTTACATGTTCCAAATCAGTTTACAAACATAATAAAGCCATTTACACTTTTTATTTTTTTATTTTGTATTGATTTTATAGAGAGAGGAAGGGAGAGGGAGAAAAAGATAGAAGCATCAATGAGAGAGAACATCGACTGGCCGCCTCCTGCATGCCCCACCCTGGGGATTTGGCCCCCAACATGTGCCCTGACCAGGAATCAAACGGACAACCTCTTGGTGCATGGGTCGACACGCCACCACTGAGACACACCTGCCAGGCCATTTACACTTTTTAATATAAAATTATAAATCTAAGTTCATTACTTAATTATACTTTGTAATTAGAATCATAAATTAATCTCAACTATTTCAATATGCCAAATAATCTTTAACTTTACAGTTACTTTAAAAATACTAAATATAGCCCTGGCCGGTTTGGCTCAGCGGTTGGAGCGTCGGCCTGCAGTCCAGAGAGACCCGGTTTTGGTTCCCACTAAAGGCATGAGCCTCAGTTGCAGTTTGTCCCCAGCAGATGTTTGGTCATGCAGATGTTTCCCTTTTGCGTTGATGTTTCTCTCTCTCTCTCTCTCTCCCCCTCCCTCCCACTCTATTTGAACAAAAAATGGAAAAACGTCCTAGGGTGAGGATAAAAAATAAAAAATACTAAATATACACAAATTATTCCTAAACCAAACACCAAAAAAATATTCAAATTGTGGGTATAATTTACTTCATTGTTTCTATTACTAGCACTAAAACTTCTTGGAGTTACAAGATTCTTCTCCTCTTAGGAAACACGGCCTCCTGAACAAGACAGGTCCCTGTGTCAGAGCGAAGGGAGCAGGTGGACGCATGAAAGACCAGGCTGGTGATGGGACCTGCTGGACAGTGCAGAGGGCGTGGGAGACTCCAACCACGTAGGCTGTTGTGGGTCATCATAAGGCCATTAGCTCTAAGTGAGAAGGGAAACCCTGGGGATTTTGAGTAGAGAAATGATATTCTCCTTATTTTAAGTGTGGACACGACCCCCAGTTCCTGCCAACGAGTGTGAGAGGAAGTCTGCCTGAGGGCTTCCGAAAAGGTTGTTTTTGATCTTAAAAATAAACAAGAGAAAGAAATTCACCCTCACCTCCCCCACACACACCTTTTTATTTTCTTCTAGACATTGTCCCATGAAGAGGTGATGCCCAAAGCCGTGGTGATGTTCTTGTGATCACCAGGAAGCTAGTTGAAAACAATCTGACACTAAACGTGGCAAAGATGGAACTTTTTAGATAGCTTTATCGAGCTATAATTAATACAGTGGCCATTTCATAGTCACTGGTTTTAAATATATTCACAGAATTGTGCAACCATCCCCTCAAACAATTTTAGAGCTTTTTCATCACCACAAATATAAAAGCTTTACCCATTATCAGTCATTCCTCATTTCCTCTCAACCTCCCCAACCCTAGGCAACCATGTAATTATTTTCTTTCTCCGTAGATTTGCCAATTCTGGACACTTTGTATAAATGGAATCATACAGCATGTGGCCTTTTGTGATGGACCTCTTTTACTTGGCATATTTTTGTTGTTGTTGTTAATTGTCACCCAAGGATATTTTTTCATTGATTTTTAGAGAAAGTGGAAGGGAGGGAAGGATGGGGAGAGAGAGAGAAACATGGATGTGAAAGCGACATGTTGATTCGTTGCCCCCACCACCCCAACTGGGGCTGGGGATCAAACCTGCAACCCAGGTAAGTGCCCTTGACCGGAAGTCTAGCCTGAGACCCCTTGGTGTGCAAGTCGACGCTCTAACCACTGAGTCACACTGGCCAGGGCACTTGGCATATGTTTTTAAGGGTCATCCATGTTGGAACCCATATCAATATTTAATTCCCTTTTATTGATTAATTATATTATATTGTATAAATATATTACATTTTTTAAATCCATTCATCAGCTGATGGACATTTTGAGATATTTCCACGTTTGAGCTATTTATGAATAATTCTGCTATTTGCATTTGTGCACACATTTTTGGTGTAGACATATTTTTCAATTTCTCTTGGTTATATATCTATAAGTGGAATTGCTGGGTCAGATGGCAACTTTGTGTTTAAGTTTTGAGGAACTGCCAGACTGTTTTGCAAAGTAACTATGCATTTTATATCCCCACCACCAATGTACGAGGGTAGCAATCTCATCACATCCTTGCCAATACTTACTGCTGTTTGTCTTTTTGGTTATGACATTCTGATGGTAATGGTAGCTCATGGCTTTGAATTGCATTTTCCTAATACAAATATGCTAGAGGCCAATTGTATATCTTCCTTGGGAAAATGTCTATTCATTCATATATTTGCTCATTTTTAAGCTGAGTTGTTTGTCTTACTATTAAGTGGTAAGAGTTCTTTATATATTCTGGATACTAGTCACATCACATATATCATCTATAGATATCTCCAATTCCCTGGGTTGCCTTTTCTACTTTCTTAGTTTCTGCTGTTCTTTTGAAAAAGAATAGCTTATTGATTTTTTTTTTTTCCAGAAGGAGAGGGAGGGAGGGAGGGAGAGAGAGAGAGAAAGAGAGAGAAACATCTATCAGCTGCCTCCTGCACGCCCCCTACTGGAGTTGAGCCTGCAACCCCGACATGTGTCCTGACCAGGAATTGAACAGACAACCTTTAGGTGCACAGGACAAAGCCCAACCAACTGAGCCATACCGGCCAGGATACAAATGTTAACTTTAATAAGGTCCAATTCATCTAATGTGTTCTTTGTCACTTATATATTTGGTGTCATATATAAGAAAGCTTTGCCTAAGTTTAGGTCATGAAGATTTACTCCTTTATTTTTTCCTGAGTTTTATACTTTTTTTTTTTTTTAATCCTTACCCGAGGACATTTTTCCATTTTTTTTGTTCAGGTAGAGTGGGAGGGAGAGAGAGGAACAGAGAGAGACAGAAACATTGACGTGAAAGGGACACTTCGAGTGACTGCCACCCTGGACCAACCAGGGCCGGGGACAAACTGCAACCAAGGTACATGCCTTTAGCGGGAACTGAACCCGGGTCTCTCTGGACCGCAGGCCGACACTCTAACCGCTGAGCCAAACTGGCCAGGGCTATACTTTTTTTTTAACCCTCGCCCGAGGATATGTTTATTGATTTTAGAGAGAGACAATAGGAGAGGGGGGGAGAGAGAGAGAGATGTGAGGAAGAAACATCAATCTGTTGCCTCTTGTATGCTCCCCAGCAGGGGATCAAACCCAAAACCTAGGTACGTGCCCTGACTTAGAACCAAACAACAATCTTTTGGTGCATGGGATGGTGTTCCAACCAACCGAGCCACCTGGCCAGGGCTAAGTTTTATACTTTTAGTTCTTACACTTAGGTCTGTGATCCATTTTGAGTTTATTTTGGTGGACAATGTGAAGTCGAAGTCCAAATTCATTCTTTTATGTGAGGATAGCCAATTTTCTCAGCACCATTGTTGAAAAGACTATTCTTTCCCCCACTGAATTGCCTTGAGATCAATGTCAAAAATCTATTGATGATCAATGTAAGAGTTTATTTCTGAACTTTCCATTTTATCCCATTGATTTGTCTGTCTACCCTATGCCAGTACTGCATTGTCTTGATTACTGTAGCTTTGTAATAACTTTCGAAATTAGGAAATGCAAGTCCTCCAGCTTTTTTTTTTTTTCCCAAATCTTTATTGTTGGATGTAAAATGTATTACAGATGTTCCACATTTTTCCCCCATTCACCTCCTCCTCCCCCCTCCCGCCCCCCTCCCACCTTTTCCCACACTATTGTCTGTGTCCATTGGTTATGCATATAAGTTCTTTGGTTTATTTCTTCCCACCCACCCCCAACCCCTTTTCCTTTGAGGTTTGTCAGTCTAGCAATGAATTTGTGCTTCTTAATCCCCTCACCTTTTTCACCCATTCCCCCAGCCCCCCTCCCAACTGGCAACCAACAAAATGTTCTCTGTATCTATGAGAATGTTTCTGTTCTACCTGTTCATTTTGTTTGTAGATTCCATTGTTGATAGATATGTATTCATTGCCATTTTGTTTGTTCATACATTTTATCTTTTTCTTCAAAAAGACCCTTCATCATTTCATATAATAAGGGTTTGGTAGTGATGAACTCCTTTAACTTTTTCTTGTCTGGGAAAGTTTTTATATTTCCATCGATTCTAAATGACAGCTTTGCAGGATAGAGTAATTTTGGTTGGAGGTTCTTGCTTTTCATCACTCTGAATATTTCTTGCCACTCCCTTCTGGCCTGCAGAGTTTCTTTTGAGAAATCAGCTGACAGTCTAATGGGAACTCCCTTGTAGGTAACTAGCTGCCTTTCTCTTGCTGCTTTTAAGATTCTCTCTTTGTCTTGAACCTTTTGCATTTTGATGATGATGTGTCTTGGTGTGGGCCTCTTGGGGTTCATCTTGTTTGGGACTCTCTGTGCTTCCTGGACTTGTATGTCTGTTTCCTTCACCAAGTTAGGAAAGTTTTCTGCCATTATTGTTTCAAATAGGTTTTCGATTTCTTGTTCTCTCTCTTCTCCTTCTGGCAACCCCAAGATGCGAATGTTGGCACGCTTGAAGTTGTCCCAGAGGCTCCTTACACTATCCTCATTTTTTTGGATTCTTTTTTCTTTTTGCTGTTCTGATTGGGGATTTTTTGCTTCCTTATATTCCAAATCGATGGTTTGCTCCTTGGATTTACATACTCTATTATCAAAGCTGTGTAAATTATTCTTTATTTCAGTTAATGCCTCCTTCAGTTCTAACTGTGTATCCATGATTTCTAACTGGTCCTTTTTTATGCTCCTGAGGCCCTCCCTAAGTTCACTGAGGTTCTCACTAAGTTCATTGAGCATCCTTATAAGCAGTATTTTGAACTCAGTATCTGTTAGGTTGCTTATTTCCCTTTCGCTTAGTTCTTTTACTGGGGTTTTATTCTGTTCTTTCATTTGGGACCTGTTTCTTTGTATCCTCATTTTGGCTGCCTCCCTGTGTTTGTTTCAATGTATTACTTAATGAGAGGTATGGTGCTCGCTGAGACCAGATGCTGCTCCTTTGAAAGAATTTAGGAAAAACCTGAAGCAGGATCCAAGACAGGCCAATCCTATGGTTAAGCAAGTGGCAACAGCTTGGGTTGGCTTGAAAGTTGTGTGGGGCGGGGCGGGGCCTCAGGGAGTCAGCAGGGCGGGGCTACCAGTGTGAGCCAGGTTGCTGGAGTCCCGGATATGGCTTCTGTCTGCCGCCCCGGGAAGGGCTCACCAAAGGAACAAAGGCCTCTGACAGCACGTTTGTCCTGGAGAAAGCCCCGTCTCCAGCCCTCGCCCCAGTGCCAAACAGCTCAGTTCTTCCCTGTATGTCTCTGATGCCTCTGGAGCTGCCTCCCCTCCGAGCTTAGAGGGAGAGAGTCCGATAAGTCCGTGCGCGGGCCCTTTAAGGAGCTGCCTGGGGTTCCAGCCGCTTCAACCTCCCTGAGCCTCAGTTCCCGCTGGTTTTTCCAGCCAGAAGTTATGGGGATTCTCTTCCTGCCACTGGAACCCTGAGCGGGGCACCTGGCGTGGGACGGGGACCCCTCAGTCCTCAGGAAGGACCTTCCCAGCCGCGGGAGCCTCCTGATTTTTATCCGCCACACGTGGGTGTGGGACCAGCCAGTCACGCTGCCGCCGCCCCTCCTACCAGTCTGGATGTGGCTGCTTCTTTAATTCCGTAGTTGTAGGACTTCCATTCAGCTTGATTTCAGGCGTTTTTGAATGATGGTTGTTCTGTAGTTTAGTTGTAACTTTGATGTGGTTGTGGGAGGACGCGATACCGCATTTACCTACGCCGCCATCTTGACCGGAAGTCGCAAGTCCTCCAACTTTGTTCTTTTTCAGGATTGTTTTGGCTATTTGGTCTCCCTTGAGATTCCATGTGTACTTTAAGGTCACCTAGCCAGTTTCTGCAACTGGCTTGGATTTGATAGAGAATGTATTGACTCTGGAGATCAGTTTGAAGAATGTTGCCTTGTTAACAATTCATCAACATCAGAAGTCATTCCATTTATTTAGGATTTTAGAACAAAAGTCTTGAACTTATTGTGTTAAACTCATTTCTAAGTATTTTTTCCTTTATGACACTGTTGTAAATAGAATTGTTTTATTACATTCAATTTTGTATTGCTCATTGCTGGTATGTTGAATATCCTACAACCTTGCTGAACTCATTCATTTATTGTAATGGAGTTAGTGGTGTCCTTAAGGTTTTTTATATACAAAATTATGTTATATTCAAATAGATTTGCTTCTTCCTTTCTAATCTGAATTTTTAAAATTCTTTTTCTTGCCTAATTGCTCTAGTTATATAATCTCTAGAGAAGAAGTGGTGAGTACAATGTTGAGAATGGACATTCTTTTCTGGTTCTTACTCTTAGAGAAAAAATATTCAGTCTTTCACCATTATGTGTGATGTTAGATCTGGATTTTTTTCTTTTTCTTTTTTTTTCTTTTTTCTATTATTTTTATTTTTTATCTTTATTGTTGAATGTACTACAGATGTTCCTCATTTCCCCCCCCATTGACCCCCTCCTCCCCACTCCCGTCCCCCTCCTGCCTTTTCCCACACTGTTGTCTGTATCCATTGGTTATGCATATAACTTCTTTGGTTTATTTCTTCCCACCCCCCCAGCCTCCCTTTCCCTTTGAGGTTTGTCAGTCTAGCAATGAATTTGTACTTCTTAATCCCTTCACCCTTTTCACCCATTCCCCCAACCCCCTCCCATCTGGCAAACAACAAAATGTTCTTTGTATCTATGAGAATGTTTCTGTTCTGCCTGTTCATTTTGTTTGTAGATTCAATTGTTGATACATATGTATTCTATTAGAAATTTTTCTTGTTTCTTGAGGTAGGCCTGTAGAGCTATGAACTTCCCTTTCAGAACTGCTTTTGCTGCATCCCATAGAATTTGTGTTGTTGTATGTTCATTTTCATTGGTTTCCAGGAAGTTTTTAATTTCTTCCTTGATCTCCCCAGTAACCCATTCAATGTTTAATAACATGCTATTTAGCCTCCATGTGTTCAAATATCTTTGCATGTTCTTGTTGCAATTGCTTTCTAGTTTCATGCCATTGTGATCTGAGAAGATGCTTGATATGATTTCAATCTTCTTGAACTTGTAGAGACTTAATTTGTGTCCTAACATGTGGTCTATCTTTGAGAATGTCCCATGTGCACTTGGGAAGAATGTGAATTCTGTAGTTTGGGGGTGTAATTCTCTGTAGATATCTATTAAATCAATTTGGTCTAGTGCTTCATTTAGAGTCTCTGTTTCCTTGCTAATTTTTTGTCTAGAGGATCTACCCAGTGATGTCAGTGGGGTGTTGAAGTCCCCTGCTATGATTGTATTGTTGTCGATTTCTCCTTGGAAGTCCTCCAGAAGATTTTTAATATATTTTGGTGCTCCTATATTGGGTGCATATATGTTTATCAAGGTTATATCTTCCTGTTGGATAGATCCTTTCAATATCATGTAGTGGCCTTCTTCATCTCTAGTTATGGCCTTCATTTTGAAATCTACTTTATCAGATATGAGTATTGCTACCCCAGATTTTTTTTCCTTTGTGTTTCCTTGGAAGATTTTTCCATCCCTTCATTTTCAACCTATGTGAGTCTTTTGTTGTGAGGTAGGTCTCTTGTAAACAACATTTAGATGAGTCATGCTTTCTTATCTAATCAGCTACTCTGTGTCTTTTTATCGGAGCACTCAGTCCACTTACATTTAAGGTGATTATTGATATGTACTTATTCATTGCCATTTTTGTTTAGTTTGGTTATATTTTTCTTCCTATTTCTTCTACTAATTACAGCAGTTCTTCTAACATTTCTTGCAGTGCTGGTTTGGTGCTAATGTATTCCCTTAGCCTTTTTTTTTTTTTTTTTTTTTTTTACCGGAAAGCTCTTTATTTGACCTTCTATTTAGAATGATACCCTTGCTGGGTAGAGTAGTCTTGGATTTAGATCCTTGTTTTTCATGACCTTGATTACTTCATGCCACTTCCTTCTGGCCTGTAGTGTTTCTGTTGAGAAGTCAGCTGAGAGCCTTATGGGGTTTCCTTTGTAGGTAACCTGTTGCTTATCTTTTGCTGCTTTTAGGATTCTGTCTTTGTCTTTAATTTTTGGCATTTTGATTACTATGTGTCTTGGTGTGGGCCTGTTTGGGTTCTTCTTACTTGGGGCTCTCTGTGCTTCTTGAACTTGAATGCCTTCTTCCTTCACCAAATTAGGGAAGTTTTCTGTCACTATTTCTTCAAATACATTCTCTAACCCTTGCTCATTTTCTTCTTCTTCGGAGACTCCTATGATGCGAATATTATTACGTTTTCAGTTGTCCCACAGTTCTCTTAAGCTGTCTTCCTGTTTTTTTCATTGTTTTTTCCTTTTGGTTTTCTAATCGCTGATTTTTTCTACCCTGTCTTCTAATTCACTGATCCAGTCCTCAGCTTCCTCTACTCTGCTGTTTAGACCTTCCACTGTGTTCTTTATTTGTGATATGTCATTCTTCATTTCTTCTTGGTGGTTTTTAATTTCCAATTGTCTAATTTTCAACATTTCTATGTCTTTACTCATGGTGTTGATGTCTTTACTCATGTTGTTGAGCTTCCTCAAGATCATGGCTCTGAATTCTAGCTCTGTTAACTTGCTTAACTGCTCCTCATTATCTCATTTTTTGTAGAGGTCTCTTGTTCTTTCATTTGGCATTTGTTTCTTTGTTTCAAGATTTTGGCTATCACAGTGGGCTTTGGAGCCTTCCATATTTTCCCTGTGGGTGTTGGTGTTCTGCTGTTTGTGGCTCCCTGTCCTGGGTTTGGATGTGCGAGGGAGGACCCACGTTAAACACCACTGTCAAGTCTTACTTTCCTGGTTAGAGTTGCTAGCCCAGGGAATGGTAGTTACCCTCTAGCTTTTTGCCTGGAGTCTATCAGTAGTGGGTTCTTGGGTTCTCAGTTGAATGAAAAAGTCCCTCAGGTGCTCAGCGTAAGAGGATTTCCTGAAGCTGGAGCAGATGCTGGTTGTTAATGAGCCTCAATTTGCATTTCAATGGCCCACCTGGATGGGGTTGAATCTCTGAGGGAGGGGCTGCCGCCTCTCCCCAGAGCCCTGGGAAGGAGTAAGATGGCCACTGTCCTGCGTGGCTGCAACTCAGCAAAAGCTCTGAGTGCTCTCCAGATCCTGAGCATCCCCACACAGTTCCAGTCCAGTCGCCCTCCCTCTGCCAGAGCATAAGGTGAGTGGCTGTGGCTATTTTAGCGTCTGTCCCGGCTCTGGGCTGAGGAGCCGCTTGGGAGTTTAACCCGAGGCCAGTGCTCGCAGCTAATACTACTGCCGTCCCTGGGCTCCCAGCCCCCCTCTCGCGCCTTCGCAATCCTACCAGGATCAAGTCAGTGTCCTTAGTTATATGGTCTTTGCAGGCTGCTTTTCTGTTGCTTTTTCCTGACAATTTGTCTTTATTTTAGATGTAATTCCAGTTTGGTCCTGGGAGATGGTCTATGTAGCTTCCATTCACTCTGCCGCCATTTTGGAATTCTCTCTTGCTGCTTTTAAGATTCTCTCTTTGTCTTAAAACTTTTTGTATTTTGATGATGATGTGTCTTGGTGTGGACTTCTTAGGGTTCATCTTGTTTGGGACTCTGTGTGCTTCCTGGACTTGTATGTCTGTTTCCTTCACCAAGTTAGGAAAGTTTTCTGCCATTATTGTTTCAATTAGGTTTTTGATTTCTTGATCTCTCTCTTCTCCTTCTGGCACCCCCAAGGTGCAAATGTTGGCACACTTGAAGTTGTCTCAGAGGCTTCTTACACTATCCTCATTTTTTGGATTCTATTTTTTTGCTGTTCTGATTGGGTGTTTTTTGCTTCCTTATATTCCAAATCGATGGTTTGCTTCTTGACTTTGCCTAATCTACTATTGAATCTGTGTAAATTATTCTTTATTTCAGTAGTGCCTCCTTCATTTCTGACTGTGCATCCTTCATTTCTGACTGGTCCTTTTTTATGCTCTTGAGGCCCTCACTATGTTTGCTGAGGGTCTCACTAAGTTCATTGAGCATCTTTATAAGCAGTATTTTGAACTCTGCATCTGTTAGGTTGCTTATCTCCATTTTGCTCAGTTCTTTTCCTGGGGTTTTGTTCTGTTCTTTCATTTGGGACCTGTTTCCTTGTCTCCTCATTTTGGCTGCCTCCCTGTGTTTGTTTCTATGTATTGTTTAACGAGAGGTATGGGGCTAGCTGAGACCAGATGCTGCTTGTTTGAAAGAATTTAGGAAAACCTGAAGCAGGATCCAAGACAGGCCAACCCTATGGTAAAGCAACTGGCAACAGCTTGAGTGGGCCTTAAAGTTGGGTGGGGCGGGGCCTCAGGGAATCACCAGGACGGGGCAAACAGTGTGAGCCAGGTTGCTGGAGTCCCGGATATGGCGGCTGTCTGCCGGCCTCATGAAGGAAGGGCTCACCAAAGGAACAAAGGCCTCTGACAGCACGTTTATCCTGGAGAAAGCCCCCTCTCCAGCCCTCGCTCCAGTGCCAAACAGCTCAGTTCTTCCCTGTATGTCTCTGGTGCCCCTCGAGCTGCCTCCCCTCCAAGCTTACAGGGAGTGAGTCTGATAAGCCCCTGCACAGGCCCTTTAAAAGGAGCTGCCTGGGGCTCCAGCTGCCTCAGCCTCCCTGAGCCTCAGTTCCTGCTGGTTTTTCCAGCCAGAAGTTATGGGGATTCTCTTCCTGCCACTGGAACCCTGAGCGGGGCACCTGGTGTGGGACAGGGACCCCTCAGTCCTCAGGGAGGACCTTCCCAGTTGAGGTACCCTCCTGACTTTTATCTGCCACACTTGGGTGTGGGACCAGCCTGTTGTGCCTCCGCGCCCCTCCTACCAGTCTCGATGTGGCTGCTTCTTTAGTTCCGTAGTTGTAGGACTTCCATTCAACTTGATTTCAGGCGGTTTTGAATGATGGTTGTTCTGTAGTTTAGTTGTAACTTTGATGTGGTTGTGGGAGGATGCAATACTGCATTTACTTATGCCGCCATCTTGACCGGAAGTTCCAGATCTGGATTTTTCATAGATGCTCTTTATCAGGGGATGAAATTCCCTTTTATCTAGTTTGTTGATTTTTTAAAAATCACAAAATGGTATTGGAGTTTGTCAAACACCTTTCTGCCTCTTTTGGGATTATCGTGTGGTTTTGGTTCTTTATTCTACTCATATTTTTTATTAGTTTCACCAGAAAAAAACAAAACTTATAGATAGAGGTATAGACATACAAAAGGAGATTTATTGTGAGGAATTTGCTCACACAATTATGGAGGTTGAGCCATCCCACGATCTGCCATCTGCAGGCTGGAGACCCACAAAAGCCACTAGTATAATTCAGTCTGAGTCCAAAGGCCTGAGAACCACAGAAGCTAATTGTGTGAATCTAAAATGAGAGCAGAAGAAGATGCCAATCAGATACAAATATATTAAGCTGTCTGTCTCTCTTGGTATCACACCTGGCTGTCCACCTTCATTAATTGATGACTGATTGCTCTATTGTCTTTGACAATGCCCTGGAGCATAAATTGTGCCACAATCTGCTCCAATAAAATTTGGATGGATCCCTTTGCAAGAATGATCTTTAAGGCCAGTCTCTAAGGCTTGTTCTCATCCCGGGAAAGGGGGGGGGGGGACTATTCTTAACAGTCTCTTTTTATGACTATCTCTATTAAACTATTTGGTGCTCTAAGGTTTAGTTCTTGTTTTTAAGGAGCTACCAACTTCCTTGTAATTGCTGACACCAAAATCTTCGTAGTTTTTGAGAGTACCATCAGACTTGAACTTCTCCTCATTATGTTCCCAATAAAGTCAGTTATTTTAGGGAAAGCTTCAGAGTTTTCTGTTCTTTAGGCTTCCCTCTCCCCCTGGAACAAAATCTCTGTACTACTCCCCCAGCAGCCTGCTCCTCTTGCAGTAATATCCCGGCTGTGTAATAACAGTGCTGGGTTGGGTCATAGCTTCTGGCCTTCTTGATTTGCTTCTCCTGGTGTGGAACCTCTGCCTTATGATTGAGCTAGAGTGAGGGCAATCAGGACCCCAGCCTTCTTAGCCACTCTTGCCTAGAATTAGCTTCTGCATCATGGAGCTAGGGATGAGAATTACAGGTGCTCTGCAGTACTCTGGACCTCAGTAGGGATCTAGGGGAAAAGGGAGTCCTGTGTTCTTATCTGCACTCACCTAAAGCAGAGCTTCATGGTAGTGAACTGGAAGAGCGGCAAGGAAGCAAACTGTGGATCCCTCAAATGGCATGGATTTTGCAGTTCTTATCACAAAATGTTTCTTCATTTGCTATATGTCCATAAGACACTTTCTAAAGACTTTCAGTGGGTTTTTCTCTAAGAAAATAATTTTCACTAGTTATGGTTGGTGTCACAGGGAAGATGGTCTGCAGAGCCCTTCATGCCACCATTCCTGAAGTTGTTTCAAAGATGGAACATGGTTTTTTGATTTAGCCAACCCTGGCGATGCCTGCCTACGAACTTCTCTGACTTCTTATTATTGAGGTTTTTAAAAAGTTCTATTGTTGTATGTTTCTGTTACTTGTAGGCAATAGCATCTGGATTGGTCCTACACTTAATGAAGCCTGAGCTAAGGCTAGTAGAGAAAGCTTTCTTCATGTATCAAAGTAGCATCAGATAAGACCTACCTTACAAAGCATTTGAACACAACACCTATTTTACTTTTGTGTTTTTTTTTCTGTTTACTAGCATATCTCTTCCTCTAGACTTGATCTCTTTAAAACAGGATTCATGCTCTAATTTATTTCAATATTCTAGCCTGGTGTGTGCGTGCGTGCATGTGTGTGTGTGTGTGTGTGTGTAAATGGATGCCTATTGTCAAGGTAGCTAATTACTTTAGGACTGTTCACCCTTTAGTCTGTCCCCATAAACTTTCCAGATCCATTTTGAAACTTTGCACCAAGAATTGACCTACTTCAGCTGTTACTGTCATCTTGACTGCTGAGATGTCTGATAATGTAGGAGTTAGACAGGATTTGAATTTTGTTTCTTCCTTTTTGCCTAACAGCATTGGACATGTTCTTTAACTTCTTGGCACTGTAGTTTTTTATCTGTTCAGTGGAGATAACAATGCCCATTAACATTAAACTTAACAATAATAATAACTCATGCCCTGGCCGGTTTGGCTCAGCGGTTGGAGCATTGGCCTGCGGTCAAGAGAGACCCGGGTTCGGTTCCCACTAGGGGCACGTACTTCAGTTGCAGTTTATCCCCAGCCCTGGTTGGGTCATGCGGGTGGCAACCACTCGATGTGTCCCTTTCACGTCGATGTTTCTCTCTCTCTCTCTCCCTCCCACTCTAGCTGAACAAAATATGGAAAAATGTCCTCGGGTGAGGATTAAAAAAACAAAAACAAAAAAATAACACATTATTGAATACACACTGTGAGTCAGATACTGTTCAAAACTTTTTTACATGTTTTAAATAATTAAATCCTCACAACATCCCTATGGGGTAAGTATTACTGTTATTCTCATCTTACACATAAGAAAACTAAGGCAGAGGTTAATTTCCCTAAGGATACCTGGGTGAGAACCTAGGCATTCCAGGCTCAGAGTTCTTTCTTACCCACCATATATATGGGTACATGAAACACAGAGTTTATTCTTGTATTATTATTTATTTATTCTTGTGTTATTTTTCATACAAACAACTGTAAACCTACGTTTG
The DNA here is from genome assembly GCF_014108415.1 of Molossus molossus. Classification (NCBI taxonomy): domain Eukaryota; kingdom Metazoa; phylum Chordata; class Mammalia; order Chiroptera; family Molossidae; genus Molossus; species Molossus molossus. The sequence continues at coordinate 25,864,812 of NW_023425399.1, forward strand.
CCCCACCATTTATATTTAATTTGAATTAAATATATGCATTCAAAATGATTTGTCAGAGAGAGCTTTTTCAAAACAAAAGTCTGACCATGCTACCCACGTACCTACTATTATCCTAGTTGAAAATTGAATAATTCTATGTCATGAAGGATTAAGGCAAAATCCCTTATTATGACCTCTCAGCCCCCCTATCCCCATCCCAGGATCCCTCAGGTCACCCTCCCCATTATTCTCTCTGTTCCAGCTGCTCTGACCTCCTTCTGCCCCCTCACACTCACCAGGCTTCTCTCTCCTGTCCTAGGACTTCAGTCCATGCTGCTCCCACTGTCTAGAATGCCCACCCCCATCATCTGTCTTCCTCTTCAACAATTCTGCTCATCTTCCACTTCCCCAGGTAAGCAGGGAAGCTCTCCCCAATAATCCAAACTAGCTCAGAGTCTTCCATTAGAAGAATGACGGACACCTCAATGTGTGATTATTTTATAGCAGTTAGACTGCAAGTTCCAGGATATTCAGGACACTGCTATTTTCCACCTTAATCACTATATTGCTAGTGTCTACTTTAAAACCTTGTACTAGGGGCCCATTTGATATTTTTGGAATATTGATATTAATAATGAATGAATGATCGTTAAGTGCTTCTGACCTAGATTGTGGCCCCAGACCTCATCCTTGGCCCAAAAGCAAGAATCCCAAAGTTGTGTCTATATCTGCCCTATGAAGCTGATTACTTCAGCCAAGTACATTATGAAGACCTCATTCATCCATCCATTCATTCATTCATTCATTCATTCAACAAAGATTCAGTCCCTGTCTTGTGTTTGGTATTGTTTCAGCAGCTGGGGTTTTGGAGGTGGACAAAAAGTCTTCAATTTTTTATGAAACTTGCATTCTAGTGGAGAGAAATGATATGTAATAAACAGATAAATATATTGATGTTATAAATAAATATAACATCAGGTGGAAGAAAACCAAAATAGGGTAAGTAGAATGGGTTACACACCCACTCCCAAGGGCGCCCCTTTGTCACTGCATCTTTTTTTTTTAATTAATTAATTTTTGTTACAGATGTTTCTCCTTTTTCCCCCACTGATTCCCCCCTCCCTTCCCTCCCTTTCCCCAGTTTGTTGTCCATGTCCACTGTTCATGCATACATGCATATAAGTTCTGTGGTTTATCTCTCCCCCACCACCCCCTCTTCTGGGGATTGTCAGTCTGTACCCCACTTCCACGTCTCTGGGACTACCCCATTCCTCAGACTGTTATGTTCATTATATTCCACAAATAAGTGAGATCATATGAAACTTGTCTTTCTCTGTTTGGCTTGTTTCACTTAGGATGATACTTTCCAGGTCCCTCCATGTAGTCTCAAAGGATAAGAGATCTTTCTTTCTTACAGCTGCATAGTACTCCATTGTGTATATGTACCACTGCTTTTTTATCCATTCATCTACTGATGGACACTTGGGCTGTTTCCAGATCTTAGCTATTGTAAATAGTGCTGCTATAAACATGGGGGTACATATATTCTTTCTGATTGGTGTTTCAGGCTTCTTAGGGTATATTCCTAGAAGTGTCACTGCATCTTAATCTGTTTGAGGTCCGATGCCTGTACTCAGAGACAATGGAGCCAGAAATGAGTATTTAAGAGACCACTTGTGCCCTGGCCGGTTTGGCTCAGCAGTTAGAGCGTCGGCCTGCGGTCCTGAGAGACCCGGGTTCGGCTACCGCTAAGGGCACGTACCTCGGTTGCAGTTTGTCCCCGGCCCTGGTCGGTTGTGCGGGTGGCAGCCACTCGATGTGTTCCTTTCACATCGATGTTTCTCTCTCTCTCTCTGTTCCTCTCTCTCCCTCCCACTCTACCTGAACAAAAAATGGAAAAATGTCCTCGGGTGAGGATTAAGAAAAAATAAAAAAGAGACCGCTTGTGTCCACTCACCAACGCCCTAGGGTGGGTCAAGCCGGCCACACTGCTATCCTTACTTAGGATGTCTCTGTGGAAGTGCTTCTGGCCCCTGGATCATTGTTTTCAAAACTGAACACTTTGAATCCAACCATCTCCTCCTCCACTCCCCTATGCCAACCTAGTGAGTATGTGTGTGGAATAAACTGGAGAAGACCAATCAGGAGATTGAGAAAAATCCCCAGCAACCTTGAGGCCAAAAGGGCATGGAGGAGGCTGAACTGGGGGTTGCAGGGCGTTTACTCCCGGACCCCTTGAGATGACCCAGCTCAGTGGTTCTCACACTTGAGCGGACGTTAGCATCACCTAGAGCACGTGTTGAAACAGATGGCTGGCCGGGCCCCACAGCCAGAGTTTCTGATCGGCTGACTCCTCTCCAGCTCTACCAGTAGCCACTCTCACACCTGTGTACATACCCCACAGATCACACTCCTCCACCTGCCCAGGCCTTTGCAAGTGAAGCAGACCACCACGTCTGTCTGCAGAGGCCCTGCCTGCCTTCTTCAGGGGGTCGACTTCTGCTCCGAGGAGTCTCAGCTCACGTGTCTTTTGGAAGCTCTTCCTGTCCACCCTCTCCCCAGCCAGCACCCCAGTAGCATCAGTCACTCCCTCCCAGGCTCCTGCAGCGTGTTTTGAGAGGCTGGCTAGCGTGATGGTTCAGAGGCCTGGTTCCAGGTGTCCATTTAAAGTTCTGTGGCAATGAGCAAGTCATGTTCCCTGTCTAGGTCTCAAGTTCCTTGTTTATATGTCAGGCAGGTCTTCCCTAACTTCAGTTTAAATTGCTTCCTTTTCTCATTTATAATATGGTATTTTATAGTATAATGTAATATAAGGTGGAAAAAATGATAGTTCCCACCTCATGGATTTGCTGGGCATTAATCCCAGTGCCTGGGACATAGCAGATGCTGAGTTAAGCTATCGTTATTCAAGGGCCTTTCTGGAGAACACGCAGGAGTGTGAACCGCCCCCCTGTTTGTACCCAAGGCAGACTGGACAGTCCAGACTGAATCACCTGGGGTTTGCTCTCCACCCCAGAGCCCCTGGGCCTTGAGCAAGGCACTTCCCTAGGCCCTCAGAGCCTCATGTGTGAAAGTTACAAAGGGTACAGACCCCAGCTGTCATGACCAGCACATAGAGCCCCCAGCCGGTACCCATGGGCCAGGATGCTCTATGTCTGGGCCAGGGTTGGGGGGCAGGGTGTTCCTGGCTGCTTGTCTCCTCCAGAAGACCAAGCTGCCCATCCAGCTGGTATCAGACCAGCACAATCAGAACCAGCCTCTGATTCACCCCAACTCTACCGGGCTTGCTCCTTCCTAGGTTCCCATCTGCCCGTGTGGCCTGGTTCTTTCTCCTCCTTCCTTTGGACTGAGGGTGTTAGCATCATGTATGTGAGGCCTCAGCTGAAGAGCCAGGATGGGGGAAGCCGAGCTGGTTTCGTGGAGAAAACAGGACCACACAGGAATGTTACATGTCACCTGCTATTGTAAGTGCCTTCTTAGGAAAACCATTAATGCAAAGTGCTGGGTATAAGAGGAATGACATGAATGAATGAATGAATGAATGAATGAATGAATGAATGAATGAACAAATGGACAAAGCCATGGGTGATGAACTAATGAATGAACAGGAGGAAGCCCTTCACCCAAGGAGAGAAAGCAGCCTTGCTAAGAGAGGGCGGCAGCAACACTCTGCAGAACAGCCACATACGGACCTTCACTGACCCTTTGCCTATGTAACCATCCACCAGTCTCAAAGGAGCTTAAAAGCTGAGACCCAAAATCTACCTTTGGTTAACTTTGTGCCCTTTTTTTTTAATGCTTTTTGGTGGGTGTATTTTTCTTTAGTTTCCTAGTTGATGTTCTATTTGAAAAAAAAAATCCAACCCAGTCTCAGGCTAATTCTAAGAAAATAAACCTTTTCTACATTTCAGTTAAGTAATAATATCACTTAATATTAGCTTATTTGTGTATGGTGCTTTGTGGATTACAAAGCCTGCACCTGCCAGCCCCCACGACAAGTTAAGATTCTGTGCTCCCCGGTGTCCAAAGCCAAGGCCGACGACAGCTGGAGCCCCGGCAGCTGTGCCGAATGGTCTGATCTGAGCCTGGGATGATGACCAGCCCCCTAGTTTTGTCACTGGAAACTGAGGCTCAGAGGGATGAAGAGGCCTGCCCATGCTTGCCTAGCCAGACACTGGCACAGCCTACACCAGAACCTGGATGTGGAAGTCACGTCTCCAATGATCCACGCTGGGGAAGGGGCTGGGGAGGGGCTGGCGCTGGGAACACCAGGAGTGGGAGTTTGCTGGAGAATGAGATGGTTCGGCTGAAGACCTGACTGTCAGTCCCGGCTCTGGCTCCCGGCTAAGCCATGTGACCACTATCCCTCTGTTACCCATCTGTAAAATGGTAGTGGGGGGTATTGCTACTCGTCAGGGTCATTGGGTTTAAATAGGACCTGATTTTCAAAGCATGTGGCCCACAGCAGGGACTAGTAAATGTCAGGGTCGCCCCTGTCCCCCACCCCAAAATACGGAGGCTGGGATGGCCACTACGCCCCCCACTCCTCCATTCTCGCCTCCCCACCTCCCGCAGGCCTTGGTGGCAAGAGGAACACTTTCTCCACATAGTATGAAAGACTGACGTGAATCAAAGGGCACAAAACAGCTTCTTTGTTCCCTAGATTTTGGAAGGAGACACATTAAGTTTTCGGTTGCAGTCTCCCTGGCACACCCTGACTGGTTTCCTGAAGAATGAATGACAACGCTGATTGCTACTTCACAGGGAGGAGACGGAAAGGGAAAATAGAGTGCGCATTTTGTTAAGGAGCAAGCTTTTCAAATGTCAGTGACTTAGCCTCGGGAGCTGCAAGCTAGAGGGCCTGTTGGGATTCTGCTTCTGGGAGCTTCGTGCCTTCATTTTGTTCATTTCAATTCAGCATCTCGGCCCACTCTCCTCTATTGATCTGCTCCAGTCTGACATTCCTAATCTGAGCAGCTCTAATTGGCTCAGAAGGATGGCTGCAAGGTAGGTGCTCTCCAGGGATGGCACACGTTGAGCACTGTTTATAGTGACACTGGATGGCACAGCTTTGGAGACAGACAGGCATGGATCATTCTCTGCGTGACCCTGGGCAACGCGGGGCCACTCTGAGCCCGTTTCCCTATCTATAAAATGGAGAGTATGTTTGTGACTTCCTGAGGTCATTGCAGGATAAAAAAAGATCAGCTGTGGTGTCACAAGGAGGTAGATAACTTTGAAAATATGGCACTGCATTCTTGCAAAAAAATTTTATTACTCCAAAGAAAATGCATAAGCACTGAAATGCCAGGCGGCACCGTGGCTCTGTGAGCAACACAGCGCTGGTGACATCTGTCGTCAGATCTGTTATTCACTGCTTCCTCCAGGTCATTACAAATCCAGCCCTTGTTCCTGCGGTCTGTGGTCTAAATTGAGAAAATAACATATGAACACGATGTCTGGAAAATGACTTTGTGTCTCAGCACTTAGATTAGAAGGCAGGTTCAATTCTGTGGCTTTCACTGTTGGTGTTTCTATCGGTTATAACAAATAAACATGCAGAGGCAGAACTGATCAACCGTTTCATTGCGTTTAAGGAACGAGATGAATCGTTTTCCTAAGTCAGTGCGTCACCGCATTTAATTTGATGATGTTGTTTAGAAACTCTGTACTGTTTTCCAAGCCAGAGCATATCAACCATTTATGAGAAGAAAATCAAAAGATAAACGACCAATTCCCCCTAAAGAGGGAAATTATCGCAGTGCTTGATTATAAACTTAGGCTCCATTCCTAGGAGAGGGGAGGAAGGGCTCTTGATTGAAAAACAATAAGAAAAACGCTGCTGTGCTCTTCGGGTGCTGAGCATGGAGTCAGAGGCCTGGAGTGGACACCTGCTCCTGCTGCCCAGGTTACATGACCATGGGCAGGTCACTTCCCCACCTGGGCACACCTTCTCGCCCTCACACGGACAACAGTCATTCCTGGGCTGTGATGATCACCGAGTGAGGCCAGAACTGGCGCTGTTTACTTCAGATCTCATTTCATCTTTACAGAACCCGGTGAGGGCTGTGACTTGCCCAAGGTCACAAAGCTAAGAAGAAGAGAAGCCAGGATTAGAACTCTACTCTATATGCTGTCACTATGAGCGGTGAAGAAACAAAACAGGAGGTATTATAAATATGCTGTCAGGACCACCATGAGAAAAAATAGAAAACTATTCATTCACTAACAAACATGTGTCTTATAGGATGAGCCAGGCATCCGATTGTGGTGGTATATGAGCGCAGTCAGGGAGACATGACAAGAAGCAAGTAAATAAAGTAATTTTAGACAGTGGTAATTGCCATGAAGAAAGTAGAACGTGGGCTTTCAGAGATGGGAGGTGAGAGGTAGCAACTTTATATTGAGGTTGGGATGACATCTCCAAGAAGTGACTTCAGAGTAGAGACCACAGGGTGGCCATGGAGGGATGTGAGGGAGGTCAAGGTACAGGGATCAGAAAGAGCAAATGCCCAAGAAGGGGCGACGCTTGGCACGTGGAGGTTCAAGAGGAGGCAGAGCGGCTGGAGCTGGGTGAGAAAGAGCGGAGATGGGGGCAGGGTCCCGCTGTGAGGCTTTGCAGGGAAGAGTGAGGAGACTAGATTTTCTAAGGAAGATAGAAAGTGAGATGAGAGAGTTCATTATTTAATTCATGTAAACATTTTCATTTAATTGATTTATTGTTGAACACATAACACAGTCTTCCCATTCAAAATTCAGAAGGAGCAAAAGGTAAAGTATCTCCCCCCCCACCCCGCCTGCCCAGAAGCTTTCTGGAAGCCATTGGCATGCTCGTTCCTGTGTTTGCTGATAGAGATATCACATCATATACAATCACACACTCTCTCTCCCCTCCCCTTTTTCTTTTACAAATGGTAGCATCCTATTCACCCTTCACTTCATGTCCTAGAGATCGTTTGTCTCATTACTGATAGAGCGTTCTCACGATCATTTCTTTTTTGGTAAGTCTGCACAATATTCCATTCTGTAGGCATTTTTTAACCAGTATTTATTTGACCAGTTCTCTACTGATAGTCTTTTAGGTTATTTCGCTTGAAGGCTTAAAGGGGGAGAAACATTCTGAGCTATATTTTAGGAAGAGCGCTCTGGCTGCTGCATAAGGATGACCCCTCAGAGCAGCGGTGGGGCAGCCGTCTGGCCCCGCGCTGCCCAGGAATGAGAAGACGATGGTTTGCGACAGGGAGGTGGCAGTGAGGGCGTGAGAAATGCGTGGATGCAGGGTGCTCAGAAGGTAGAAGCCACTAGCTGATAGCTTAAATGGGGAGGAAGCGGCAAATAAAATGGGATCAAGGACAACTTTCGAGTTTCAACAGTTGGGGGTGAGGTGACACCCCCTTACTCTCCCAACAGCACTTTGTACCTGACTTCTGCAAGCAGGGCAGGTGGTAAGGCAGGGCTGGCAGTAAGAAAAGGTCCTCTGCATGACACTCCTCCTTATATGGTAAAACCAAAAACCAAACATGTATCACACATTCACTGACTGTAACATAACACTCGTCTGGAATTTTCCATTCCGCGCCAGAACGGAGTCTGTTCCGAGGCATCTCCTCTGAGCTCACCAGCTGCTCTTTCTCAGCCTCCTCTGCAGGGCTTCCTCTGCCTGATGTCTGAACAGCAGCGCTCCTCTGGGATCAGCCCCGAGCCCTCTGCCTCCCTGCCCACGTCATGTCCCGGGAAGATTTCCTTCTGCCCTTTGGTTTTTAATGTATCGATATGCTGAGTCAGTTTTTTGTCTTCATCTCTGGCTCTTCCCTGAGCTCTCCTGGAGACTTGGATACCCAACTGTTTAACAGACATCTGACACTTAACATGTTCCAAACAGAAGCCTTGACCCTACTCACAGCCCTGTCTTCCTGGGTCTGCCGCATATCAGCCAACGGCCACAACCATCCTCAGACACCCAGATGCATGCAGTCCAGTCCTAGGAGTCATATTTGATCTCCCATCTTCTATTTAGCAAAGCCCATTGCTTCTAACTAGGAGTAACATCCCAAGTCCATCCGCTTCTCTTCATCCCCACCATTCACACCTCTCACTTCCATCGCCTTTCATTGAGTAGTTTTACCCCAGTCGCTGCTGATGTACCCTCTCTGCCTCCACTTGTTTGCTGGGACCCGTTCTCCACGATTAGCCAAATGGGGCCTTTCAAAGGTAAGTCAGCTCGTGCCACTTCCCTGTGGAAAACTTCAATGTATTCCCATCGGAGTTCAAATAACACTTAAATAAAATCAAATTCTTTCCCGTGGCTCCTGTGTCCGAACCCCACTGGTGTCTCCCTCCCAGGCTCCCTGTGCGCCAGCCACGTTGGCTCCTCCTCTTTCCCGAGCGCCCGGGACCAGTGTGTTTGCACTCACTGGGCCTCTCCCTGGAACACTCAGGTCCTCGCCTGCAAGTCTCTTCCTCAGCTTGACCTCAAGTCCCACCACTGTCATCCTGTGCATGTCTGTGGGAATGAGACCACTTCACAGTTTAGCAACTCCAAAGGGATCCTGTGTGAAATGCTCATGTAACTGGCACCGTATTTCCCATGTGTCCCCCTGGATGACCCACCCTTCAGTCCGGCTCATAGTACAATAAATGTCACGATAAATGTCAGCCAGTGGTGGTGTGCTTCCTTTACCCACACTACCACAGAGGGTTTCCATGAAGATTACTCTATTGATTCATCAGCTTTCTCTAGTTCAATGCCATTCTAATCATTTATGCACTTTGGCTTAAAAGTTCTGTGCATTTCTTCTTGATAAACAAAAGGATTTCTCCCAAATGCACACAGTCACTTTGGCAATGTGCAGTCTTCATTTCTCCCCCTGGTAACAGAACTTAGCATTTAGCTTAAGCTGCTTTATGGCACCTCCACCTCCAGCAGAAGGAGTTAAAAACCTGAAAACCTTTTTTTTTGTTTTTGTTTTGTTTGTTTGTTTGTTTTGTATTCTGAGAGGATAGTTATTAAATTCTTGTATTAAATTCACATTTAAAAAAAAAAAACAGACTTGTGGAAGAACTAAGCATCGCACTAAATGACTTTAAATACCTGTATTTCAAAGACTGCCATGTGTCCCACTGCTGAACGGTCGCCCCAGACAAGTTTCCCCTGAGCTCTTCCAGCCCTCCAGTGCATTCCCGGGCGCCACTCTGAATGCACGTCCCTGTCTTAGGGAGGCCCCGGAGCTCCAGAAAGCCAGCGTGGAGCTTCTGAGAGATCAGCCCAGCCCATCTTCCTCCTTTCTCAGCAAAGGAAACAAGTACCTGGTAGTGTTGGTGCCTCCTTTCTCAGAATAGTCATGTTCTCTGGATCATACGCAGTAGATGTTTTATGTACAAAATGGTATTCTAATTGCATAAACACACTGTTCTAATGAATCACCACCCACTCCATTTGTAGAGTGCTCTGTCTGTATAATTAGAAAAACACTGGCGTTCTCTCAAGGAGGGTACGTGGGTGGGGGGGCACAAGATGATCCATTGGGGTGGGAGAAGCGAATATTAGGATTTATGGCTTATAAGACAGACATTAAACCTACAGTAGTCCCCCCTTATCTACAAGGGATATGTTTCAAGACCCCTAATGGATGCCTGAAACCATGGATAATACTGAACCCTATGCTTTTTCCTATACATATATACCTATGATAAAATTTAATTTATAAATGAGGCACAGTAAGAGATTAACAGCAACAATAATAAAATAGAATTAAAAATAATAAAATTAAAACAATATACTATAATAAACATCATGGGAATGTGGTCTCTTTCTCAAAATATCTTATTGTACTGTACCCATCCTCCTCGTGTGATGACATGAGTTGATGAGATTCCTATGCGATGAGACGAAGTGAGGTGAATGACATGGGCCTTGAGCATGAGGTCACTACAAGGATCACTTGGACACAAGCACTGAGAAGCCATGACAGTGGATCTGATTACTGGGACGGCTACAAAGTGACTAACAGGCAAGGAGCGTATACAGCTGGATACTCTGGACGGAGGGATGATTCATGTCCCAGAAGAGACCCGATGGGACAGCTCAAGATGTCATCACACTACTCAATCAGTGCACAATTTAAAATTTATGAACCGTTTATGTCTAAAATTTTCCATTAATATTTTCGGACTGTGTTTGAATATGGGTAATTTTTTTTAAAAGATTTAAAAAAATTGCCCTGGCCAGTTTTGCTCAGTGATTAGAACGTTGGTTCGCGAACCAAAGAGTCGCAGGTTCAATTCCAGTCAAGGGCACTTACTTGGTTATAGTTTGGTCCTGGCCTTGGTCGGGGTTGTGCGAGAGGCAACCAGTAGGTGTGTGTGTGTCTCTCTCTCCCCCTCCCACTCTATGTGATGATAAATGGAGAGAGTATCCTCGGGTGAGGATAAAAAAAAAATTGATTTTTAGAGAAAGAGGAAGAGAAAAGAGAGGGGGAGAGAGAGAGAACTATCAATCGGCTGCTTTGTGCACGCCCCCTACCGGGGAGCAAGCCTGCAACCCAGGCATGAGCCCTGACCGGGAATCCAGCAGGTGACCTTTCGGTGCACAGGACAACACCCAACCAACTGAGCCACACCCGCAGGGCCATGTGTAATTGAAAACACAAAAAGTGAAACTATGAATAAGGAGGGACTACTGTGTTTGTATTTACTTTGTGGTTTGACCCAGAAGCCACCCTCGGTCATGTCTCACGCACCGCAGGCACGGCAGTGCCAGTGTGGAGGGCTGTGTCTCTCCAGTCATTATTGGCCTTCAGCATACAACCATGTTCAGCACTTTCCCTGCTACAGAAAATCACCAGTGGAGTGCATTTGACAGAATTCAGATCTTTAAATGGTAGAATTTTCACATTACTTTAAAAGTTGGCTGCATATACTTCCAGGTTTTGTGTTTGTTTTTTGAAGCATCTAACAAATGGTTCTATTAAAAAACAAAAATAGGTTCATAACTACATACATTTTTTTCCCACTTAACCATATGGTTTGGATATCTTTTCCTGTCAGTATAAAAAAGCTCTACCTCATTTTTTCCCTGCCTTAATGTCTTAAATCTTTGTATGGAATAACCTTCCTCCTCATTACAAGGTCAACATGTTCCTTAAAAATGTCATAAAAAGATAATTACTATGTAAACTGATGGTACACAATTACTGCAAGAGTTTATAAACAAAACATTATATGATTCTCAAAGTTATGGAATGGGGGGTATGTGCGGAACAATAGAAACAAAGGAAAATAATGCAGGTGATGCCTGGGATTATCACCTGCACCAGCCAGGCCACCAAAATCTTGAATGTGTATGGACATATCTTTCCCATAATATAGAAGCACCATAGTTATTCGCCAATGGCCCTATCCTTCAGACATTTGGGTTTGTATTAGCCTGCTAGGACTGCCATAACAAAATACCACAGACTGGGTGGTTTAAACAACAAATATTCATTTTCTCCTAATGCTGAAGGCTGGAAGCCCAAGATAGGGGTGTGGGCAGGTTTGGTTTCTCGCGAGGACTCTCTCCTTGGCTTGCGGATGGCCGCCTTCTCATATGTTCTCGCACAGCCTTTTCTCTGCACCCCTGGTGTCCCTTCCTCTTCTTATCCTAGTCATATGGGATTAGGGCCCACCCAGATGACCTCATTTAACCTTAATTACTTCCTTAAAGATCCTGTCTCCAAATACAGTCACATTCTAAAGTACTGGGGATTAAGATTTCAACAGATGAACCTGAAAGGTCGTTTCTGTATTTTTCACTAGATATTTCCTCACCTCACACACTCCTCAATCCATGCCAATCTCATTCCACCCTCAACCTCCACTGAATGCTGCCCTGAAGACCACCCGGCTCAACTACAATCATCACTGCCCGGGGCAACTGCAGTAGTCTTCTTTTAACTGGTCTGGTGGCATTTACCCTACCCATTCTCCACACAGACATTACAAAAATGTATTTCTAATCACATCACTTCTTCTCTTGATACTCTTCCTAGGCCTGTTGCTTTTAGGTTAAAATATAAACTCCTTAGCATAATGGACAAGACCTTGCAGGACCAGACGTCTGTCTCCTGTCTTCATCCCCCCACACCCTCCTCCAGTCCATTTTATCCAGCCACACTGACCTGCTTTCCCACCCTCAAAAGAGCCAAGCCTTTTCTCCCTTAAGGGCATGCATTGTTCCCTCTGCCAGGAACACCCTTCAAAGTCATCCTTCACATCTCAGATTAAAAATCACTATCTCAAAGAAGTTGCCATTGTCCCGGCCCCAAAAAACCCTAGGGTTTTCTTGGCAGCGGTCATCACACATAATAGTCATTGGTGTGATCATTTAATATGCATCTTTCCCACTGCACTGAGCTTCGGGAAGTCAGAGAACCCATGGAATTTGGTCATCCCTGCATCCCCAATGCCCAGCTCAGTTTCTGGCATAAAGTAGGCACAAATAAATATTTACTGAATGAATGAACACCTTGTATTTGGCTGTTCCCTCCTCGAGGCCAGCAAGCTCCTATATCTCTCTGATTAGACTGAGAATTCCTTCACAGCAAGGTCTGTGTTCCCTGTGCCCAGAAAGGACATGGTGGCACAGGGTAAGCCTGCCAACTGAAACAGAACATTTTTTTTAATGTTTTTACTTTTCTGTGTATTCAGGTGCTACATCATTGCCCTAATGATAGTTCTTGAGTCAAGAAGTAGATAAAAATTGTCCACCTTCTGTCCAATTCATAATGTCTATCATTAGTAGAAACAAATAATACAAAATAAAACTGAAATGGTTAAGATGGCACCTGCTAAAGTTGTTATTAAAGAAAAAACTCAGGAGAGTCATATCTTGAGGGTAACATTGAAAATTGCAAAAGCTGGGGACAATCAGATCTGGTTAAAGTAATACAAAAATTGTTCTCCATTAAACATTTATGGAGGACTGTCATTGGCAAATTTTAGACCTGCAAAATTTTACCAAAGAAAAATGCAGTTGCTAGTGTCAATGCCCTTAGCCAAAGACCATCAGGAACACACATGTAGTCGAACTAGTTGAGTTTATTACTTGCTCCAGAGATGGAGAACACACACCATGGGGGAACTATGGGGTACCTCAGTAAAAGAGTTAGAAAGAAACTATTATAGGATTTGAGTATTGGTGGGGTGATTTGGAGAGGGTCTGTGATCCTCTCGATTGGATACTTTCAGAAAGCAGGGGAAATTCTATGATTGGGTACCTCACTAAATTTAATCTCTAGGGAAGACAGACTATAATGAGGCTAAAACTATCTGGTAAAGAAGTAGCAGTCACTTATTTTAGCTAAGAGAGGGGGATGTTTGGTATTTTGTGGGTGGGACAGTAACCATGTTTTTGTCTTAAACAAAATTATAAAATAGACTTGCTCAGTGGCATTTTATCCTGCTATCGGAGTAACCTTGTTTGAGGTTGGGATTCTGTGATATTGTTAATGTCCAACAGGAGAATAACATGGCCAAGTTGTGCTAGGCCAGCTTCTGAGTGTCAGGGGTTCTTTATTTCTGTTTCAGTAAAATTATGTTGACTTAAGAAACCTCACGATAGCAACTTAACTAATAAAGTAAAACTGATATAGACATTATTAAATAAGTAAACTTTTATTAAAAAGTAACAAGTAAAACAATCCCTCAGAGGCCTGGCCAGTGTGGCTCAGTGGTTAGGGTGTTGGCCCACAAACCGAAGGGTCGTGGGTTCGATTCCCAGTCAAGGGCATGTACCTGGTTTGAAGGTTCCCTCCCTGGCCCTGGGTTGTTCAGGAGGCAACTAATCGATGTGTCTGTCTCACATAATGATTCTCTCTCTCTCCCACTCCCTCCCTCCCTTCTACTCTAAGAACCAATGGAAAAAATATCCCCTAGTGAGGAGTAACAACAAAAAGAATCCCTCAGAGAAGGTAATTTCCATAAAATAAAATGGGATTGAATACTATTTTACTATATTGTATAAAATAACTAATCAAAGGAAAAAATTGGCGTAATGACATTGGCTCTGGAAATTCTTTTGCAGCAGTTCACTATTGGTATAATCCTAATTAAAATTACTGGGCTCCAGTTTCGGTGGGGATGTAAATTTGCTGGTGTCTTTCGGGAGCACCTTGGTCACATCTATGAAAATCAAAATTGCATTTGGCCTTTGCCATAGCAATTTTACTTTTGTAAATTTATTCTACAGAGAAAATTGCACATGTACACGGAGGTATTTGCAAGGATATTACGACGGCATTGTTTGTAGTAACAAAGACTGGATAAAAACCAATGTCCTCCAGTAGGAGACCGGTTAATACATCATGGCCCATCCAAGCTAGAAAACCTGGCTGGCCTCGGAAAGATCCTAAGGTGCTGCGGCCCCAGGGGTCAGCCCCCCTCGTGCACCCTCACCCCGCGATGAGAGGCCGAGAGGGCCGAGGCCCAGGCCCCAGGCCGGGAGCAGCCTCCGCCCGCCAGACCTGAGGGTCTTCGTCGGCTGCTGGTTAACTCTCCTCGCAGCCTACAACCCACAGGGGGGCTGGCGGGAAGCGGGGAGCGACCCGCCACTGGAAAGTGGACCCTCTTCCGCGGTCCGCATCACCATGGCAACGGGGGCCGCGGGCGCTGATGGCGGGAAACGACCGCCCTGGGAATTCGGAGAGCCCAGCGGTCCCGAGTGGCCCTCCGGCTGGTCGGTGGCTCCAACCCCAGGCGAGGGCTCCCAGGAGCCACCCGACTCCTCCGAGACCCAGGGCCTCGACCCCGGCGGAGGAGGGACCCATGCGGCCCTCGGACGTGCTCGCTGGAGCCGCCGCGTGGGCAGCCCCTGGCCCCGCCCCTTCCGGCGCGGCTGCCCGGCCCGCGTCCCCATGGCAACCGGGGTCCGCTGCTGCGGTGCCCGAGCCGGTACAGGGAAGGGCCCGGAGGGGTGGCAAACCCCGAGGTGCGGAGGGAAATGGAGGCGGGAGAAGAGGGCAGGGAGTGCAGTTCCGCCGACACCGCTTTTCCACCCCCGTGTGGTGGTCGCGAGGCCGGGGCTCGGAGGCCCGCGGGCAGCAGGGGGCAGTAGCGTCTCGCGGTGCGGAGACGCGCGGGGGGTGGAGATCTCGGGATCTGGGGAGCAGGAAGGCCCGCCCTGGGAGCTGACCCCGGCGGGCCCTGGCTGAGGACTGCGGGTGACCCTCCGCGCCCGGGAGCGAGCTGGGCTCCCCTCGGCCAGGCTGTGCGAGCTCCCTGGCGTAGTGACTTCCCTGGGCTTAGGAGCTCAGCCTCCGAGCTCAGACTGCCCTTGGGAGCCTCGTCGGCTTCTTCTGAAAGTGGCGATAATGATAGTGATTGTCTTAGGGTTGCTTTAAATGCTAAACGAGATCATGTAACTTGTACACTTTCTGGACTCAGTTTCTGGCACCTGACAAGTGCTCGATAAATGCTAGTTGCTCTTAGATGACCTTGGGCAAGTTACCTAACCTCTCTAAATTCAATCTTACCTCACTGAAAAATGGAGGTAGCACTAGTACCCACCTAACAAGGTTGTGAGGACTCTAATAAGAGTTAATACTTGTATGTATAGTCCCTAGAGTGAGTCCAGGAACATAGTAAGTGCTATATAAATGCTCTCACGTTATCACACATGATTGCATTATTGTTATCACTATCATCATCTGTTTGGTTGCTTGTGGATTGGAGACAATTGGTTTTGTCCTGCCATCACAAGGACTTTCAGCCTCTGGCTAGATTATAGATATATTTGCCCACATTTCTCCTTTTCCCTCTCAAAACTTTTCAGCCTTTCACATGGTCACATGGTTAGAAGAGGCAGCAATGTATCCTCAAAAGATCACTGGGCTGTGCTTCAGCTGGAAATTGGAATTTGCTGTGCTGATGGTTCTTTGTGTGATCTTAGGCAAATCACTTACAGTTTCCTCCTCTATCTTTAGGAATGTTTCAACAAAGGCATCTAGTGTTTATGTATGTTTGGCCTTTCCTAGTAATATATTCAGTAAAAATTAATTCCCATCTTCTTTGTCAGAGAGTCTCTAGAATAGTAAGATAGAAAGTGGCAAGTGCTACGAGGAAGGTACAGATGAGATGCTGTGGGAAGCAATCATTTCTCAATTTATACTTTGTATTTCTAATAGGTAAGAAATGTCTAGACGTTTGGGGGTAAAATGAGGATGGTTCCATCCCTCCATCCAATGAAAAATCTGGGAAGTTGAATACCACCACCCTGGCTCCACCCCTAACCCTCATTTCTAAATTGGCCACTATACAGCTAAATGTATTCCTGCCTGCCAGTCTTGTCCACCCCCGACAGCTGCCATGGATTCCCAGACTGGGTTCCCAGGCTGATCTCCATCAGTTGGAGCAGGAGCATCTAGCAATACAGCCATGTGTCACTTAACCATGGGGTATGTTCTGAGACAAGCTGTAGGCGATTTCATCATGTGGACATCACAGTGCCCTCACGTAAACCTATATGGTATAGCCTACTACACACCTAGGCTATATGGTATGGCCTATTGCTCCTAGGCTACAAATCTGTATAGCATGTTACTGTAGGCAAATGTAACACAATGGTATTTGTGTATCTAAACATAGAAGAGGTACAGTACATAGTTTTCAGCTCCATTATAATCTTATGGGACCACCATCATATGAGGGGTCCATTGTTAATGGAAGCATCATTGTGCAGAGCATGATTGTAGTATTCTTTTGTTTTCTGAAACCCTCAACTCACCAGAAGGTGAGGCCCCTATTCAACCTCCTTATGTGTTATTCCACAGGTTAAATGATAAGCAGTGTTTTGTGGAGGTTACAGAGAATTGGCTTTGAAAGTCAGAAGGGATTTGAGCTCTGGTTGCCCTGTGTAAGTCTCTAAGCCTCAATTTCATCTTTGAAACGAGGATAGTAGTATCCAGGGCTGTAGTGATGATTACGTGAGATACTGCACTAAAATGGTCCAGCCATGCTTGCTGCAGAACCAAGTGTTCAAAAACCATTAGCTGCTCTTTTTGCCACCACCGTTATTGTTATTACATTGTTAGCTTGCAAAAGCAGGCTAATCTTCTGCAGCCTTTTCCCACTCTTTGTTGGCTGACACATAGTAGGGGCGCAGCAAATATTTGTTAAATGAACGAGTGAACCCACCCAGGAAACTAGTGATGGTAGATTTCACATTACCTTACCTAACAGCAGCTAATAGCTATCAAATAGTTGTTCCAAAAACTGTATTACATCCCATTACCTTGTTTAATAGTCATGTTTGATGACCTTGTCTAGCCTTCTGATTGACTCCTGAAACATTTGTGCCAGTGATTCACAGTCCAGAAGCTGACAGTGACTTCCGCTGCAGATTTCTGAATTATTTCTAAATGGCACTGACGGCAGCATCATTTCTATAACGCAGCCTCTGCTAAGACAGGAGTCTGGTGTCATGCTGACGTTGGCTGGCTTCCTTGATGCAGTGTCCTCATCTCTTATTAGTGGATGGCTTGACATTACACTCTTGAGACAGCAGGGCTCAATGAGAGTTTATTGCTGCAGCCTTACAGCTTGCAAGAGCCTGGTTTATCAGGGAGATAACATCACACCGTGTCAGGTCCTCCTCCCTGTCTGGGACCACTTTGAGAGTGGTGCAGAAGCTCCGGGGGAAGGGCAGACCAGGGAAAGTCTTTTTTCTTCTTCGAATCGTTTCATTGTATCTGACTTTTTGGGTTAGAGACGCCTTTGGGTAGGAATCCTCTAATCCAGTGCTTTTGATACTGTTCTATGGGGTTTTTAGGGTTCAAAGGGCACCCTCCCTCCACCAGGAGTTGCTTTTTGGAGAGAAGAACTTCCTGAACAGGCAGAGTTTGGCATCCTACCTCAGAGTGAGTTCTGTGACATCTGTGGAACACTGAGGAGCAAGTTTCTGTTTATTCTTCAACAGAAACTTTGACAGCAAGTCAGCACAATCATCACACACAGGCTTTGAGCAAGATAATTATTCATTCATTTGTTCATTCAGCATGTTCCCAGACACTATGCTAGGGTGCTGGGGATACAGCAAAAGGACGCTTATTAGTAACTTATGTTCTAGTACCTGGAGGAGACAGACAATGCATCCGTGCAGTAGTGCCTCTCTGAAGGGATGACACATCAACGGAGACCAGAAGGAAATGCAGTTGAGAAATGGCAGAAGAACCAAGCAGAGGGAATAGCTGTGCAAAGTCTCTGAGGTGGAGGCCAGAGTAGCTAGAAAGCAGGGTTGGAACCAGTGGAGGGAGAAGAGAGGCGTGGGGTCTAGATGACCAGGGCCTTACAGGGCATGGGAAGAACTTCAGAGTTGTATTCTGGGGGACACGGCAGGACACTGGAGGAGTGGGAGCGGAGGGGCGACAGGACCTGATTGGTAGGACCATTCTGGCTACTGGGTAGAGAAGAGATTTTCGGGAGCAAGAAACAGACTAGTCGGGAGGCTCTTAAAAGAGTCTGGGGGTGAGGTGACCAGGGCTCGGACTGGGGTAATACAGTAGAAGAGGGGAGAGGCACTTGGATTTGGAATGCATTTTGAAGGCGGAGCTTAAAAGTTCTGCTAGTGAGCTCCATGTTGGGTGGGAGACAAAGAGGAATCAGGAATCAGGCTTGGGACCTGAGCACCTGCATGAAAGGTGCCATTTCCTGAGCTGGTGAAGGTGGGAGGAGCAACAAGGGGCATGAATCACAGTTTGCCAATTTGGCTGCTTTTCATGATTGCTGTCTAGTGATGTTAGAAGGTCTGAGACCAGAAGAGTGTTAGCTAGGGTTTTCCCCATGATAGTGACTTGCCCAACATTGTACACACTTGATCTAGAAGCTAAACCAATGGATCCCCAGTGGAAGGCTCCTAGTGCCTATTGGTGTCAATACAGTTTCACTTCCATTGGCTCCACTTCAAGTTCAGGCAGCTGTGACCAGAGGCACCAGCTGTGTTTTGATGCCCTGATGGTTCTGTGTTGTGGGAAGAGCTCTGTCATGTGGATCAGCAAGTGAGCCAGCCTTATCTTCCCTCTCAGTGGCACACTGGGAGGACGACCAGACAAACTGGAGTACATTCAGAAAAGGATGTTCAGGATGGCCAGGACACTGAACCCCACACCCTGAGCGGGGACAGCCGATGGAACTGGGCTTGTTTACCTGGAGAAGACTTGGTGGGACCTGAGTGTCTCCTCTGATGACTGCAGCAGAGAGCATGCTTCTTGCTACTGTCTCTGCTGGTTCCGATTACATACATATGGCGGTTTTCATACAATTAACATATTATCTTTCAGCTCTTGGTGGATTTGACTACTTCTCCTTAGAGGGAAAGGCATGTGACCTGGCGTCAGCATTCCTGTCCCCAGTTTGGTCAGTGTCTAACCGGTGTGTGTTCCCCAGACTGAAAATGGAAACAGCTGTAGGGATCTAGAGTTCTGAACTCGGTCTTTTGGGTCTTGACCTCCAGAGAAATGAGAGTGTTCCCATATGGGATGAAGTAGGGAGGGGCCTTGCGGGAGAGGAGTGGAGGAGAGAGTGAGCTGTGGCCTAGAAGGGCTGAGGCCAGCAGCCTAGGGTGCACGCTTGTCGGCTGAGGGCCAGACGTCTGCCCTTGGTAACCTAAATGTTGTCAGTTAGGAACGTGTACAAGATACCACCTAAAGTGTGCTTTAAAGAAGCAGGGTTGTTTTTCAGCAAGAGATCTGAATTGGGTAGTTGGCGGCATTGGCTCAGCAGCGAATGTTGCTCTCAGGAACGTTCACGCCTTCATATCCCTTCTCTCCCCTCTTCCTTGGTAATTAGCTTTTGTTTTCATGGCAACCAATCATCTGCCCTAGCTCCTGGCATTAAACCTTCATTCAAGGCAAGAAGAAGTGGAAAAGAAGGGAAAAGGGCAGTGCCAACTGAGTCTGTCTTTTTTTTTAATCAGGAAAGCAAAAACTTTCTCAGAACCCCATCCTCACCCCCACCCCAGCAGCCTTCCACTTGGCCAGAACTGTGTCGTATGACTACCCCTAGCTGAGAGGCTGGGGCTGAGTGCTCAGCATTGCAACCCTCCTTGTAAAGGCAGACGGGGGAAGGGGTAGGGCACTGTCTGATGTAATTTTAAGTGTTATAGTAGCCACATTAAAAAAGAAGTGTAGTCCTGGCCGGTGTGGCTCAGTTGGTTGGAGCATTGGCCCATGCACTGAAAAGGTTGCGGATTCGATCCCCAGTCAAGGTGCATGCGGAAGGCAACCAATCAATCTTTCTCTCATATCAATATTTCTCTCCCATCCTCTCTCTAAAAAAAAAACAAAAACAAATTAATTAATAAATAAACAAATAAATAATAAGTAAATAAGTAAACAAATAAATAAAAATAACCATATATTTTTTAAAAGAGTTGTGAAAAACCCCAGATGAAATGTTAAAGTGTTTTATTCAGTGCAGTATATCTAAGACCACTCCAGCATGTAATCAATATAAAAACTATTAATGAGCTATTTTGGACTCTTTTTTTGTATGGAGTCTTTGAAATCTGATACACACTCGAACCTCAGCACGTGTCAGTATGAAGCAGCCACAGGGCAGGTGCTCAGCACCCCAATGTGACTAGTGGCCACTATTAGACAGTGCAGTGCAGACAGCATGCAGAGGGAGCAAAGCAACACTGTCCCGCCATAACTACTTTGTTTCTATCAGTATTTTCTGTAACTATTTTCCTTTTCACTCTCCCAAGTGAATTTGGAAAATGACACCTTGTCAGCCTGCTGAAGAGAAGGAAAAGGGAGCATTTGGAGTTGTGTTAGGATCACAGGAATGCAAGCGGAAGGAGGTGGGATTCACACTCTGAGAACCGCAGGGGGGCCTCGTGGATGGATGGGAGGAGAGGAACAGCAAGAGGCGAACTGATTGCTATAGTGATAAGTGGTAAAATTCTTGCTAAAATCAAAATATAACTATTTTTTTTCTGATGACAAAAGTAAAAGTTTTGTAGACAGTGAGGGACATAAAAATGCCAAAAATAGCCCTGGCCGGTTTGGTTCTGTGGTTAGAGCATCAGCCCTCAGACCAAAGAGTCACTAGTTCAATTCCGGTCAAGGGCACATAGCTCAGTTTCGGTTCAGTCCCCAGCCCTGGTTGGGGTCATTCGGGAGGCAACCAATTGATGGGTATGTCTCATATTGATGTTTCTCTCTCGCTCCCTCACTCTCCCTTCCACTCTATCTGAAGATAAATGGAAAAATATCCTTGGGTGAGGATTTTTTTTTAAATGCCAAAAATGAAAAGTACCATAATGCTAGAGACAGTCGCTGTTCATAGTATATTTTGTTTTATTAATTGTAATGTTTATACACAGATACATATATTTTGAAACAAATTGAAATAAAAATCTATGTAACCTTTTTCCTTTTTTTAATTGACTTAAAATATATATCACATAAAATTTATCACCTCATGTAAGTGTATGGTTCAGTGGCATTGTGTAACCTTTTCTCTTTCACTTGACAGTATATTATGAACACTTTTCTGTGTCATTAACTATTCTTTTAAATAGGATTGTTAGTAGTTGTGATTGTACAGTAGTTCATCATATGGGTGTACTACTATTTAATTTAACCAGTCCTCTCTTGTTAGACATTTAGATTGTAATCAAGTTTGCCTGTTATAGGCAATGTTACTATAATCATATGTACATAAGTCTCAGGGCACATTTCTGATTTGCTGGCTGAGGGGTTATGAACATTTTAAGGCGACTAATGCATGTTGTCATCTTCTCAAGACTGTAATAATTGAGACTACTTGCAACATTGAAGGAGAGTGTTCATTTTATGAGAAAGAACTTTATAACAGGGTTGCCAAAGAAATAATGGGCAGCAGCGGGCCCTCTGGCATGAGGACTCTTGGAGCATAGGTTCAAGTCATGGTCTCAACTCTTTTTTCCTCATACTGAGTATCAGTTTTGATGGTTACTAAAAGGAGTGAGCCCCTGCCTGGCTGCTGTGGCTCAGTGGTTCAGCACTGACCCATGCACCAAGAGGTTGCTGGCTCAATTCCTGGTCAGGGCACATGCCCAGGTTGTGGGCACAATCCCCAGTGGGGGGCATGCAGGAGGCGGCCAATTAGTGTTCTCTCTCTCTCTCTCTGATGTTTCTCTCTCTCTGCCTCTCCCTTCCTCTCTCTCTAAAATCAATAAAGAAAAAACAAATTTTAAAGGAGTCAGCCCCTTTCTCTTGCCCCCTTATTGGGCATCACAACGGTAGATTTTTTGGAGGACAAAATATTCTAGAAAGAAATACTCTACCAGGGCCAGGGCTGGGATAAATGACCTTTAAGGGTTCTTTCAACCTTAATGATATGTGTATGATGCTTATATTTTCCTGGATTTTTTTTTTTCATTGTTCCTTCTTTCTTCCTGACATTCCAAGATTTCTTCTTTTACCGTTTCCTTTCTACTTGAAGAGCTTCCTTTAGCCATAGGCATGCTGGTGTCCCATTCTTTTCGCTGTCCGTTGTCTGAGACTCTTTATTCCCCTTTATTCACAAAGGATAATTTGCCAGACAGAGAATTCACAGTTAATGGTTCTATTAGCACTTAAAACGTGTTTCGACCCTTCCCGCTGCTGGCCTCCATGAATTTAGATGAGAAACCTGTCATTCAAATGTGTGTTCCCCTGTAGGTAATGCATCAGTCCTCCCTGGATGCTTTCAAAACTTTTTGTCTGTCTTTAGTATCTAGAAGTTTTATTATCCTGTGTCCTAGTGTGAATTTCTTTAGAAGTTATTCTCTTTGGGGTTCGATCAGCTTCTTGAATCTGTAGGTTTGTGTTTGTAAGTTTTAGAAAGTTTTCATCTATTATTTTTTGAATATTCTTTTAGCCCCTCTCCTTCTTTTCTCCTCTGGGACTCCAGAGGTGAATGTGGGCTTTTTGTTGTTGTTCCATCAGCCCCCGAGGCCCTGTCAGTCTATTTTCTCCCTGTTGTCCATCTTTAATAAACTCTGTTGGTCTGTCCCCAAGTTCCCTGATTCTGTCCCATCGTCTCCTTCCTAATATCAAGACCCATCCATAAGATTTTTATTTTTGTTATTGCACGTTTCAGTTCTACCATTTTCTCTGGTTCTTTTTTAGAACTTTTATTTCTTGGTGAGATTTTCTATTTCTTCATTTGTTTCAGAAGAACTTGCAATTAGTTGTTGAAGCATTTTTATGATAACTGCTTTCAAATCCTCGTCAGATTGTTCCGACACCAAATTCATCTTGATCAGCATCAGTAGATTGTCCTTTCTCATTCGAATTGTGATTTTCTTGGTCTTTGGTATAATGGATATTTTATCGTTTCCTGGACTTGTTGTCTATTATGTGGGACAGGGGTCCTATTAAATTTTCTATTTTAGCAGGCATTTACATGCTTAGGTGTAGCACACAGGTCCTGCCCTACTTTGGTGGGCTGTGGTTTCAATGACAGTTTAATTTTCACAGCCTTTGCAATGTTCTTTGGGTCTGTTTGGTTTATCTGGTACTGCTGGGGCTCCTGCTGGTTAGGGGAAGGGGTTTTCCCAGGCTGAGGCTATTGGGTGTCTCTTAGTCATGGAGGAGAGGCTCCTTAGGACAGGCACTTGCTGTGGCACAATCCCTCTTGTCTCTATCACATGGTTACCCTCCCCCTTGGATGGGGGAACAGAGTTACAAGCCCATGGGGGGCAAAGAGGCTTACTGGGCCAGGCTGCTCGTGGTATCAGAGTCCGTCCTGCCAGCACCACAGCATCTCCTGGCAGTGGAGGGAAGTCTCAGCACCACAGCATCTCCTGGCAGTGGAGGGAAGTCTCAGCACCACAGCATCTCCTGGCAGTGGAGGGAAGTCTCAGCACCACAGCATCTCCTGGCAGTGGAGGGAAGTCTCAAGCCGAGTGGAGAGGCCGAGCACTTCCTGTTTGTCCAGTGTGGCTCCTAACGGATCCCTTGTCAGTGCCGCAGGCTCACCTGGTGTTGTTGGAGGAACTCCTGTTAGATCCGGGGAAGAATGAGCCTACCGGGGCTGTCCTCTGTTGCTAGGCTTGGGGGTCAGAAACGCTGAGCCTAGGTCCCCTTTCATAAGGTGGGGGACATCAAACAAGGGCTCTTCACTTACTCTTTTTAAGAGCAGCCTGGCCGCCTCCCGCTCCCCTGGTGTCCGTGCCCCTGTGCAGCGATTGCTTGGTGAGTGACCTCCACGGCTGACTCGATACTGCGCCTGGCACTTTACCCGTCTGCAGAGGACCCTGAAATTGTACCCTTGGATAATGGTTTGGGGAGCCAAGCCCCACTAGCCTTTTCAGAACACATGGCTGATGGCTGTGTCATGTTCAATGTTCAATCAAAAGCCTGTATTTGATGACCAGGCAGGCCCCACTTAGCTGGTACCAAGAAAGCAGAGGGGGAAAGTAGGGGGTGGGGGGGATGCGGATTGAAAGCCCTTCCTCATTGTTCCACAGGTTCACAAAAATTCCGGGCTGCTCTCTGAGTAGAATCTCCTTTTTGTCCCTCGTGTAACTATTTCGTGAGAGCCAGGAGGTTGACACTCTAAATTCTTACAGAAACAAATATATCAGATAAGATCTTGACAATTTCCTGACATCATTTTTGGCATATTTTTATTTCAAAAAAAAAAGGTCTGTCCATGATCAACACAGAGCCTCCTCTTTAAAATATGTTCTTGTAACGGAAGCTTTTGGCTTTGATTTTTGTTCAAGAAAAAGCTGTAACAAAATAGGCACCACCCTCTGCCCAGCAGGGCCTGCCGCACGCCTCTGGGAGCCCCCTCCTCCACTGGGCTGGCCGGGTGCTCTTCCGGGGAAGCCCCTGACTGCCTCCCGGTGCTCTCGCCGCCTCCGAAGGCCTTTCTGTAACAGCCAAGCCAAGCAGTCACTTACTGGTTTGCTCTTTCTTCTGCAAGGGCAATTAATGATTGCTTAGTGTTTACTTAATCCCATTTAGAATAAAATCCAAAATCCTTCATGCTCCAGAAGGGCCTACGTGATCCTGCCACCCTGCAGTCTCCTCCCTCCCCCTCCTTTCCCCCCCCCTTCCTTTCATCCCCCCCCTTCCTTTCTCCCCCCCCTCCTTTCTCCCCCCCCCTCCTTTCTCCCCCCCTTCCTTCTCCCCCCCTTCCTTTTCTCCCCCCCCTTCCTTTCTCCCCCCCCTTCCTTTCTCCCCCCCCTTTCTTTCTCCCCCCCTTTCTTTCTCCCCCCCCTTCCTTTCTCCCCCCCTTCCTTTCTCCCCCCCTTCCTTTCTCCCCCCCCTTCCTTTCTCCCCCCCTTCCTTTCTCCCCCCCCTTCCTTTCTCCCCCCCCTTCCTTTCTCCCCCCCCTCCTTTCTCCCCCCCCCATCCTTTCTCCCCCCTTCCTTTCTCCCCCCCTTAGTTTCTCCCCCCCTTCCTTTCTACCCCCCTTCCTTTCTCCCCCCCTTCCTTTCTGCCCCCCGTCCTTTCTCCCCCCCCTTCCTTTCTCCCCCCCCTTCCTTTCTCCCCCCCTTCCTTCTCCCGGTCCTTCGCCCCCCCTTCCTTTCCTCCCCCCCTTCTCCCCCCCCCTTCGCCTTTCTCCCCCCCCTTCCTTTTCTCCCCCCCTTTCTTTCTCCCCCCCTTTCTTTCTCCCCCCCCTTCCTTTCTTCCCCCCTTCCTTTCTCCCCCCCCTCCTTTCTCCTCCCCCCCTCCCTCCCTCGGCCACGGCCACAGGGCCCCTTCCCAATCCTTGAGATGTCAGACACACGCACCGCCTGAAACCCCGCCTGGTGCAAGGAGTGCTCAGTGGATATCTACTGAATTTATTAATAAATGGATTCAAATAAAGTTTACTATCTTATCATAAAAAATGTTGTCTGTGTGGGAAGAGATAAACCAGAGAATTTATATGCATATATGCATAACCAATGGACACAGACAACAGTGTGGGAGGGGGAGGAGGGGGTCAACGGGGAGGACGGGTGGGGGAGGGGGATATCTGTAATACATTCAACAATAAAGATAAAAATATAAATAACTAAATATTGTCTGTTTATTTTAAAACTTTAGGAAATATAACAAAGTGGGGGAAACCTTATATAATTCTACATTTAGAGGCAAAACATAATTTTAAAAAAATACTTCTTCCTAGACCTTTTACTGCTTATGGTATTTTGGTTGGTTTGTTTCAGATGGTTATAGTCACAATATATCCTGTGTAGAATTTGATCTTTTTATGTGTGTATCCCTTGCTTTTCCGAACTGTTATGTGTGTTTGTTTATACTGCTTCATATTCCAGAAAGGATTTGAGGCCCTCTGAGATATATAAAACAGTATTTCTTCGCATTGCCCACAGCAGCGAGCCCTGCCTTGCGCCGACTAATTGGTATGGAGTGAAGGAGTGGGTCTGGGAAGCTTGCTTTCCAGGGGAGTGACAGTATCTGACTGGGAGGCAGCCAGTTCCAGCTGTGCCCAGGGCATAGTCCCTTTGAAACCGAGTTCTGTTTCTGGTCTTTTGTTTGTACCTGTCTGTCTTGTCTCTCCTTTCTGGAGGGGAACATGTTTGCAGGCCTGGTCACAAGGAGTGGCCTCCCCCTAGACCAGATCAGACTCATTCCATCCTGCCAATGTGTATCACCCCAGTGTTACCAAAGCCCTGTTTGCATGGAAACAATGCAGAGCCCCAGCCCAGCAACTGGAATTTGTCTACATCCCTTCCCTCCCAACCTCTGCAGGCATATACTCCTGACTTGGCCCGAACTTCCAGAATTTCTGGCTGGGAGGTGGCCAAAAGGGTGGCATACATAGGATTCTCAGAAGCCAGGGTCCTAAAATAGTCCGTGTAGTTACTGGCATAAGTGATTTCACCACACTCCCTCCTGCCACAGGACCATTGCACAAGTATTCTACACACACGCATACACGCGCCTGCTACAACCTACCCCCCCAACCAGATCTCAGCTCTGTGTAACTTCCTTAGAAAGCCTTCCCCACACCCCGGTTTTCATTGTGTGACCTATTAAATTGTGGTCTCTAAGCAAACACTGTATGTTCTTCCTGTCTTGCACTCATCATAGTGTATAGGTACACATTTGTGTGTGTGTGTCTTTGTTCCCCCATTAGACTCTAAGCTCAGTGAGGGCAGGGACCATGTCTTCTTTTGTTCACTATGTTTCTAGAGCTTAGAACAGTAAGTAGAACATGATAATGTTCAATAAATACATTTTAAATGAATGAATAATGGACATTTGGGTTCAGACAATAAGGAGTCTGGTTAAGAGAGTGAGCTTTGGAGCCAGATATCTAGTCAAACCTATCGATGTGACCTCCCATTGTAACATAACCTCTCTGTGCCTCCATTTCCCTGTCTGTAAAGTGGAACTGATAATACCACCTACTGACTCAGGGCGTTGTTGTGAAGATCAAATCAGGGACTCCATGTAAAGACTGCAAGCAAAGCCAGACTCATGGTAAGTTCTCAACTATGTTAGCTATTATCATGATTACTACCTTCTACTCTTTTAGCCAATAGAAGTATTGCTGTAATGACTATTCTTTTACATATATCTTGATACATGTTTAATGAGTATTTCAGTAGGTGAGATTCCTAGAAGTTGAATGGTTACATCAGAAGGTTAATTTC
This sequence comes from Molossus molossus, assembly GCF_014108415.1. Lineage (NCBI taxonomy): Eukaryota > Metazoa > Chordata > Mammalia > Chiroptera > Molossidae > Molossus > Molossus molossus. Next base: position 25,892,410 of record NW_023425399.1, read on the forward strand.
TATGGAATTAATTTTTGCGTATAGAGTAAGGAAGAGATCTAATTTTGCACTTTTCCAAATGGAGAGTTGTAGGAGGCCAATGCGCCTGTTGGTTTCCAAGGGCACAGAAATTAGATATTTAGACATGGAGTCAGTGAGGGCAAGCGTTTCGTTCACCCAGGTAAAGGATACTTGACAGGAAGTTCTCACAGCTCCCTATGGCCCACCTTATCCCCCTGAGGCTCACCTAGGGTTGCAGAGATTAGGATTAGAGAAATCTGTTTCTCCTCTGCTCAAATTTTCATTCCCAGTACTATGGGAAGTCATGTCATTAGTATAATAGCTCCCAGCCCCACCCTCCACTATTTAACTACTCTGTACCTGCCAATCTAGACTTGATGTCTAGGTGTCCTGATGTCTAAATTCTTGTTATCAGATCAGCTGTGTCTTAGACCTATGACTTTTCAATTTAACACAAGGACTTTCCAGGTAATAGAGAAGCTTTCCAGCCTAGGGCTTTAACAGCAGCAGGCCAGGTCATGGCCTCTCGCACTGACCAGCTGTCCCAAACTTATTTACAAATTTCTTATAATAGGAGGATCTACTTTCTTCCATTCCCCGAAATTTATAGAAAGTGCTCCTTCATTCCACACCCAATTTCCTTGCTTAAAAAAAAATTTTTTTCCCTATAATCTCACCCAAGAAAACTTGAGACTCAGGTTGTCCAAATTGTGTCCCTAACACCTGCAAAAGTACCTGTGTACATGCACATACACACACATGCCCACACGTACACATTCTCACACACACATGCTTCTGCTGGAATTTCCATTGGAATTATAGAGACTCTATGGAATAATTTGGAGGGGATTGATTTTTTTAATATGAGTCTTCTCATTGTGGAACATGAAATAGTGTTCCTTTTAGTCAAGTCTTTTATGTTCCTCAGTAAAATTTTATAGCTCCTGTAAGTAGGTGTCACCCGTTGTGTATTCCTTGTTGCCATTGTCAATAGGGCTTTATTTATTTTTTCAGTTGGTTATTGCTGGCTATAGGAACAACATCCTTTACTTTTGCTACTCATGGTAGGAGGTGAACTGAGGACTTTCAGGACAGATGGCCAAGCTGATCTGAGTTGCCATGTTACAGGCAGCGCTACTCCCAGGCAGGGATTAGAATAACCTAGGTGTTGTTTCCAGGGTGTGGAGTACACTATTTGCCAATAGAATCTTTACTTTGGTTACACATTTAGCATTTGCCTCATAAATATTAGTCCTGAGCAATCCCAATTGGCTTACAGAATAATTGAAAGTAGCCTAGGGAAGGTGATACTGAAGTGTATCTTTTTAGATGATCCATTTTTATCTGTCTTTGAAGGTTTTCTTAGAGTGCCTGCCTTCTAGCATGTACTACCAGTTTCACACTGATAATGAGGTTCACCTAGAGGTTTGCAGTTAAACTATCTTTTCACCACAGTCTTTAGTCTTTATTCTCAGGGTAAGATCCTATTTATTTTTTATTAATTTATAATATAACCATTGTATTGAGATATATTTTACATACCATATAATTCACCCAGTTAAAGCTTTCAATTCAATGGTTCTTTTTGTTGTTGTTGTTAATCCTCATCCAAAGATATTTTCCCATTGATTTTTAGATAGAGTGGGAGGAAGAGAGAGAGAGAAACATTGATGTGAGAGAGACACATTGATTTGTTGCCTCCCGCACAGCCCTGACTGGGGCTGGGAACAAACTTGCAACCCAGGTATGTGCCCTTGACTGGGAATCAAACCCGAAACCCTTTAGTCCTTGGGCCAACACTCTAACCGCTGAGCCAAACCAGCCATGGCTCACTGGTCCTTTTTTTTTTTTTTTTAGTGCATTCACAGAGTCGAACCACCACCGTCACCTTATATCTATTAGCACTCACTCCCATTTTCCTCCAACCCTCCCCAGCCCTAGGCAACCACTTATCTACTTTGCATCTATAGATTTGCCTATTCCGCACATTTCCTGTAAAAGGAACCATGCAATATTTGGTCTTTTTGACTGGCTTCTTTCATTTAGCACGATATTTTCAAGGTTCATCCTTGTTTTAGCATCTATCAGTATTTCACCCCTTTTTACTGCCAAATAACATTTCGTTGTATGGATATACATTTTATTTATCCACTCATGAGTTCATGGACATTTGGGTAATTCCTATTTTTGGGCTTTGATGAATAACACACTATGAATATTCATGTTCAAGTTTTGTGTAGACATATTCCTCCGTTCTTGTGGGTGTACACCGAGGGCTGGAATTGCTGGATCATAGATGTGACGACTCCATGTCTAGCCTTTTGAGGAACTGCCAAATGATTTCCCAAGCAACTGCACCATTTCACACCCCACCAGCATTGCACGGGGTTCCATTTCTCTACCCCTGCAAACACTCGTTATTTGTCTTTTTGATTCTAGTCATCACATGGTGAGTGTGAAGTAGTATCTCACTGTGGTTTTGATATGCAGTTCTCTGAAGTCTAAACCTGTTCTGTGTCTTGAATTTGACATTTAAATGCCCTCTTTTGCCTCTCCTTGGAGCAACCCTGGCTAGATTTGTGATGGGGTTCCATACTTATTTTTTCCAAAAACCCACACAACTAGACAATGTGCTGTATGACCATGTTATTCTGGCAGGAGGGGTGGGACTTGGATAGAACCTCAGGGGGAAAGAGGCATCAAGGGCTGCATGTGACTCATGACCCAGAAAGAAAAGTAGTTATTTAGGTACCTCAGTCAACTATATGTCCTTGCTATAAGTATGACAAAGCCCAGAACTAAATCAGAAAACAAACCTTTGTCTAGAAGCCCTCATTAATTATTAATGTCTAGTGGCTCATTTGAAGAACATTTTAATGTGTCCTATCTAACATGAAAATGCTTCCTGTCACCTGGAAACTTCTCTATGAATATGTGCTGACTGACTGAGACGCAAGTGTTAAAAGCAAGTGATGGGTGAGAAGGAAGTACCGAGGTGTACTTAAGGTAAAGAGAAAAGGGGATCCTAGCACACTGCTGGTGGGAATGCAGACTGGTGCAGCCACTATGGAAAACAATATGGTGTTTTCCCCAGAAAATTAAAAATGGAACTGCCATTTGACCCAGTGATTCCACTTCTAGGAATATACCCTAAGAAGCCTAAAACACCAATCAGAAAGAATATATGCACCCCTATGTTTATAGTAATGCTTTTACAATTGCTAAGATCTGAAAATAGTCCTAGTGTCAATCAGTAGATGAGTGGATAAAAAGCTGTGGTACAGCCCTGGCCAGTTTGGCTCAGCAGTTGGAGTCATGGGTTTGATTCCAGTCAAGGACACGTACCTTGGTTGCAGTTTGGTCCCTGGCCCTGGTTGGGGTTGTGCGGGAAGCAATCAGTTGATGTGTCTCTCTCACATGCTTCTCTCTGTCTCTCTCCCTTCCTCCCACTCTATCTGAAGATAAATGGGAAAATATCCTCAGGTGAGGATTAAAAAAAAAAAAAAAGCTATGGTACATGTACACAATGGAATACCATGCAGAAGTAAGAAAGAAAGATCTTTTATCCTTTGAGATGACATGGAAGGACCTAGAGAGTATTATGCTAAGTGAAATAAGCCAGTCATAGAAAGACAAGTATCGCATGATCTCACTTATTTGTGGAATATAATGAACAAAATAAGCTGACAATCAAAATAGATCCAGAGACATGGAAGTAGGGAACAGTCTGACAAATCTCACAGGGAAAGGGGGTTGGGGGTGTGGGAAGAGATAAACCAAAGAACTTCTATGCATATATGCATAACCAATGGACACAGACAGTAGCATGGGGAAGGCAGGAGGGGTGTGGGAATGGGGAGGAGGGGGTCAATGGGGAAAAAGGGGGAGACATCTGTAATACTTTCAACAATAAAGATAAAAATAAAAACAAAATAAGATGGCTAAACCTGAATAAAAGGCTTACCTTTTACCTATAGGACTCAAGTGTCTTAGAGAATGATCTATAAAGAAAAAAGAAAAGAGAAAACAAGTAGTGAGTTTATAAAAAGCAAGAGAGAAGTGGGAGGAAAAAGTCTATACTTTCTGTCAGTGTAGAGGCTTTTAAAACTTGCTTGTAAAGGGGACTGAAGAAATCCTTTGCCGTGGCAGGTGATATAATAATAACATCTTTATATAATAATATCTTTAGCTGCATGCTTGCTGTGTGAAAGGCATAAGGCTGGTTTGGCCCATGGATTGTTACATTTACTGCTCATAGCCCCTTCCCCATTTTACAGGTGAGGAAAATGAGGCCCAGAAAGATTATGCAACCCATTCAAAGTCCATAGATGTCATGTGAAATCAAGCCTGTCTGGATGTTAACCACTCAAAACTCTGGTTGCTTTTGCAAGGCAATGGATCATTGAGAGAACATTCTAATTTATATAGAAATAGAATTTGGGTGGAACTAAGAAGAATATAGAGATTTCTTAGTAAACCCCCAAGAGGAAAGCTCAGATAGGTATGGCTAGACTGATAAGTATAGCAAAGAATTAAGACCAAGGGTTCTCAAAAAAAAAAGAAAGAAAAGAAAAGAAAAGAAGACAAAGACCTAGATGGTCTTTATAATTGTATAGGAAAATGGGTTACCTACTTATATGTATGAAATTGTATGTGAGCAGAACTCTTGCTGTGCCCTTTGTAACCGATAGGCTCTCCCATCTGTAGTTAAGTAACACTGGTACTTTGAAGACTGGTGATGTTTCACTTTCGAGGGGGGGGGGGGTCAGTGTCGGGGAAAGATGAATAAGAACAGACTATGTGACCATGTTAAAGCTCTGAGACAGAGGTTAGTCCCTTGGATGGGGGAATTGACAGTGAAGGGCTTGTCCAGCATCATTTTTCTACCCCAGCTCATGATAGTATCTTACAAGGCGTGGCAGGAACAAAAACTATGAGTTGTGGAACAAAAACTATGACTTGTAGCACAAAAAGGCCACCACACACCCCCCATGTCCATTTCTCAGAGAAGCATGCTTCAGTACTTTGGGACCTGGACAGTTTTCAAAACAGAGGACCCATTGCTGGTCCTGACAGCTCCTCCCTGAGACACACCTTTATGACTGAGACCGCTGGAGCCAGGGCCTGGCTGGGAGAATGAGCAGATTCCTGAACCGGGCAGCTTGGGGATAATAGAGACCAAAAGTCCGTGGTGCATCACTCTTGACTCATCACATGTGAATTGGGGCCACTTGGGATTCTGACCAAGGGTGGAAGACTCACCTTGCACCTCCTTTTACAGGCTTCCTGACCATCAGCCTTTGTTTCCTCTGCTGGGGTGTGTCTCAGGAAAATTCCAAACCATTCCAGCATGGAGCAGTCACAGTCATGGACTGTCAAAATAATAGGCTCAGAGACCATGGTCTCACCAAGCCCCTGGATAACGCACCTGTCCACAAGCAGCGAGGCTTTGAGCTACGAGTCAGTAAGACATGATCACATGACAGGTCGCTGCACCAGCACACCTAACCTTTCTTTCTGAGAAGCTATAGGCTTTTTGTGAAACAAGCATTTGATGTTATACCTTCATGTGACAGAGAGACTGGAGGATGGCGAGGAGCACAGGGAGGTCATGCAGATGGAGATTTTTTAGTGAATCTCTCACCTCACCTCCACCTGAGGGATGTGTGAGGGGCGCCCACGACCACCCCCAGGTTTGGCCCTTGCTGGAGGGACTCACAGGACTCAGCAGGTAGACAGATCATGACTAAGATCTATTACAGGGGGAGAATACAAAGCAGGATCACTGAAGGTGTATTCCGGAAGTACTGATTCAGGCAGAAACCCAAATAGTGTTCTGATTAAGAGGCGAAGGCAAAGGGGTATTCATGAGAAAGGGGGATAATTATGTGATTGGAAGGACAGAATTCCTATGGGTGTCCAAAAGCTAAGGAAGGAGTTTCTGTCCATGCAGGTAAGCAAAAATAGTGACGCTGGTTCTGAAGACCGCCCTTATTTTCAGCCGTAGTCACAGCAAACAGACGTTTGGAGCCCGGTGCAGCATTCGGCCCAGCCCAAGGTAATCGGTCCGGTTCTAACACTCCAGAGGTTTCGGGAGTAAGACCTGCAGGCGGGTCCTCTGGGATGGCTCCTTTCTGTTATTGTTACAGAGAGGAAATTAGCGGGGTGGGTCCTGGGAAGCCAGCAAGCTTCCAGAGTCCGCTCCCAGGGGAGTCACAGGCTGTGCTTAACCGCCCCCGCAAGGAGCTGCGGGACACGCGTCCAACGCGGTCCACCAGGCACACTCCTTAGGGATGCGGTGCCTAAGGCTGTTACTGGGGCTGGTCAGGAGACACCCTCCGCTTAGCGCGTACCCAAATTCCTGACTTCCAGAAGGACAACAGGTGTTCGGCCCGCACCACACTGTTCGCACGGCCTGGGCCCGGAGCGGCCTTTGTCCTCCCGGGAACGGTTCTGTTTGCCGCTCAAGTTCCAGGATTCAGCCAACCGCCACCTCCACGGGCAGGTCCTACGATACCTCCAGCCCAGCATGTCCCGGACTGGAGCCCTGCCCCCCACCCGGGTGATCGGTCTGTTTCTCGTGTGCGATCCACCAGTGACCAGCTCCTCTGTGGCTCCTGCCACTACACTTACCCCTGACTTCAACCCCTCGTCCACCCTCCACAACTAACGAGCTGCCAAGCCCTGTAGTTTCTACTGCTCAAGTAGCCCGCAAGCGTCCTCCGTAAGCCAGGGCGGCTGCTCGGTTCTCGGCCCAGTGCCTTCCGTGGGGGCGGGGCCCTTCCCGGGCTCTGCAGCCGGTGTGTCCAGCCTGCGCCGGGCTGTGGCTGCCAGTCTGTTCCGCTTGTTCTTTTCCTTAAGAACTTTTTTTTAATCCTCACCAGAGGAAATTTTTTCATTTTTTTTGTGCAGATAGAGTGGGAGGGAGAGAGAGAGAGAGAGAGAGAGAGAGAGAGAAACATTGATGTGAAAGGGACACATCGAGTGGCTGCCACCCCCACGACCAACCAGGGCCAGGGACAAACTGCAACCGAGGTACGTGCCCTTAGTGGGAACTGAACCCAGGACTCTCTGGACCACAGGCCGACACTCTAACCGCTGAACCAAACCAGCCAGGGCCGAACTAGTGACCTCTTGATGCATGCATGGGTCAATGCTCAACCACTGAGCCACACTGGCTGGGCCCAATTTCTTTTACTTGAAAAAGTAACGCGGGCACATGGTAAAAATTCAAATAGTACTGAAGAGTAGGTAATGAAAAATCAGTTCTGACACTTCATATTCCCAGTGTCCTTCCCCAGAGGTACAACAGTTTGTTGTATAACCCTTCCAGAAGGTTCCTCTGCCTGAAAAGCTGGAAGACACAGACTTTCTACACCTCCCACAGAAATAGGAATACATCATCCACACAGGTCCACACTTTGCTCTTTTCACTTCATATGTTCCTCCGAGAGCTTTTCTTATCTGTACGTGCTGAGCGCTTTCATATCTTTTTAAAAGTACCAGAGTATTCTATTATATGAGTGTAATTTATTTAACCAGTTTTCTCTTGATGAATATCTAAGTTATTTCTGGGATCTTGCCATTCTGAAGTTATCTTTGAAGACGCAGATCTGATGGTGCCCTCCCCTGGCTCAGGCGTCTCAAATAACTTTCATTTCTTCCAGCTGTGCCTCCTGCTGGGATCGGCGGAGGCAGACAGGTCTGCCTGGGTCCTGTGTAGAAAAATGATCATTGAAGTGGTGATTAAAATGTGTTCTATTAAAACAACACATTTCTCTTATGGTATAAAATATAACAGTCTCATGAATTTTACAGATGGTGATAGAGGACTTCAAAAGAAATTCGTGAAGGCTTCTTCAAACTACACTCCCAGACGCCCCTAAAGGCTCATGTTTTCCTCTCTCACCTAAAGGACGTTAGTAGAAAGGTCTGAGGCCCCAAGTCCACAGGATGGAGTCAGAACTTCTTGGTATGGGTTTGAGAGTTCTCATCATTTTTAACTCTGATGTTTTATACACACAGAACTACTTGCTGTTCCCTATTCCCTTTGTGCAGAAGGTTTCTGTCCTTCAGTACACTGCTCATCTGTACACAAGCAGCACAGCCTAGTACCGAAAAGTGTGGACTCTGGAGCCAGGCCATGTGAGTTTAAATCCTGTGTGACCTTGGACAAGTTACTTAACCTGTCTGAGCTTCACTGATCTCATTTGTAAACACAGGTAGTGGTCAGATCGTTGTGAGGTTTAAGTGGATTAATATGTAAAGTGCTTAGAACAGTACTTGGTACATGCTAAGCATTATATAAAGGTCTTGTTATTAATGTTGTTATTATTTTTATTATTCAAGACCCAGTTGCCATTTTTCCCAGGTCCCTTTTTCTGGGGTACTTAGCACATTATTCTGTACTTATTTTCTCTCTTTTAGGCAGTGCTTTCATGGGGCGGGGCATGCCTTATTCATCTTTTTTTTTTTTCCTCACCCGAGGACATTTTTTGATATTTTGCTCAGATAGAGTGGGAGGGAGAGAGAGAGAAACATCAACGTGAAAGGGACACATCGAGTGGCTGCCACCCACACGACCCAACCAGGGCTGGGGACAAACTGCAACCGAGGCATGCGCCCCAGCGGGAACCGAACCCGGGTCTCTCCAGACCGCAGGCCTACACTCTAACTGCTGAGCCAAACCGGCCAGGACTTATTCATCTTTATATCCCTCTGTTTAACACATAGCAGAGAATCTGGGGATGTTGAGTAGATGTTCACTGAATGAGATGATAATTATACTAATGGTCTGAATTCTGATTTCTTTCCTCATTTCCTTGCCCTGTCCATTTGATTAACCTTATCCTCAATGTGGTCTGTAAGTGAAAACTTCACTGTAGAAAACATTTCTGTGAAATCAGTTTCCCAAGCTCGGTTCATGCTTATAGGTTTTCTCCAGAAACAGGTTCCGTGGAGCAAAATGTTTGAGAAATTCTAGTTACACAAAAGTAGCCAGATATCTTTACTTCTAGGACTTCTCAGAACCTTTACAGGGTAATTAATGTCCAGAATGGGATGAGTAAAACGAGGGGCAAAGTTAGCACATTTCGCCCTGGCCGGTTTGGCTCAGCGGTTAGAGCGTTGGCCTGCGGTCCAGAGAGACTCGGGTTCCGTTTCCGCTAAGGGCACGTACCTCGGTTGCAGGTTGTCCCCGGCCCTGGTTGGGTCGTGAAGGTGGTGGCCACTCGATGTGTCCCTTTCACATCAATGTTTCTCTCTCTCTTCCTCTCTTTCCCTCCCACTCTATCTGAACAAAAAAATGGAGAAGTGTCCTCGTGTGAGGATTAAAAAAAAAAAGTTAACACTTTTGTTAATCTTTTTGACCAGGGGAGCTTTCTCTCAAAATGCGTCCAGTGTCCAGTGGGACTAGCTCTGTGGAGGATGGTTGATGGACAGTAGGACTGACCACCTGTCTCCTAGGGGCCTGGCCTGGGACCTGGAGACGCCCCGCTGCGCTGCGGTGCCAGTTAATCGCAGTGGTGGGGGGGTCCCAGTCCTGCAGAGTGTGTGTATTGTCGCCTAAAACCCTCATCAAAGAATAAATGTTAACACCGCATTTATCCAGTCAGTAGAGATTTATTGCGTTTTTGCTACAGGCGCCGACCCTGACCATGGAGAAAACAGGATTCTTGGCATCAAAGAACCAACGGGGGCTCAGAACAGGCCTTTCAGGCGCGGAGACAGGCGGCCCCCTGCTGGCTGCAGCGGGAGCCCGGAGCACCAGGCCCGGCTCTCTGGTCCGGCTTCCCGTGCACATAGGTAGGAGGTGGGGAGGTGGAAGTCTAGGGAGCTGTAATTATTTAACTTTTTTTTTTTTTTTACTTCAAACTACTTGGAGGCAGACTGGAAGCAATATTTTCCCCCTGCACCCCACTGCCTGTGGAGCTCAAGGGTCTGAATCAGAGCCACGTGCACAAGGACAGCCTGGGGAGAATTTATTTCATGAGGCTGCCTGGGGTTCTCCGACTCGTTCGGGGCCATCCCAGGTTGGCTCTTTCCCACTTTTATTTTCTTATCAATGACCTCAGATCACATGCGTCTGTGTAGATACATACATTTTAAACATATAAATATTTATTACATATTTAAGTATATAACCTTTGTCTTATTGCTTCCATCTTTGACCACTCTACTTTTTTTTTTTTAATCCTCTCCTGAGGACATGTTTGGAGAGAGGGAAAAGGAGAGAAAAACGTCAGATGTGAGAGGCCATCTATGGGTTGCCCGACGGGGACAGAACCTGCCACCTGGCTGGGTATGTGCCCCAACCAGAACCCTTCGGTGCACAGGACGGTGCTCAGCCAGCCGGGCCACTGCAGCCGGCCCACCCGTGGCCATTCTCGGGGAAGATGTCCGCGGCCTGAAATGCACTGCCGTCAAGGCAGGGCACACTTTAGAAGCCAGAGGGCTAGAGCTGTGGTTTGCCAGCCCAACCTTCGGGAGGAGAGTGACACGGTGAGAGTGGTGCCTGCTGCGAGCTTGCGGTCCTGCGGTTCCTGACGTTCCATGCAAATACTCAGCAAACAGGAATGTAACATGCGCTGCAGATTAGAATGAAACAGGCCACCCACTCTCGCTCCAGGCTTCTCACCAGCACCCTCAGCAGTGCCCCGCCTGCCTGTCCCGGGCCAAGGCACACTCACCCAGGCGGCAGTGCTTAGTGCCAAGGAGCTCTCAAAACAGTGCATACCAGATCCTCAAGCACAGTGCTGCTCGCTGCTCTCACCCCCCACCCCCGCTTTCTGAACGAGGGCCACAGCACATCAAGAGCCCCCAGGTGTTCTCTCACCTGCTCCAGCCTGTCTTTCTCAAACTCTCTTCCGATCCTCCTCTGTCCTTGCTCCTGCTTTGCCAAGAATATGCCCCACACATTCCCCATCCTGGCATGTCTGCTTACACCTTTCTTGCCCTCAGCCTCTGTTTGTCGAAATTCTATGACTGTTTTCAAGGCTGTGAACTTGTAGGGCCTGGGTTCAGCTGCAAGATGTTCTGCTCCACTGGCTGAACCAAATAGGGATTAATTGATCCCATGAAACAAGAAGTTCAGGGCAGGCAATCCAGGTCAGGGGCAGCAGCTTAATCCTTCAAAAACAAAAAACAAACCAGATTCCTTCCATCTTCCCTGCTCCATCTGCCTTAGGTGTAGCTGCCTCGTCCGAGCATTACCCAAGGTCCAGGCAGGAAGAAAAGGTAGCAGAGGCGGAAGCTTCTCTAGAAGAAACCTGCCTGGGTCGCACTGAACAGAGAGCAGTCGCCTGGCCATCCCCAGACGCCGGGAGGCTGGAAGGTTTTTCACTTTCTAGCCTCTAAGGGCCAGCTAGAAGGGAGCTGGAATAGGTGTTGAATGATTTAACCTGTTTTAAGTACTACCTCTTCCCTGAAGCCTTTTCTCAGCAGCATCTTAAATTTCCTTTGCTTTTACTCTCACAAGTGGAAACTGTTTTGAGAGCACTCCTATTTTGCCTTGTTAGATACGTGTCTTACCTTTTCTTTAGGATTATAAACTTCTTAAAGATGACAAATGCATCCTTCACATCCTCTCTCCCTTGCAGTTTCTTTTGGACCAGTTGGTAATTTCTGCTTCTTCTTCTTCATGTGTCATCTACCCTCCTCTCCCTTTCCTAATATGCACACAACAGACATTCCATCAGTGGGCGCTGATTTAAACTGAGTTGAATTGCTCGGCCTGTGTGGCTCAGTGGTTGAGCGTCGACCCATGCACCAAGAGGTTGCAGGTTCAATTCCAGTCAGGACACATGCCCAGGTTGTGGGCTCAATCCCCAGAGGGGGGCATGGAGGAGGCGGCCAATTGATGTTCTCTCTCATTGATGTTTCTAGCTCTCTCTCCCTCTCCCTTCCTCTGTCTCCAAAATCAATAGAGAAAAACATATTTTAAAAAAATAAACTGAGTTGAATTCAAAGGAGGCATAGTGGTGTTGGATTTCGGTGTTGCAGTGGGGTGTTGGATTAAGAGGCCTGAATTTGATTCCTGTGTGGCCTTGTAGGAGACATATGGCCTCTTGCACCTCGGTTCCTTATCTGCAAAATCAGGAGATTGAAATAGATGGCCTCAGAGTTTTCTTCCAGTGCTAAGAACTTGAGAGCTGTTATGGATGGGATTGATTTGCTGCTTTAAGGCACTGCTAGGAGGTAGAGCCCGTCCAGGCCCTGCGAGGGCCAGTAAAACAGGGAGCAGAGCAGTCCAGCTCCACTCCCTCAATGCACTGTGTGTGCGCCCAGGCCAAGCCCAGAGGGGCAAGAAGGCAAAAGGCAGAAAGTAAAAGAAGACTGGGCCAGAGCAGTATGGGTCAGGAAGCCAGGGATGAGAGGTTGTCCTATTGTAAGCAAGCAAGGGCAATCTGAGGAGGTCATGTTTGTGGACAGGGAACCTGCCAAACCCCCAGTCTTAAAGCCCTTCTTCACCTCACCTCCCGAAGACAAGAGGAGGGCGCTCATGAAGACCTCTTTGGGTTTGGGGAAGGGAGAGCCCCACCCCCGACCTCATATGTCAACTGAAACGGCTGTCCACTTAGTCCTCCGGTGTGGGATGGGAAGCAAGATTGATGGGCTGAAGACCCAGCTCTGCCCTTGTGATTCTCTGAACAAGTTAGCTGTCCTCTCTGTGTTTCAGAGACCTCTCTATAAAAGACAGACACTGCTATACATCATTAATTTTTAGATCTTTAGTGCTGGAACAAAAACAGATGAAAAGCTTGAATAGGTTCCTCAAGCAGCAAGCCATCCTGTTGGCAAGAAGTACTTTATGATTCGTGGCGTCTCCAGAGCGCTTCCGGAGACGCCGGGGGCTGCAGGGAAATCACTAGACCAGGTGACCTTTGAGTCCCCTCCCTGCTCACTGACCTTTTTCTGGACATGATTACAGCATTTTTTACCCTCACATTTTCTATCTACTGAAGTTTGACCCCAAGTATTGGCATCTTTTAAAAGAGATCATTGATTTAAGAAGGTATAGCTGTGACTCACGATTTTAAGCTGACGTGTTTCACCTGCGTACCTGGCTTCTTCCTGACCATCCCTCATTGTTTTCATTGAAGTTTTATTTGCTCTTCCCCACCCCAGTAGTGTCTGTCCTTACTACAGACACTCTTTCATGAGATGTGATGACGAATTTGGCCATTTCTATTCCTAGTCTCCAGGTTTAGTGAGTCACAGGTGGGCAGTGAAGCCGATGCTGAGAAGAAACCTCACACTTGCATGAGGCTGTTGATCCTCCTCAGTGCCTCATCAGAGGCAGAAGATGCTGACTTCCATATTTTATTTTTGTGGTCTCTTGGGGGGGGAGAATCTTTTGAGGTTGATTTCACAAGTGACCTGCTATGCCAGTTTCACTAAAGTTCTCCAAGCCAAAACTTGTGATTGTTCTTTCTCCTACTTCGACTGATTAATAATAATAACAATGACAATGATATTCAACTAGCATTTAGAGAACGCCTAATGAGTGCCAGGCCTGGCCTAGATGCTCCACATGCATTATCCTTAACCTCATAACTTTAGAAAGTAGATATTCTCCCCATGTTGCAGGTGAGTAAATCTCATAGCAATTAAGTCCTTTGCTCAAAGTTGCCCAGCTACAAAGAGGCTAAGCCTAGATCACAACCCACGTGTCCCTGATTTCAATACTCATGTTCTTTTCACCCGTAAAGAGACAGCATGCTTTTTGGGGTGTTATGGGTTTGTACAATTTTGGTAAGTAAAAGGAAAAAGGAAAACAGTAGGAAAAAGCTATTGGCTGTGTTAAAAGCATTACAGCAGAGCTTACAACATTAAGAACAAATTGGAAAGTCAAAGCCTGTTTCTGAGGAGAAACCACAGATGGACATCGGTACAAACACATCCGTGTGATTTTGTGGAAGGCTTTCGAATTCTCTGGCCCTGAGGTTTTTACCTACACATGCGAGAACCAAATCTCCTGTAAGCAGTGGATCATCCACTCACTTGGAAAATGCAGTCATCTTCTCAAAGATTTTCTCAAATGAATGTAAAATCGAGGGTGCATAATTACAATTACATTGAATTATATTTTAGACCTATAAAGTGCTTTGCAGTTTACAGAATTCACTTATAGTCATTATGTCATGTAAGCCTCCTGACAGCCCCCAGGAGGCAGGTGTTGTCATAGCTAGAACCTTTAGCTGACAACAGAATTATTGACTGAACACCTACTATGTGCCAGGTTATTCTTGGATCTGGGTGGGATAAAGAGAGAACTAAAACAGGGATTACATGCCATTTTTATTTTGTTATATTGTCATTATTTTCCCACAATGAATTTATCGCGAGAAGATTATCATCTTCCCCAACCAAAGGAAGGCAAGACAGGGGGAGGGGGAATTCCCACTAGGCTCCTCTGAGGAAATCAAAGTCTAGTGGAAGAGACAGATGCGCACAGTGAACCAGTATACATAACTCATGGTAAGTTTTATCAAAGAAGTGCGAACGGACAGGGTGATTAATTTTGACTCTAGGAGCAAGAGGCCTAAATGCTCTGTGAATTGGGAACAATAATCCTTATTCAGTCTGCCTTACAGAGTGTCTGAGAAGTTCAACAAAATGGACCAAAGTTCTCAAATCCTGAACCTCCTGTAGAGGATTATCATCATTTCTGCTCATGTTTCCCAATGGAGTTGGGAATGTTGGTCATTTCGTTCCCTGGGGCACATGTGCTGTCCTCTGAACAGCTTCGTGAGCCCTCGAGCTCACATGGGGTGTGACAGTCCCAGCAGCCACCATGCTCTTGTATTGTGCTATCTACTTCCTTCCTACACATCTCTTTCCTCCTTGTCCCTTTTTCATCCTGTGTTGGTGTCCCCAAGACCACCTCCAGGTTCATGGATTCGTTGGGAGGACTCGGCATAGAGTCGTGCTCACAGCGGTGAGTTATCACAGTGAAAGGACACAAAGCGAGATCAGCAAAGGAAAAGGCACACAGGGCAAAGTTCGGGGGACACTAGGCCCAGGCTTTCCGAGTGTTCGCTGACTCTCTCCCAGTAGAGTCACACGGGGCGGGCTTACTTCCTCCAACAACAGACTGTGATGACACTTGTGAAATGTCCACCACAGAAGCTCACACAAGCCTAGGCATCCAAAGTGTTATATTTGGGGTCAATCACATAGGCTCCTTCTGCCTTTGCGTGTGTGTGTGTGTGTGTGTGTGTGTGTGTTATGTGCAGTTGAGTTGGACTCCTGGAGACCCTATGAATGAGTGATGTCCACATGTTCTGTCCTCAACAGCCCTGTTCAGTTCCTGTAGACTCATGCCTATGGCTTTTTTATGGAGTCAATCCATCTCATATATGGTCTTCCTCTTTTCCTGCTGTCTTCTGTTTTTCCAGCACTATTGCCTTGTCCAAAGAATCCTGCCTTCTCACGATGTGCCTGAAGTGGGACCGTGTCAGTTTTGCCTTCGGTGATGTTTCGAGCTTAATTTATATCGCCCTTCACCTAGCACGAACCGGAATTCCAGATGTCCAGCATAAACCACAGCTTAACACAATAAACCACTCACCATTTCGGGAGTGGTAAGAACCCTCCCCAAACTCATGTTCCCAAATGCCAGCCAAGGGCCCCACTTGCCAGCAGGTCTTTCTAAAAGTGGCAGCCTCGGGTCTGCTGTGTTCACCCCATCAGCCCTTGGCCACGATGTCCTTACAGCAAAATTCTCCTCACCGGGAGCCCACGCAGCAGGACCTGCAGTCCTGGCCTCCGTCACGCCCTTTCGGAGTTGACTCAGCCAGTTACAACTAAGCTCAGTCACCATCAATGTCTGCCTCAGACAGCCAGGTGGCTTTCTCCTCATGCTTTAAGTGTGAGCCTTTGTTTCGGGCCGAGGCATCAGCTAAGGTACAGCAGAGCTCTGGGCAGTAATTGTAGCTGACCCCACGACCTTCCTGGGCTGAGAAATGTAGCCCAGCAGGCGCACATAGTACCCCCGAAACAACGAGCTGGGGCACGCCACGCAGGACAGACATTAGCAGGGCAGGTAACAGGCCCCCACCTCCCAGCGCTCTCCCCTTGTGGGAACTCCTGCCATAGGCTTCCAGTTCCTCCCAATTAATTCAGCTCAGTCCTTGGATTCAGAGGGACTGCCCGAGGCTGTCGGTTACAAATGGTTGGCTTGTCCCTGACACCAGTTCAGCGTGGAGGCATCTGGAAGTGTTCTGCGCGGGAGGTGCCGGAGCCAGGCCTCCCGCTGCTGTCCTGTAGTCAAAGCTGTCAGGTGTGATCACAGGCTCAGCGGTCGATTGGAGTTGAAAGTTTCCCAGCAGCTCGGAGAGGCAGCTCAGGGAGTTTTCCTTCAGGAAGAGGGAAGCTGCCAGGAACTATTCTGAAAAACAGAACGTTGGTGCCCCCCTCCCTTCCTAGGAGCTGAGGTTTTTGTTGTTTCAAACTCAGTGCGTCCCATGTAGCCATCATAACTTCATCTTTTCAAATCATCCCCTACCGTTATCCAAACCTTTTACCGGAAGGGTTGTATGCAACAGCCCTCTCACAGAAAAACAGGTTTATGAGACCAGCCCAAGATAATCGTGTTCAGAGATTAGTGGGGAGGAAATCCTGAATTTTCAACAACTTTCAAAATGGATTTGCATAACCTTCCCCATCCCTTTCATCACATCTTTTATCCAGCGACCAGCCTTTTCTGGAGCGGGCTGCATTCAATGACCAAACTGCCTCCTGTGTGCACCAGGGGGGAGGAGGGGACCCGGGCCATCGGTGCCTTGTTGCGAACTGGAGCTGACCCGGGGAGCTAAACTCAACTAGCAACACAGGGAGGCAGCTGGGTGGGGAAGTCAGCCTCCAGTCTGTCAGGAGAGGGGAAGGGGTCACAGGCCCTGTGATGTGGCCTCCCCTGACTGGCAGTGACCAGCAGTAACCTCAGGTTGGAATGCAGCCAGTCTCCGTCAGAAGTACAGAGCCTTTGAGTAGCTTGGTTTCAGCTGGTCCCATCAGAGCCCAAGCCCTTTCCTGTGGACATCTGTATATGACCCACACAGTCAAGCCAGACTGTTGCCAGTGGAAATGGGGACCTTGCTGTGTCATGAGAAAAGCATTTCTGGGACCACGCATGGGAGGATAAGGTATGGTGGTAAGATTCATTGTAGCTGGAGCAAACACAAAAGATTGTCCTGGGTTCAGCTTGGCCCCGCTGTGAAAGAAATCCAGCCTTGTCTGCACCAAGCCCAGAAGAAAGGCCAGAGTCCAGAAAATCTGTGCCATTGGTTCAGTCCAGTTCAGTCCCTGCCCTCATCCTGTTAGCTTATTCTGCGTTCTGGCTGCGCCTGGCAGGCTGGTGCTTGGAGCCTGTGTTTGGAGTCCCCGTGGCCACTGGGCCACAGGCAGGGCTAGGCCCACGTGGCTGCTATGGAGAGAGAACCGTGAGCCCATGGGGCCAGCTAGTGTTACACAGAGAGGGGCGGGGGAGGGCGCTTTGTTAAGGTTGGATTATATTATCCGGGGTTTGGGAAGAACCAGGTGCTCTCTCAAACTAACCAATCAATTTCCCAATCTTTCACAAACTGGTGTTGGGCCCTCCCCCTAACCAATCCATTTCCTAGATTGTCCAGGGCTCTATGTCCCTTATCCAATCCGATCCTTTTCCTAGGCTAGACAGACAGGCCTCTGTGGTCACCATCTTGACTCCCACTGCCCACGTGCTTACCTCCCCCTGTGCTAGCTCAGCTTCTACAGGGCATGCGCCCAGCTGAGGAATTTCCCCTTTATTTCTCTGTTTCTTCCCCTCATAATCAGGGACCGGCTGTATCCTGGGGAGACTGGAAAGTTAGTCCTTCCTCCCTATACTGGGGGAGGAGGGGGATTAATCCTCTTGGTGGGGCAATGCTTTGATGCCCTGAGGTGCCTGTGAAGGCTGCAACTTCCCAGCAAAGCAGGCTTATTATCCCATTCGGCTCCCTCAGTTTTTATGCTTAATAATGTCTGATTCCTTTCTCTCCCTTCTTTTATTAATATCTAGCTACCTTCGCTAACAGGACCCCATGATGACAATCTCACAGTTTAAGCTCCCAAGGAGGCCCCTATTCCTACACTGGTCCCAGAGTTGAGGTCCTGGGCTGCGGGCCTGTGCAGCGTTCGGTTCAGCACAGCACAAGCTGAGGCTGATGTGGCCCGTAGCAGGTACTAACAGCTTTCAGCCCACAGTCAGGCCCAGGCAATCAGGAGCCGTGAATTCAGGACTCCAACGAGTCCAAAGGGATTTCTTTGACAGCAGGAAAGGCAGGCGCTTGAAGGGCCAAAGGGCTGGGTTCCAAGCCCAGGTGGTGAGCCAGGCTTTCCTAAGCCCCTTTGGTCTTGTCATTCTTAGAGTTCTGGTTGACCCAGTCAAAAATAGGCACAGCAGGCAAGAAAAATCATCCACCTATAAAGGTCAGTGTTTACAAGGTCTGATATGACTTACAGAAGGTCATGAGCTACTAAAAACTGCTTTTTAAAACTCCAAAGTCTGTTTTCAGCTGGTGAGTACTTCTTTTCATGTCAATTGCCTTTTCCCAGAGGTCCAATAGGCAAAATCATAGTAAAAATCGTCAGGATGGAGATTTATTCTGTTTTAATATCCAAAAAGCTTGAATTCTAACTTGCTCATCAGTGGCAAAAAAGGAGAGAAGTTATGTCCCACACATAACCTCACACATATATACACACACACACACACACACACATATATATATGTCCCACACATAACTTCACACACACACACACACACACACACACATATGTATTTGCAATTTCCCTGGTGGGGATGGTCCCTCTAGCATCTATGAAATGACAAGTCTATGACATTTTTTACATCCAGATGCCATAGCCACAAAAAGCTATTTAAACTGCCGCCCCCCCCTCATTGCGGATTTACTCAAACACCAGGCAGTAAATAAGCATTAGCAGGGTTAATGGTTCCAGCGGCCAGAAGATCCTGGCTGGAAGACACGGTGGGTGGGCCCAAGAAACCTTTGTATTTTCTCTAATTTGTCTAATGTGTTGCTCCTGGGAACTGATATTTTTCCCTCCCGCTTGAGAAAAGAACAAATGCAGATATTGACCCTCTTTGGCCCATCTAAAGCTCACCTCTTGGAAGAGATGGGCCCTTTCTTCTGCCATCTGGAGGAGAGAATGAAACCGAAGGCATCACTCAGGCTGCCCCCCACCCCCGTTCCGCCCCCCGCCCCGGGACTCACTTTCACCAGCTCTGCCAGAGCTAGCCAATTCTTCTGGAGTGGAGCCAAGAGCCGAACTCCACAGGTAACCTGCCCCTCTCCGGACAGGCACCAGCCAGACCTCCACAGCCACCCTGACATCAAACGTTCTGTATCAGGGTGGGGGTGGAGGGGCCCCAAGCCCACCCCTAGGCTCAGCCATTCACTGGCAAGACTCACAGGACACCGCATAGAGTGTTTTCCTCGTTGCAGGTTTATTCAAATCCCAAGCAGTAAATTCAGGATTTAGAGTTAACATTAAAGCTGCCAGGCGAGCAAAGCTAGAAGGCCAGGGGGTGGGGGCCTGGAGAAATGGCTGCATCGCCCCTGGTTTGGAAGGGATCCGCGGCAGTGGAAGGATACAGAGCAGATCAGAGAAGAGAAAAGGTGCGTGGAGCGAAGACTGGAGCGAACAGGTGCAAGTGATCGTCTTCTCCCAGTGAAATGACGCCGCGCAGGCCGCGCTCAGCTCCTCCTGCAGGTAGGAGATGCGGTCTCCCCGGGAAGCCTGCCTCCGCCCAGAAGCCCGGCCACCGAGACACCTTCTGCCCAGCATGTGCCAGACTCCAGACTCCCAGAGGACAGCATAAACCACATGGTTTGTACGAAGAGTTCAGCACAGGGAGACAATCTTTTCATTTAGGGAATAGTGGGACCCCCACCCCCACCTCAAATCGAAGTTTGCAGACATCCGCCAAGGGCCGATTCCGCGAGCGGGTTTTCTGAGCGGAGCCTGCCAGGCCTGCCGGCCACCCTTCCGCACTTACCTGAAAAGCAAGGAAAGCGGATGGGAAACAGTGGACAGCGGGGAAAAGAACGTGAGAAAAGAATGAGGCAGAAAAGGAAAAGAAGAAAACTTTAAGTCTGAGGATATTTTTTTTACAAAATGGTAGAGAAAACAAATGGTTGTATAATAATGTCATAATAAATGAAAAGAAATACATTAAATCACAGAATGCCCTGAACTTGTACTTGGAGGAAGTTGTTCAAGGCTCAGACTCTGGATACACAACAACCCCGTCGATGTATGTAGTGAGCTCTTATTTGATTTAACACCTTAAAGTAGTTCACCTCTTCATTCAATGAAACCAACTGAGCATGAAAGTAGAGCCACTGGGTGAAAGGGTGTGGGGCTCCTCACCCTGCTCCCACTCATTCCTAAGGTTCCGTGGAAAGCAAGTGAAGTCCATCGATTTAGGACCATCTTATTGATTTTTCACAAGATGAAAGCAAGGCCGGCGAAGGGCTTGCCATCTTAGGAATAAAACCCATTTATTTGGCGTCCCGGCTCATTTGTTATTGTTATTATTTTCAGTAAATTCTCCTAAGTGCCTCTTGAAGAAAATATTAAAACCAACGTTTTCTAGTAATGTCTTTGTATAAGCCCACTCATTTTCAAAACATTTAAAATAAATAAATAAGCAAAGACCTGGCTTTTAGAAAATTCCCCAAACTATGCCATGCAGTTGCATGTCATCATGGGCCACCAGCCTGTTGGTGAGGGTTCAGGGTAAGCAGCCGGTGCTCCTTCAAGCCTGCCTTACTTCTCTGGGAGTTGGCACTTTCCCTCCCTGACAGCAACCTGGGCTGGCCCAGACTGGGGCTGTGCACATGCTCAGTTTACTTTGAAGGCTGGCGCTGTAGCTCATTCCTGCCCGCTCCTGTGCCATGCTCAGCTGAGTGCCTTCGCAGGCCCAGCTGATGTCCACTGGGTTATATTGAATCGGGTGGGGTTCGCCAAGTACACTCTGTTAATCGGAGAGGAGACGTTAGATTCTTAGCAAGCACTGAAAAGTTGCCTTGAAAAACCTCTCTTCTGCTTTCTCCTTAATTTCACAGCCTGGAAGCATTCATAAAACTGATGAAGAAAAACTGCAGGCTCATTATCTTCCAATTATAAGTGTTTCATGTGTTTTTGTTGCATCTGTAGTCTCCCAGTAGCTTGAGATTGATGCTAGTCTTGCTGCAAAATGTATCCTTTGACAAATGTACTTTTTTTTTCCTTTGTCTTACTTGATGTTAAAAATAGTTGTGATTAGCTCTAGAGACCAATCAGCCATAATGGGATATTAGATTTGGAATAGACTTTAGAAACCACTGAATCCATTTTCCTGCCTGGATCCCCCCTCTGACACCTCATGGCTAGCCTTCCTCTTTGTCTGTTCTGCACAGGGAACAGGCTTGCTCTGAGTTCGGCACAGGCCAGGGTTTGATCAGCTCCAGCTTTTGGAGAAATCTTCCTTCTGTTAAGCTGCTGGCGGCCTCCTGTGCCACTGTTCCCTGGGTCTTGGCATGTCCTCTGGGGCTATGTGAGGTACACCTCATCTTTCACATAATCCCTTTTGGGTTTAGGGTGTGTACCTTTCAGCCGGTCAATTTCATTTTACCAGAGAGCATTCATGGAGTATCCTCTGCATTTTGCCAGGGTAGACAGGGTGGGGTTAAGGGGATAAATACAGTGTGACACACTCAGTTCAACCTAATTGTGACCTACTGTTGATGGTCATGTTGAAAGGAAATCATTTTAAAGAGGATATCCTATGACGCCACTTATATGAATTCTAGAAAAGGCAAAAGTATAATGAAGTTTCAAAAACAGATCATGGTGGCCAAACGTAGGGAGCTGGGGTTAGCTGCAGAGAACAAGAGAACTCTTTGGGATAATGAAAACATTCTAGCTCATCATTGTGGTAGTAGATATACCATGTTACACTTTTCTTTTTCTTCTTCTTTATTGATTTTAGAGAGAGAGGAAGAGAGAGAGAGAGAGAGAGAGAGAAACCTCAATGAGCGAGAACATCAATTGGCCGCCTCCTGCATACCCCCCACTGGGGATCTGGCCCACAACCTGGGCATGTGCCCTGACCAGGAATCAAACCAGTGACCTCTTGATGCATGGGTCAACGCTCAACCACTGAGCCACACCAGCTGGGCCCAAGTTACATTTTTCAAAACTCATCAAATTCTGCACTTAAAATTGGTGACATTTCTTTCATGTAAATTATAACTCAATAAATGATATGACATCTCTTAAATAGAGAGAAAACCGGAATATCCACTTCTTGATCCTCTTCCATAAATTCTCTTCTCTTGTCTGAAATGTAGCTATGGGGCCAAGGCAGGTTCTGACCTACTGTTTTTAAATGTTGATTTTATTGAAGTATAGCATATGTCCCGAAAAGTGCATAATCATTAGTGTTCAGCTCAGTGAATCTTTACAAAGTGAAGACATCTGTGTAACCACCGCCTAGATCCAGAAAAAAAAAAATTACCAGAATCCCCAAAGCCCCACTGGTATCCTCTTCTACTCATTAATCCATCTCCCCAAGGCTGACCACTATTGTGACTGAAAACAACATAATGTGTTTTGCTAGTTCTTGAACTTCATAGGAATGGACTCGTGTAGCAAGTTCTCTTTCTTTTGTTCACCAAGATGTAGGTGAGCTTTGTCTGTGATGCTGTGCATTTGTTCATTTTTAATATCGTGCAGTATTCTAGTTGTGTAATCAACAGTTTGCTTATCCATTTTGCTGTTGATGAAAATCTGGGTTGTTATGGGTCTTTGGCTCTAAACATTCTAGTGCACATCTTTCGGTGAACATATGTATGTCATTCTGTTGGGTATACATCTGGGAAGGGGATTGCTGAGTCACCGGAAATGCATATGTTAACTTGACTAGATGCTGCGGAGCACTATTCCGAGGATTTCTGTTTCATAGCCCACAAGCACTATGTGAGAGTTTGGGCTGCTGCACACCCTTGTTACTATCGCCATTGTCTGCCTTTCAGTGGAATTGCTCTGTGGTTTTAGTTTGTTTTTCCTGATGAGTAATGGAAGTGAACACCTTTCTATATGCTTATTTGCCATTTGGATAGCCTCTTTAACAAAGGGTTTGTTCAAATCTTTTTCCTGTTTCTCTGTCAGATTGTCTGCCTTTTTTGATCTGCTTTTAAAATAGTACTTTTCTTCAAAATGATAATGTAGTAGTAATTTTTATAACTAAGTTTTTCCAGGTACAAATCTATACCTTCTTTATTCTTTCTTTCTTTAAAGGAAACTGCATTGTAATCCTAGGAGATGATGCAACGTTAATCCTGAAAGGAGTTCACTACGCCCATTATAAATTATATTTGGAATACCTTTGTGGGGCACGTACTGTGTCTCCAGCCTTGTGTTGGATTTCTGCCTCTCGTGAAGGCCAAAGGTAGGAAAAGAGGCACTGGACACATAGTTGAATTTGATCTTACGAACCAAGAGGAGGAAACTGAGGCCCAGAGAGATAAAGTGGCTAAGGTCACACAGCACAGTGGTCCTTTTACTCAAGTATCCAAAACAGCAGTAGAGACTAGGAACACAATTTACTGGAACCCAACGAGTTTTTGCCAAGTCAAGCTAATCCAGCCTTCCTCAGCAGAGCCAATGAGAAAGCCTCTGCTCATCCCCTCCTCCACGGTCTAGTTCAGATGTTGTCTCTTTCGTGAAACCTTTCTGGTCTTTCCAGCCAGAGTCGATCTTTCCCCATCATGTCTGTCCTGGGTTGGGTTGTAACATTTACCCGGTTCCCTCTTGGACTGTTAGTTTATCTGCCCTCTTTCCTGTGCTAGGTGGTGAGCTCCTGGGAAAGCAAGCTTGGCTTATTTCTTTTTGTTGGGGTTGATGGGAAGAAGCCTTGCATAAATCAGTTGCTTAATAATTGGCAGGCATGTTCCTATGGAATCGACAGGTATCTTTCTTTATCTTGGTATAGCGACTCCTGCATGTTCATGTGGAGTAGATAGATATCTTTATCTCGGAGCAGTGACTGCACGTTTGAGAATGAAAACATGGGCCCCAGAGTCACCCCAGACAAAGGAATGGACTTTCCTTGGTAGGATGCCCAGGAGGGTGAGTTGTGCAGCAGGTGCCTGGTGCCAGCCCAGCATTGGTGGCAACCTCTCTGCTGCCCCCGCACCAGCTGTGGCCTAAGGTAAACCCGAAGCTGCTGTGAGGGCTGGACTGGGGAAGCGAGTTTTGAACCCTTACGTTAGTCAAAGGCAGGTGAGCGCAGGCTAGCAGGGAGAGCAGGTGCTCTGTGGAGAGGGAAGGCTAAGCCCCTCTCCTGCCTCCATCTTTCTTCCTGCTTCTCCCCCTGGGCCCCAGGTTCCTGGTTGGCAGCCGTAGGAGCGTGACAGTCGCTGCAAGGGAGTGTGCAAGCATCTTTCTTCAGCTGCCCTTGTAGTCAAATGCTGCCCTGCCCACTGTCCACCCACCACCTCCTGGTGGCACTCAGGTGACTGCATAGTGGTGAGGCACAGGGTGTGGGAGAAATGTGTCCTGTCATCACCACTCGGGCAGGGCTCAAACTTGGATCAAAGAGCTGCTGGAGTCCTCAGGGCCACCGTGTGTCAAGATCTGGGAGGTGAACATTCTCTGCCCATTAAGGGAGCTGGCCTGACCTCAGGGGAATTTCTTTGGCCTTGAGAAAATAAAATATTTCCTAACAGCCTGATAAATGGTCCCTGCAACAGATGTAGAAGGACTATGCCCTTCTGGATTCTTAGGGGGGAGGAAGTGAGCCAGGAAGGGGAAAGGGGAGAGGGCTCATAGAATCCTAGAATTTGGGGAGGTTTTGTGGGTTTTTTGCTTATTTGCTTTAAGTGATTACAACGATGTAGTCAAATGAGAGGAAAAGAAGTAGAACCAGAGAGGCCAAGCAGCTGGTTAGAGGCAATGGACTAGACCCCAGAACACGAGCTATAAGCATTGTCAGGGAAAGGGGGACCCGATGATTGGTCACTCCTGAGTGTCGGACACTGTGCAGGGCTGTGCAGGTGTTTCCTCATTTACTCTGTGTGACATCCTGGTAAATCTGTATCACATTATTTTATAGATCCACCCACATGTCAAAAAAACCAAACAAACAAACAAATGAAGTGCCTACCCGATTGCCTGGTACAGTCCCTGTCCCTGGGGATACAAGGAAGATGGAGGTGTAGATGGCCCCTGCCTATGGCCCCCGTGGAGCACAGAGCCAGGTGAGGGGCAGCTGCCACGCACTCTGTGGGTATCACAGAAGTTCCGAATGCTGTGAGCATTTATATGGGTGCTAACTCAAACTTGGGGGAGTCAGGGAGGGCTTCCTGCAGGAGCTGAAGGGACCTGGAGTGACCGGCATGGGACGTGAGGGTGGCGGTGGGCGGGTAGGGAAGGTGAGAAATAAGACCAGAGACGTAGGCAGACCCCGGCCCTGGAGGGCAAGGTAAGAAGTTTGCATTTATCCCAAGATGGGTGGAAAGGTTTCAAGTGACCGGATGACAGTGTCGGATCTCCCTGTCCTAAAGAAGACCAGGCTTTGGTGTGGAGGGTGGATGGGAGGGGTGGGGACGAGAATCAGGGCACTCAGCTAGGGGACCACGGCAGTAATGCTCTGCAGTGAGAACACTAGCCTGAACTCAGGTGGTGTCAGGGGGTTGGAGAGAAAAGGGTGAATGAAAGAAATAGATTTAGGGATCATCAGGACTTGATGACTGATGGGCTTGGGGGGTGGGGAGTCTGAGAGCCAGCCTGACTCATGTTTTCTCGGGCGACATCGTCATCTCTGTGCCATCATCTGATCAGTTGCCCCAATGAGAGAACTGAAGCTCACCACACTGACTTATCCACGGTCGGTCAGCTCATGAGTGGTACAGCCGGGGCCAACCCATTCCGGTCTGATACCTTACTAATTCCGGTGATTCCAGAATTTTCCTGCTCATGACTGTCTGGACAACAGCCACCAGCAGCTTTGGCCAAAGCCCATGGGAGGCGTGGGCCCCTGCAGTGCTTAGTGTAGACTTACGCTGAGTCTGAGCAGCTCATTTGAAAGCAATGTTAAGACTCTCCCCACCCAATGCCCCAGTGCAGGGAGCTACACATGATCCCAAAAGGCAGCCTGACTAATGGAAGAAGCACTAACCTGGGTTAGGAGACCCAGGTTCACGTGCTGGTCCTGCCACATCACCTGTCTTCTCTGGGCCTCAATCCGAGAATCAGGGGCTGGGTCAGCTGGCCTCTAGCAGCCATTCAGCATCAGCTCCTAAGAATCTACAAGCTTAGGAATGTGCTTCAACACACAGAGTTACGGGCTACAGGCTTCCTTGGGGCCATGTGGTCCGTGTTTCTAAATGATATGTTATTCTCCTCTAAAGGGGTCCCAGCCATGACCTGTGTAAACTGGGGCACACACGGGTTCCCTGGCACATTGATCTAAACAGAATCTGTGGCGCGAGGCTGCCGAGAAGTATCTTTCAATGTTCGCTAATGATCCCAGGGAGCTTGAGAACCACTGTCTTAGAAGATGCTGGGAAATCACCAAAGTATGTGTCACTGACAGGAAGCAAGGGAAGGATTGGGTAGGTCCTACAGAAGAGAAATCAACCCTGCAGAGTCGTTCCAGAGCTGGGAGGGAAGCGAATACGTGGCTGAGAGTTCATCCCAACTCATCTCTGAATGGGTTCCTGGCCCAGCTGCTGTGGCTGTTGGTTGAGCATCGTCCCATGCACCAAGAGGTCACTGGTTCAATTCCCCGTCTAGACACATGCCAGGGTTGCAGGCTCGATCCCCAGTAGGGGGCCTGCAGTAGGCAGCTGATGGATGGTTCTCTGTCATGGGTGTTCCTATCTCTCTCCCTTTCCTTTGCTCTCTCTCTAAAATCAATTGGAAAAACAAAACAAAACATATTTAAAATGGGTTCCTGGTGATACAGAAAAAGGATAGGTAGGGAAAATGAAGCAAGACTTAGAGCTGTTCCCCTAGGAGCTCCCGTCCCTCAGACCCTTGGAAGCTCCTCCTAGCGTCAGCCGTCATTGTTGTTGCATCAGACCCAGCGGGGGAGGTGACTTGCTACAAGTATGAGAGAAAAAGACAAATACTCTGGGTTGTTCTGAATAAGCAAGATTATGTCTGGACAAGAGATGAGGAAGACTTTGTGAAAGCCATGAGATAAGGCTCAGTGACACCTCAGATTTCATCAGTGAGAATCTGTCAACAAACACTTATGCATGCCTAGACTGTGCAGGCGCCGTCCCTCCCCTGAGAAGCACTTTGACCCTTACCCTCCAGACCAGAGGAGATGACAGACAAGCAAACGGGCCATCACGGTGTGGTGTGAGAGGTTCTGGGGGCCCAGAGGAAAGCCACTGAACTCACATCCGGCAGTCTGGGAAGGCTTCCTGGAGGCGTTGGTGCTTGAGCTGAGTTTTGAAGGACAGGTTTGAAGGGTGCAGGTAGAAAGGTGTGTGTGGATGTGTAAGGGAGGTAGAGATGCCGTCACAGGGTTTTATAAGGTTCAAAGCCCTTATCCATCATCCATTATTTCATTTGGTGTTGATATGGTGCTGGTTGGGAAATTCACAGATTGATCTTTTCTATTGGTCCTCCAGAGCCTTAAGGGACTAGGATGAAAAGCTATTGTCATTATCACAGAAGGAGCATCAGGCCCTCAGTTGACAAACACAATGGTTATTGAAGGAGCCGTCTCTGTGGCTGGTATCTCTATCCACTTTCTCCTTCTGTCTCTCTGGTAACCTGTGAAATGGATGGAATCCTCTCCTTTTTTTTTTATTGTTGTTAATTCTCACCAGAGGATATTTTTTCATTCATTTTTAGAGAGCAGAAGGGGAGGGCAGGGAGAAAGAGAAACATTGTCATGTGAAACTTAAGTGCTTTGTGCCTCTCCAAATGTGGTTATTCTAATAAATGGAGAAGTGAGCCAAAAAAAAAAAAAAAGAAAGAAAGAGAAACATTGATGTGAGAGAGACACACTGATTTGTTGCTTCCGCATGTGCCCCAACTCAGGCGGGTTATCGAACCTGAACCCAGGTATGTGCCTTTGACAGGGAATCAAACCTGAGACCCTTTGGTGCATGGGCCCACACTCTAACCACTGAGCCACACCAGCCAGGTCTCCCTCCCTTTTTATAGATGAGGAGGCCAAGGCTTAGAGAAATTCACCTCTCCATCAACATTCGTGCACTCAATGGTTAAGCAAAGACTCAGCATCTTTAAATACTTTTTGGATTAAGGTGAAGACCAGATTAATGATTAGTCCTACAGTAGGGCTTTCTTTACCACATCTGCTGCTATGTACAGACTTAAGGAGGGATTATTATTATTATTATTATGTGTCTCACCCATTTCCTGCTTAATCTTAATTCTTTGGCTATCACAACCCGGGAACATTCCTGACAAAGAGATTGCTTTGGTTTGGCTGTGGATAATTATAATCATGGCATTTTAGCAAGCTTCTCCTGTGACCACTTCATTCTAACCTAGGAGATATCACAGCAGAGCAGCTGACGTCCAGAGTTTAAGCATGATGCCAACTCGATCTTCTCAGCTGGATGTGAGCAGTGACCAGAGAGGCGGGCACTGAGCTTTGCAGGCGGTGCTGGGAGAGTCTGACAGCTGCCGGAGCCACACGTGTGGAGATACGTGTGTTCGAGATCATTTCTTCCCAGGGGACACAGGAGAATGTGGAGACTTACGAGCAGTATGTCCTAGTTCAGAATATGATTCTGCGAATTGGCTTTGCGATAAATTAGATAGTTTTAGAAGTTTATCTGAGACTAAAATAGAGGTTACAAAGTATGAGGAGGAAAACCACGGCTGCAAGTTGCAGATGAACAGGAGAACTGACTTTAGAGTGCTGGACAAGGGAGACAGACTTGAATTCTTTTTTGTTTGTTTGTTTTTATCCTCACCCGAGGACATTTTTGCATTTATCTTCAGAAAGAACGGGAGGGAGAAAGGGGGGAAAAGAGAGAGAAACATTGATGCGAGAGAGACACATCGACTGGTTGCCACCCATACGACCCCAACCAGGGCCAGGGACAAACTGCAACGGAGGTACGTGTCCCTAGCAGGAACCAAACCCAGGTCTCTCTGGACCTCGGGCTGACACTCTAACCACTGAGCCAAACCGAGACTTGAATTTTTTTTTAATGAAGGTGTAATTCACATACAATGCCATCCACCCTTTTTCAGTGTACATGTCTCCAAGTTCTGACAAATGTGTACAGCCAACATACAGGTATGAAACACTCCACCCCACCCCCAAATGTCCTCTTTCCACTTTAGAGCAAACCCCTCCCAGCACCGTCCGCCCCTGACAGCCACTGATCTCTCTCCCTACAGGTCTGCCTTGTCTCTTCTGTCGCATAATGGAATCATACAGACGTGCCTTTTGAAAGACTTTTTGATGTATACTTTTTTGTACCTCTTTAATTTTGTACCACGTGTATATATTATCTATTCAAAAAATAGATACTATTGTTAGAAAGTGAAAATCATACTTCCAAATAATCCATGCGGGTAAAGGGGAAACCCAATGAAAATGATAAAATATTACGAGCTGAAAAATAATTAAAGTATTGATGAAATGGTTTTTGGTGCTGTTGTACACAATGGAAGCAATAAACACCCGTGAATGTAAAAACAGTGATATTCAGAGGAATGTTCATAAACTTAAATGCATTTATTAGAAAACGCAGACTTTTTCAAAGAACCTAAAGTGTTCTATTTTAAAAGCCAGAGAAAGAAAACAAAGCAAAAGAAACTAAGATATACATCATCAAGATAATTATTGAGTAATTAATGAACACAAAAATGGTAATAATGAAAATACATATGATTCGTGGACTGAGGCACAGACCCGCTTAGGGTGGTGGAGTGAACACTGAACTTCATACCTTTGAGCCTCGGCTTCCTCACAGCTCGGGTGCAGATAACAACACCCAACCTGCCCAGCAGTAGGTAGGACTTTCACCAACAAGGACTTGGCCATGGTAGCGCTTCCCTTCTGGTGTGCCTTGGCATCAGAGATAATCACGGTGGGAGGATGGCGTACCATAGGGAAGTTTCTCCTCAAGATATTACATGTGTATTTCCTTACCTGGATTTCTTTTTTTAATCCTCACCCAGGGATATTTTTCCATTGATTTTCAGATAGTGTGGAGGGGGTGCAGGGAGAGAAGCATCGATGTGAGAGAGAGACATCTATTGGTTGCCTCCCGCATGACCCCAACCAGGGCTGCAGATCAAACCACACCCAAGGCACGTGCCCTTGACTGGAAACAAACCCTCAACCCCTTGGTCCATAGGCTGATGTTCCTACTGCTCAACCAAACCAGCCAGGGCTGGATTTCTTTCTTCTCTACTGGTTCTTACATCTGTCCTCTCCTCCTCCACTGTTGATGCAAGCTCTCAGAAAGGCACCGCCGGAAAGGGAAGCCTGGGGCCACCGAGCCCTGGGTCCGGCCAGTCGGAGCTCAGGTGCTGGATGCGGAAGTGCCCGGAGCTGAGAGCTGAGCACCTGCATTAGGAGACCAGGGTTTAAAACCGCTCTCTAGCTGTGTGATCATGCACAAGCCTCTTCTTTGGGTTTTGTGTCTCTATCTGTCAAATGGGATCATAATAATGTCCATTTATAAAGCTATTATGAGAATCAAATGAGAAAGTACTTTATAAATTGCTAAATGCTATAAAAATGTCGGTTATTGTGGTGACTGTTTTGATTAAAACTTGCTCACCAAGAGTATATTAAAAAAATACATTCCCTGGTTCACAGTAAGACTTCTGAGCCTGTGACAGTGGGGATTGGGGTGGCGGCTCTCTGATTAGATGCCTTGCTTCCTGGGATGACGGGCCAGCTGCCCAACCACCTATCAATACCTTAGACTTTCCCAGCTCTGCAATCACGTGGTTACGGAGAGCACAGCTGAAACTTCAGGGAAGGGGTTAAGGTAGAGAAAAGAGAGGATCTTTCTTTTTTTGTTGCAAAGAAAGTTAATTACTTGTATCTTTGTTTCCTAGGTTCTTGACTAGCCTGAAGAAAGAATTCTTAAAGTTTAACAATTCATATATAATTCCTTTTCTAACACATCTGGGGATTACAGCACTATCCAAGAGAACTATGCAAGCCACAGATGCAAGCAATAAACAGCCTTAAACAGAACTTAAAATTTTCTAGTAGCCACATAAAAAAAAAAAGAGACAAGTGTGTCCCAGTCAATGTGGCTCAGTGGACTGAGCGTTGTCCCATGGACTGAGCCGTCCTGGTTCGATTCCTGGTCAGGGCACATGCCCTGGTTACGGGCTCGACCCCCAGTAGGGAGTGTGTGCAGGAGGTAGTCAATAGATGTTTCTGTCTCACATGGATGTTTCTTCCTCTTTCTCTAAAAAAAATCAATAAAAAAAAATTTTAAAAAAAGAGAGACAAGTGCGAATTATTTTAAAATATTTAATATTTATTTAACCCAGTATATCTAAACTATTATCATTTGAACATGTAATCAGTATAGAAAATTAATAAGCTATTTTACAATATTTTCCCACACTAACCCTTCAAAATTTGACATTCACTTATAACTCATCTCAGTTTGGACCTGTCACATTTCAAGTGCTCAGTAGCCACATGTGGCTTGTGGCTGTCACCTTGGACAGTGCAGGACTAAACTTTAGTTAGGTTTAAAATTACTCCATTTCTGTAGAGTCGAAAACATGTCAGGGATCTAAATAGTTTGTTGTACAGTGTAGCTGGGGGCAGGGAGAAACACACGTTCTAGATGAGTTCATTCAGTCACCCACCCAGTCATTGCGCATTGAGCACCTACTTCGTGCCAAGTGGTGTGGTCTCAGGTCTGCAGCCAACTCACTCGACGGCTTCCGACAAGTCACTTCTCGTCTCAGGGCCTCGAGCTCCCTGTTCCACCTTTGAGAAAATAAGATACCCATGGAGGAAGGAGAGAAATGTTTGGACCCGCTGGAAGAAAATACATCTGGAAATCATTAGCTTACTGGTGGTTTTGAAAGGCCATCAATACCAATCACTTTCATTGATTGTGTTGATGGAGCTCTCACAATCCCTCTATTATTAATGTGAAAACTCGACCAACCCCATAGGATTTTACGGGGAGAATTAATCACACAAGTCTTTTCCATGGAAATGGTGATTTGTCATGCTGATGGTGTCGCCCAGGATCCTGATTTCTTCACCAGTGTTATTGACCATCCTTTTAGGGAAGTTGGAAGGGCGAACAGCAACAACAACAAAAAAAACAAGTCATAAATTCCTTTGTGACAGCAAGTGTTTTGTAAAGCTAAATGATCATTCCTGTCTATCAGTAGGTTTAACTGTGGGAAGAGGCCTCGGAAGTAATGCAAGGAGTGGTGCTGGGACTGTCTTGGAACAGTCATTAAAGCTCAGAAATAGCCCTGGCCGGTTTGGCTCAGCGGTTGGAGCGTTGGCCTGCAGACCAGAGAGTCCCGTGTTCGGTTCCCGCTAGGGGCACATACCAAAAAAAAAAGCTCAGAAATAAAGTCACATTTGTTAACGTGTAGGTGGCCATGACTTAGGCAGGACCGCAGCTTCAACAGAACAAGAATACAGAGTCACACTTCCGAGAACAGGGTGGCATTCGCCATACAGCTGAGGCTATCAGGTGAAATCAGTTTCAACTGTGTTGGGAGAATGATTCTACACAGGTGTTTAGAAAGAGAGACAACGACTCTTAGAAAATACAAGTGTTGGAAAGTTATTAAGAAGATAACGATCAGAAAACCAGATACCATCACTGGTGGTGGCGGCCCAAGCCAGCACTGGAAATCGGGAAACACAGGCACAGGAGACTTTGCAGCTGCTAATGCAAGTCCAGGTGGTAGCACCAAAAACTAATCCCTGACATTGGTACAGGGCCTTTGAACTTCGCAAAGCGCCTTCATAACATCGTTTTATTGGAGCAGCTCTGTGTGGGGAGGTGGCTGGGTGTTACAATCCTCACTTCACAGCTAAGGAGACAGAAGCTGGTTGTGAATGGCAAAGATGTCTGTAGGAGTGTAGGAATGATGGTTTGTTTTTTTTGTTTGTTTTGTTTATCATCACCACATCTTGTTGCCTTTCTAAGCTTCCCCAGAACAGAAGCATGGCTCTCATGCCTTATACAGCTCAGGGCATGTATACAGCTTCTTAGAAGAGTGTGTGTCTAGAGATGTCCTAGCAGTTAAGCTGAATTTCAGCTCACTGAAGGGAACTCCAGCGCAGAAGGAGATTGGTCTTTGTTCTGTCATAAATGCACAGACTTTAAACTTTGGACAGGATGGAAGGAAAGGAAACCAGCTGTTCTCATTCACTGTGTCTCTAGTGACATCAACCACAAAAGAAGTGAAGTCATTGCTAAGAAACACTTTCCTAGAACCGAACATAAGGAGCTTTATTAGAAAGGAAAAAATATTCTCTGTCCCTTCTTATATATAACCTCTTCTGTTCACAATGCACTTTACAATTTATGAAACTTTTCAGACTTATCTCAATCAATTCGGATGTGTGGCAATTCCACAAGTAGTGAACAGTTACTACTTCTTGTATACAGTGCTTTGTTAAGTGAATGGATGAATGAATGATGAATACATTTTACAGATGAGACAACAGAGATCCAAAGAGGTTGAGTGGTTTGTCCCAGTGAGGGAACCATGACCGAAACCCGTATTTTCTGAGTTCAATTCTGATCATGTTCCTACATGAGTTCTCCCTTGAGATCTGGCTTCTGGACACGCACCATGGAATATCACCAAAGGGAATTGTCAGATTTTCCATGAAATAAGGATCTGAGGACGATGCAATCAGTCCTAATCACTTACATTTTGTAAATTAAGTCATTACTCACTTTCTCTGGAAGAGCAGTAAAAAGACCAAATTGGCACTCAGCTTCCCAACAGCCCCAGGCAGAGAGAACATAGCAGTGAAACAAGGAGCCGAACTTCTAATCATCTCATCAAGAACCCGAAGCAGGAGGATTAATTTATGAGTCATTAATCACAAGTGTAAGATGATGCTAGCTTGGCAGAGAAAGTGAAACACATACACACACTTAAAAAAACAACAGCAACAAGAAGCACCTGGTACCGATCCCGGTGGCTAGCATAGATGCCTCAACAGAGAAGAGAGGGTTTATTCTCCAGGAATCTCAGAATTGAAGAGAGAAATCTTAGAAGAAAATTACACTCCAGGTCTTTATTACTAAGCCTATAAGGAGGAACGGCAGTCTCGGTGAGGGAAAGGATGTGGTTTTTATAGATCCAGACGTGCTTGGAGAAATGTACACATTGTTTTCAGGAAATATTCAGGCACTGGTGGACAATCTCTGCCAAGAAGGGTAAGCACCTTATCAGGAATTTTCCAGAATTCATGTCTCCAAATAGAAATGGACCTTAAATTGACCGTCTGGTGTAACCCTCTGGGCCCTGGCTGGTTGGCCAACTGTCTCCAGAACATTTCTGTTACTATCTTTGAGCCTCCACTTGTCCTTGAATAGTGGGCAAATCCAATATCCCTCGAAGCACGGTTGCTCTGTATCTGAGTTCTGAAAAGTGTTGATCTTATGTGGAGCCCCAAACTGCCACCTAAATCATTTGATGTTGCCGTCCATTCCAAACAAAGTGAATCCCTCTTCCATGTGACAACCCATCAACCACTGAGGACCATGGTCATGATGCTTCTGTCCCATGCAGCTAAACATCTCTAAATGTCTCCAGCCAGAGGGCAATCCCTTAAAACATTCCAAGGAGAATTGAGTTTCCAAACCCACTATCATCTCAGTCATCCTCCTGGACAAACTTCAGGATTGAAAGCCAGACTCCAGAAACAGTCTGAACTGAAGAGGGCACGTCCTCTGGGATGGCTGCTTGACACCTACCCCTGTCTTCAGAAAAAGGCCCACTACATGGGGAGGAAGTACAGGATGGAAGCATGCTCTCTGATCTCAGCGCAGAAAACTTTATCACTGTAGGGTCCACAGCCTGGGACTGTTCTGTGTTGTCAAGGCAACATGCAGAACATGTCAATACCTCAACACCACAGTGAGCAGGGCTTGGCCATGGCCCAGGCCTGTGGCTGCGGGCCCAGCAGAGGGTGAGGGACTGCATTCTCCGGAAGATCCCCCAGGGGTGGGACTCTCCCTGCAGCTCAGGCAGTGGCCCCATCAGGCCCTCTCTTGCCCCAGCAAATTAGTTGTAATTTATATTCTGACAGCAGCACGGTCTGCCCATCCTGGGCCTTGAGTCTCTCCAACACAAGTTCTACAGCCTCAAGAGAGAAAATGAGCCCAGTAAATGTGAAAAAGTGAAACCTGGGAGCTGGGGCACTGAGAGGCAGCCAGGGGGTCGGCTGTACTTTGACCTTTGACATGAAGCTCCCTCCCATGGAGCATCCACAGAACTCGAGAACTAAAAGAAACATCCCAAACCCAACTTCATCCTCTTGTAGAGGAGGGAACAGATCTGGAGTGGGGAAGTGCCCAGCCCCAAAGGCACGCGGCAGTGCAGACACAGAGGCTGAGAAAGACCAGCTCCTAGAATCTGTGTCTTCTAGGACCGACCGTGGAGGCGCCTGTGGGGAGAACACTTGAGATGGCATTTCCATGGCTTCACCCTCTCCTCCCCCACAAACACTACACAGGGGAACCTTGATGCCTGAACTTAATTCATTCAGGAAGGCTGTTCAAGAAGTGATTTGTTCAAAAACCAAATCATTTTTTTTTTTCCCATTAGAAAGAAAGTAAATTAATTAATCAGTTCCAGGCCGATACTAAATGATTCTCTGTTTTTAACCTTTCTTATATACAAGACATGTTTAATGTACTGTTTAATCTATAAACAAACACTTCTTTTCTTAAATTTATCAAACCAACCCCTACTAGCCATAAAGGAATCTCTTTCAGCACTAGTTCCAGGGGTGTCTTTCAGGGGGTTCGTGTGCGGCATCTTCGCCTTTTCATTTATCACTGCCTCTGAAATGCTCTCTCGGGCTAAGTGGCTACTGCTGTCCTTTAACCAAATGAACAACAGTTTTCCTGTTTCTTCCATTGCCCGCGACTGTTGTTATGTGAGCACTTTCACACCCTTAGCAACATCAGCACTCTCGATGGCCTCTTCATGCTTAAAATTGTGCTACTGGTCCACTTTGCCAGCAACAAAAGCTTCTCTCCTTTCTTTGTTGCCTAAGAGATGCCTTTTTTTTTTTTTTTTTTTTTTTTTTTTTGTTATGCTGAGGTATCAGCATGAAAGGGTTGTCAGGTCGAAAACTGAAGTTTTGGTCGACAACCAAGACATTTCCTCTGTGAACAACTTGGTCAAGAACCGAATTGTTCGAGATGGGAGATGTTTGAGAACTGAGATTTGATTGTGTTTTGATTTCCACTTCAGAGAGTTTAGGTATCACGTTGACCTTAAACTGTGGGCTGACAATGTGTGCACCACGCTGGGTCTCTGACTTTGGGATCTTGGCTTCCAGGCTCCACCCCCCCCATTTATATTTCTATTTGTATTAATCAATCACCAAGATCCCTTCCAGGTCTGACTTTCTGAGACTGTTCTGTGGTCAGGAACCCCAGAAATTTGTTTAGCTTATGTTATAGAGAGATCTCAACCACTGTTAGCAGAACTATTAAGGAATCTCTATCTCTGTCGATTGCCTTTTTTTTTTTCCCCCTGTTTCAGGAGAGAAGGAAGAGTTTTGAGGGTGTAACTTGAGGTGGAGCCTGTGGGTCAGGAGGAGCTGCTCCAGATTCTCATGGGCCATGCTGGCCTCTAGCAGGGGTGGAGTCCTTTGACCTGCTCGGTCTCCAGGGAAGCCTTCCCCAGCCCCCAAGCCTGGTTCAAAGGCAGTCACATATACTGCCACAGCTTCATCAATGCCATCACCCCACTGCCACATGGCTGCCTCTTCACTGTGTCTTGTTTACACCGGTGTCTGGTACATGGTGGGTATTTACCTCATTCCTAATGCCTAATAAAATGGGCAGAGCCTCTCTCTACTGAGACAGGAAGGAAGGACAATAGTGAGGTTGTGAAATTACCCTGCTTCAGCTTGTCATATTACTTAGGCAAGTCTCCTGTCTTCCTTTTTATAAAATAAGAGAGTTTGATTAAATGAATGGTTTCCAACTGCTCTGTAACACACTGATTTCTTGGTATCTTGCAGGAAAGAGTCTCACTAGGTAATCTGGATGATGTGTCATGCTATGGATCCTTCTTGGAGATTCATGTACATATTAGAGTAGTAAAGGCTCTGAGAAGTCCTACAGTAAAAACATTTATTTAATTTTATTTAAACCAACTCCCTCCAAAGTCTTCCGGCCTCTTCCTCCTTTGTGAAACACTGGTGTTGTGAAGCATACAGCCTGGGAGATCCTGAATTAGATGCTATCCAATCCCTCTTGTAACTATGTCTCATCCAGGGATGATGTCACCTGGTCCAGTGCAAAGACCAGGGGCTTTGGAATCAGACAGACCTGGGTTTGGATCATGGCTATGCCTTGTATCAGCTGTTGGTCTTAACTAAGACACTTAACTTTCCAGACTTGGATTTTTCCACATCTGTAAAATCAGCATAACACCTATTTGTTAAGGTTAAAGGTTGTTGAAAGTACTAAAAGAGATAGTAGATATCAAGTATCTAGCACAGTGTTTGACACATAATAGACCTATAATAAATATCAGCTCCTTTGCCCTACTGCACTGCTGACACTCTTCTTCCACCGCTCACCCCCGCACCTCCAAACCCAGAGCTAGCCACAGACAGCGCAGAGAGTGTGGCAGAGGGGCAGACTGAGTCCAAATCCTCACAGGACCCTGACCACATGCTCCTGGTTTCATGGAAGGATCACACCCCAGCAGGAGGAAGATGAAGAGGCCGGGGGAGGGGAGTGTATCATAGGATCTAAAGAATTGTTCAGGAGGAAAAAATATGGCGGCGGAGTGAATGGAAGTTACACAGACCGTCTCCCAGGACCAAACTGGAATTACAACAAAAATAAAGACAAATCGTCAGGACAAAGCAACAGAAAAGCAGCTTGGAAGACCACATAACCAGGGACACTGACTCAATCCTGGTAGGCTTGCGGAGACACGAGAGGGGGGCTGGGAACCCACAGACAGTAGCAGTCTTGGCTTTGAGCAGCGGCCTTAGCTGGGAGCCCCCAGGCAGCAGCGGCCGGAGCTGTGAGCAGCAGCCTGAGCTGGGAGCGGTGCCCTTGGGATAAAGTCCCAAGCAGCTCCACAGCACAGCCGGGACAGAGGCTGAAATAGCCAGAGCCACTCACCTTGGGTTCCGGCAGAGGGAGGGCAGACTGGACTGCAACTGTGTAGGGACACTCGGGATCTGGAGGGCACTCAGAGCTTTTGCTGAGTTGCGGCCACACAGGACAGTGGTCATCTTACTCCTTCCCAGGGCTCTGGGGAGAGGCAGCGGACCCTCCCTTGGAGATTCAACCCCACCCAGGTGGGCCATTGAAATGCAAATTGAGGCCCATTAACAACCAGCATCCGCCCCACCCTCAGAAATCCCCTTACCCTGAGCACCTGAGGGAGTTTTTCATTAAACTCAGAAGCCAAGGTTCTTCAGGTAATCACTACTGATATCCTCCAGGCAAAAAGCTAAAGGATAACTGTACCACTCCTGGGCTAGCAACTCTAACCAGGAAAGTAAGACTTGACAGTGGTGTTTAATGTGGGTCCTCCCTGGCTCATCCAAACCCAGGAGAGGGAGCCACAAACAGCAGAACACCAACACCCACAGTTTGGCAGGCTCCAAAGCCCATTGTGATAGCCAAAATGGTGAAACACAGAAACAAAAGCCAAATGAAAGAACAAGAGACCTCAACCGAAGTTCAGATCAATAAGGTGCAGTTAAGCAAGTTAACAGAACTAGAATTCAGAGCCATGATCTTGAGGAAGCTCAAGAGCATGTGTAAGGACATGAGCACCATGAGTAAAGACATAGAAATGTTGAAAATCAACCAGCTGGAAATTAAAAACCAGCAAGAAGAAATGAAGAATGACGTATCAAAAATAAAGAACACATTGGAAAGCCTAAATAGCAGAGTAGAGGAAGCTGAGGACGAGATTAGTGAATTAGAAGATAGGGTAGAGGAAATCAAACAATCAGAAAGCCAAAAAGAAAAAAATAATTAAAAAAAAAAGAAAACAGCTTAAGAGAACTGTGGGACAACTGGAAACGGAATAACATTCACATCATAAGTGTCCCCGAAGAAGAAGAAACTGAGCAAAGGTTAGAGAATGTATTTGAAGAAATAGTGACAGAAAACTTCCCTAATTTGGTGAAGGAAGTAGGCATTCAAGTTCAAGAAGCACAGAGAGCCCCAAGTAAGAAGAACCCAAACAGGCCCACACCAAGACACATAGTAATCAAAGTGCCAAAAATTAAAGACAAAGACAGAATCCTAAAAGCAGCAAGAGATAAGCAACAGGTTACCTACAAAGGGAACCCCATAAGGCTCTCAGCTGACTTCTCAACAGAAACACTACAGGCTAGAAGGGAATGGCATGAGGTAATCAAGGTCATGAAAAACAAGGATCTGAATCCAAGACTACTCTACCCAGCAAGGCTATCATTCAAAATAGAAGGTCAAATAAAGAGCTTCCCAGAGAAAAAAAAAGGCTAAGGGAATACATTAGCACCAAACCAGCACTGCAAGAAATGTAAAAAGGACTGCTGTAATTAGCAAGAGAAATAGGAAGAAAAATATAACCAAACTAAACAAAAATGGCAATAAATAAGTACATATCAATAATCACCTTAAATGTAAATGTCTTGAATGCTCCCCTTAAAAGATACAGAGTAGCTGATTGGATAAGAAAGCATGACTCATCTATATGTTGTTTACAAGAGACCCACTTCACAACAAAAGACTCATATAGATTGAAAGTGAAGGGATGGAAAAAATCTTCCAAGCAAACGGAAAGGAAAAAAAAGCTGGGGTAGCAATACTCATATCTGATATAATAGATTTCAAAATGAAGACCATAACTAGAGACAAAGCAGGCCACTACATAATATTGAAAGGATCTATCCAACAGGAAGATATAACCTTGATAAACATATTTGCACCCAATATAGGAGCACCAAAATATATTAAAAATCTTCTGGAGGACTTCAAAGGAGAGATCGATAGCAATACAATGATAGCAGGGGACTTCAACACCCCGCTGACATCACTGGATAGATCCTCTAGACAAAAAATTAGCAAGGAAACAGAGACTCTAAATGAAGCACTAGACCAAATGGATTTAATAGATATCTACAGAGAAGTACACCCCAAAACTACAGAATTCACATTCTTCTCAAGTGCACATGGGACATTCTCAAAGATAGACCACATGTTAGGACACAAACTAAGTCTCTACAAGTTCAAGATGATTGAAATCATATCAAGCATCTTCTCAGATCACAATGGCATGAAACTAGAAAGCAATTGCAACAAGAACATGCAAAGACATTTGAACACATGGAGGCTAAATAGCATGTTATTAAACAATGAATGGTTACTGGGGAGATCAAGGAAGAAATTAAGAACTTCCTGGAAACCAATGAAAATGAACATAAAACAACACAAAGTCTATGCGATGCAGCGAAAGCAGTTCTGAGAGGGAAGTTCATAGCACTACAGGCCTACCTCAAGAAACAAGAAAAATTTCTAATAGACTATCTAACCTCACAACTTAAAGAACTAGAAAGTAAACAAAAAGAAAACCTCAGAGCAAGTAGAAGGAAGGAAATAGTAAAGATCAGAGCAGAAATAAATGACATAGAGACCAAAAAAACAATTCAAAGGATCAATGAAACAAAGAGCTGGTTTTTCAAAAAGATAAACAAGATTGATGGACCCTTAGCTAGACTCACCAAGAAACAAAGACTGAGAACCCAAATACACAAAATCAGAAATGAAAGAGGAGAAGTAACAACTGACACCACAGAAATATAAAAGATCGTTAACAACTACTATGAACAATTATATGGCAACAAATTCGACAATCTAAGCAAAATGGACAAATTTCTAGAAACACATAGTCTCCCAAAACTGGATCAGAAAGAGATAGAAAACTTGAACAGACCAATATCAACAGAAGAAATTGAAGATGTAATCAAGACTCTCCCAGCAAACAAAAGCCCAGGCCCGGATGGCTTCACGGGGGAGTTTTACCGAACATTCAAAGAAGAACTAACATCAATTCTCCTCAAACTATTTCAAAAAATTCAAGAAGAAAGACTTCTAAACTCCTTTTATGAGGCCAGCATAATTTTAATTCCAAAACCAGAAAAAGACACTACAAAGAAAGAAAACTATAGGCCAATATCCCTGATGAACATGGATGCCAAAATCCTGAACAAAATACTAGTAAATTGAATCCAGCAATACATCAAAAAAATTATTCACCATGACTAAGTGGGATTCATCCCAGGGATGCAAGGCGGGTACAATATTTGCAAATTAATAAATGTGATACATCACATAAATAAAATGAAGAATAAAAACCACATGATCATATCAATAGATGCCGAAAAAGCCTACAACAAAATCCAGCATTTATTTCTGATAAAAATGCTCAGCAATGTGGGAATAGCGGGATCATATCTCGACATAATAAAGTCCATATATGAAAGACCTACAGCCAACATCATACTCAATGGGCAAAAACTGAAAGCATTTCCCTTAAGAACAGGAACAAGGCAAGGATACCCACTTTTGCCACTCTTATTTAACATAGTACTGGAAGTCTTAGCCACAGCAATCAGACAGGAAGAAAAAATAAAAGGGATCCAAATTGGAAAGGAGGAAGTGAAATTGTCATTATTCGCAGATGACATGATACTATATGTAGAAAACCACAAAGACTCCATCAAAAAATTTACTAGACTTAATCAATGAATTTGGCAAATTAGCAGGATACAAAATTAACGTCAAGAAATCGATGGCATTCTTATACACAAATGATGAACTCACAGAAAGAGAAACTAAGAAAACAATCCCATTTACCATTACAGCAAAAAAGTTAAGATACCTAGGAATAAACTTAACCAAAGAAATAAAGGACCTACTTGCAGAAAACTACAGGTCATTGAAAAAAGAAATAGAGGAAGATATAAAAAAGTGGAAGCACATACCTTGTTCATGGATTGGAAGAATTAACATCATTAAAATGTCCATATTACCCAAAGCAATCTATAGATTCAATGCAATCCCCATCAAAATACCAATGACATATTTCAGAGAACTAAACAAATACTTCAAAAGTTCATATGGAACCAAAAAAGACCTCAAATAGCCACAGCAATCTTGAAAAAGAACAAAGTTGGAGGGATCACATTACCAGATTTCAGGT
Organism: Molossus molossus; assembly: GCF_014108415.1. Classification (NCBI taxonomy): domain Eukaryota; kingdom Metazoa; phylum Chordata; class Mammalia; order Chiroptera; family Molossidae; genus Molossus; species Molossus molossus. Next base: position 25,934,875 of record NW_023425399.1, read on the forward strand.
TATACTACAAAGCCACTGTAATCAAAACCACTTGTTACTGGCACAAGAACAGGCATATAGACCAGTGGAACAGAACAGAGAACCCAGAAATGGACCCAAGGCAATATGCTCAATTAGTATTTGACAAAGGTGGCAAGAGCATACAGTGGAGTAAGGACAGCCTCTTTAATAAATGGTGTTGGGAAAATTGGACAGCTACATGCAAAAAAATGAAACTAGACCATCTGAAACTAGACCATCAACTTACACCCTACACAAGAATAAACTCAAAATGGATAAAAGACTTAAATGTGACTCATGAATCCATAGAAGTCCTAGAAGAAACTGTAGGCAACAAAATTTCAGACATCATACGCAGCAGAATTTTCACTGATACATCCCCTAAGGCAACAGAAACAAAGGAGAAAATGAACGCATGGGACTACATCAAACTCAAAAGCTTCTGCACAGCAAAAGATACAATCATCAAAATGGAAAGGCAACCCACTGTATGGGACAGCATAATTGCCAATGATATATCAGATAAGGGGTTAATTTCCAATATATATAGAGTGCTCATACAACTCAACAAAAGGAAAACAAAGAACCCAATTAAAAAATGGGCAGAGGAACTAAATAGACACCTCTCCAAACAGGACATACAAATGGCTAAGAGACATATGAAGAAATGCTCAACATCACTAATCATCAGAGAGATGCAAATTAAAACAACAATGAGGTATCTCCTCACACCTGTCAGAATGGCACCATCAACAAATCATCAAACAACAAGTGTTGGCGAGGGTGTGGAGAAAAGGGGACTCTAGTACACTGCTGGTGGGAATGCAGACTGGTACAGCCACTATGGAAAACAATATGGTGTTACCTCAAAACATTAAAAATTGAACTTCCATTTGACCCAGTGATCCCACTTCTAGGAATATACCCTAAGAAGCCTGAAACACCAATCAGAAAGAATATATGTACCCCCATGTTTGTAGCAGCACTCTTTACAATAGCTAAGATCTGGAAACAGCCCAAGTGTCCATCAGTAGACAAATGGATAAAAAAGCAGTGGTACATATACACAATGGAGTACTATGCAGCTGTAAGAAAGAAAGATCTCTTATCCTTTGAGACTACATGGAGGGACCTGGAAAGTATTATCCTAAGCAAATCAAGCCAAAAGGAGAAAGACAAGTATCATATAATCTCACTTATTTGTGGAATATAATGAACATAACAATCTGAGGAATGGGGTAGTCCCAGAGACATGGAAGTGGGGTACAGACTGACAATCCCCAGAAGAGGGGGTGTTGGGGGAGAGATAAACCACAGAACTTATATGCATGTATGCATGAACAATGGACATGGACAACAAAGCAGGGGACAGGGCAGGGAGGGAGAGGGAGGGGGGAATCAGTGGGGGGAAAAGGAGAAACATCTGTAACAAAAATAAATTAATAAAAAAAAAAACGGTTATCATGTCAAACCCTTTTATGGATGTTATTGATTGGTACAAGAATAGCCCTAACTAGTTTGGCTCAGCGGTTAGAGCGTCGGCCCACAAACAAGAGAGTCCCAAGTTCGGATCCCACTAGAGTCACGTACCTCAGTTGCAGTTTGTCCTCGGCCCCGGTTAGGGTCGTGTGGGTGGCAACCACTCGATGTGTCTGTCTCATGTCAATGTTTCTCTCTCTATCTTCTTCCCTTTCTCCCTCCCGCTCTATCTGAAGATAAATGCAAAGCATGTCCCCAGGTGAGGATAAAAAAAAAAAAAAGAATAAAGTAGGTGTGTAAGTTAAGGGGGGAAAGAGAGTTGATTTAAAGAAAAATTATTAAGTCAATAATGGTATGGCTGGTGTGCAGATAAGCCTAAACCCATCAATAAGCAATGTGAGTGACAGAAGGGGGACTCTGAGGGACTGCAGAACCAAGTATGGCGGCTGGCACATGGCAGGCGCTGCTGGTGATTTCTTCTTCCTTTCTTGGGGGTGGAAAGGAAGGAGAATTGAATAGGAAGGGGGGAATGCGGGAGGAAGCAAAGCTCCTTACTACTTATCTACCTACGTAAATTGCAAGTCTACTTCAGCCCTTCTCTGCTTGTTCAAGTTTCCCTTTAGGTATGAATTGCCCCCTTCTTTCATTTCCTCCTACACAGAGCCCTCAGCTCCCCTTTCACACGTCCTTCTTGCCTCACTATTCTGATACTTTCAGGTGTCGGAAGCTCTAAACACCTATGCAAATTCTTATCTCCAACACACCTTAATACTTCTTCCAGAGCTTTTCAGAAGATAAACATTCTAATAGACATGGTGTGTAGTGGAGACTATAAATATATAGTCTCTCGATAGATAGATAGATAGATAGATAGATAGATAGATAGATAGATAGATAGATAGATCAGTATATATCTTTCAATATATATCTCAATATATATCTCTCTCCATATATATATGTGTATGTGTGTGTGTGTGTGTGTGTGTATATATATATCTCAATACTTCTCATATATATATCAAAAAGCCTTGAAATAAGTCCAGACGGTGTAGCGTAGTGGTTGAGCGTCAACCCATGCACCAAGAGATCACTGGTTCAAGTCCCAGTCAGAGCACATGCCCAGGTTGTGGGTCTGATTCCCAGTGGGCGTATGTAGGAGGCGGTCAATCGATGTTCTCTCTCATCAATGTTTCTATCTCTCTCTTCCTCGCCTTTCCTCTCTCTCTCTAAAGATCAATAAAAAAAAAGAGAGAGAGAGCCCTGGCCAGTTTGGCTCAGCAGTTAGAGCGTCGGCCTGGGGTCCGGAGAGACCGGGTTCGGTTCCCACTAAGGGCACGTACTTCGGTTGCAGTTTGTCCCCGGCCCTGGTTGGTCGTGCGGGTGGCAGCCACTCGATGTGTCCCTTCACGTCGATGTTTCTCACTCTCTCTCCCTTCCTCTCTCTCCCTCCCATTCTATCTGTACAAAAAATGGAAAAATATCCTCGGGTGAGGATTAAAAAAAAAAGAGAGAGAGAGAAAAGCCTTGAAATAAGGGGAGATAGTTACCATGAGATGTGAATGTGTGGGTGGGGGTGGGGAACTCCATGGACTCCCCCAGCAAATAAAAGCTCTACTCCAGGCTGGTGACTCTCCCTCCACCACCTGTTCAGCTGGGCCCTGACCTGAGAGAGTCTGGATTTGAGGATATTTAGTCCCATGGCTTTTATTTTGTTTTGTTTTTAACAGCAGAGCCTTTTTAAAGGAGAACTGCTTTGGTTCCTTTAAGACTGTAAAGCCCAGATTCTTCATTAGGACAGAAAGCAAGAACTATGACCAAGAATTGAGACGTCCAGGTTTAGGTACTTACTGGCAAGTCATTTCCTCTCTCTAGATTTCCACTTTCTTGAGGAAAAAAAGAAGCCCATTTAGGAAACGGGAAGACAACTCAGGAATGTCCCAAAGACAAAGACTCGAGAGTCATGATCTGACTGTGCTGTGTCCACAACCTTCCCCTCCTGTGTGGTGTTTTCTCTCTTCCCATAGTAACTCTCAGACTGTCTCTGTCCCTCCCCCTTCTTGCCTGAAGCACAGGGGTGGTGCCTGGAGGGATGGCACCTGTCTGTGAGCCTGCAACAGGCCACAACCTCAGGATAGCAGAACAGGGAGCTGGAAGGAGTCTTGCTCCCTAATAACACTGTACCAGTGCTGGACAGCCTGTCCCAGATTTTTCTTTCTTTCTTTTTTTTTATCCTCACCGGAGGACATTTTTCCATTTTTGTTCAGATAGAGTGGGAGGGATGTTGTAACCCAGGAGAATCAACCTCACTCGGACACAAAGTCATTTTGAATATTAGGAGCTTTATTACCTGCGCAGGGACTGCAGCCAACCTTCTCAGAGAAGAACTGCAGCACCCCGTAGCAGACTTTCAGCCCTTTTATAATCAGGGTTAAGCAAGTACTAATTAACAAGTTTGTGACAGAGACGGATACGGATATGGGCAGTTAGCCAGGTGCAGTACATATATTCTTAACAGTTAGTTTTATGGGGTAAAAAGAAGCTTCAGTTTCTCCTTATCAATTTGTTTACAGAACATGCAGGACATTCTGGCCCTAAGGCCATCATTGTCCTCCTTTTAACTGAAGGATGTGACTTTTTGAATTCCCAGTGGAGGTCAAACTCCGGTTAATTTCTCGAGGGGGGCTAAAGCCGCCTATAACATTCCCCACTGGTCTTATGTACAGATGAAATCTTTGATTCCTGTTGTTCATCTAATGGCAACCTTTGGTAATGAGAGGCTAGGACTAATAATTTGACAGATTGGACCCTCTCTCTTATGAAAACTATTAATTTGTTTATAATTAAAGGCCCACATGTCAGTCCTAGAAGCAGGAGTATGAGGGGGCCTGCCAGAGCAGAGAGAAGAGTAGTGAGCCAGGGGACCAGTTATAGAGGTTTTCGAACCAGTTATTAGGGGACTCTTCGTTTCTGGCCCGTTCTGCGAGGCGCTTTCTAAGAACCTGAATACTCTCTCTGATGACTCCTGATCTATTAGCATAAAAACAGCAAGCTTCCCCTAGTGCTGCACACAGCCACCTTGCTGGAGGAAGAGGAGGTCGAGTCCCCTACGGTGCCCCTCTGGAGTACTAGGGAATCTAAGGCCTTTTCTAGTTCTTCCACCGGGTCTTGGAGAAGCTGGATGTCCTTAGTGAACTGGGCAGAGAGCCGCTTACCATCAGTCTGCCCGGTGATGAGTGCTGCCACCCTAGTCGCAGCAGAACCAGCAATAGCAAACGCTGCTAAGAGGGGGATCAGAAGGGGGCTCCTCTTATGTAATCGAGAATGTTCCTCGGGGGCCAGGAAATGTTCTGTCCCTGAGGGTCCTGCATATAAGTAGACCTGTGGGATGATATAGGTTAGATGCAAATTTCTGGGGGGATCCTCCTGCCCTACTGTCATCCATTTTTCAGGAACTTGGTCAGGGGTATCTGGTTTTACCTGGGTATGGTGAATCCAGTACCTTTTCCCTGAGACCTTTACAGCAGTTGGAGTAGATAGGATGACTAAGTATGGTCCGTCCCACCGGGGTTCGAGGTTCTCAGGGTGGTGTCTCTTCAGCCAAACCCAGACCCCTGGGTTGTACTTCTGAGTCGGGGATGGCAGAGGCTGTCTTTCGGGTCACTGAAGGAGCTGTCGAGTCTCGTCTCGAAGGAGTTGAATAGCCTGTAAGGACTTTAAGAGATCTCGGTTATGAAATTCAGCAAGCTGTTCAGAACTAAGCTTAGGTAAAATGGGCAGGGGTCGCCCGAACATAATTTCAAATGGGGTGAGTTTCTTTAGAGAAGGTGAGCAACGGGTGCGCAGTAGTGCAAAGGGCAAGAGACTTACCCAATTCCCGCCCGTCTCTAAGTGTAGTTTAGTTAATGTTTCCTTTAGAGTCTTATTCATCCTTTCTACTTGTCCTGAACTCTGAGGCCTGTGAATACAATGTAATTTCCAATCTATCCCTAAGGTTTTTGCTAGTCATTGAGATATTTTGGCAATGAATGCCGGACCATTGTCGGGCCCCAATGCTAAGGGAGGCCAAATCGAGGGATGATCCCAGACGATATAAGCAGATTCCCCTTTTGTGGGGAATGCTTCAGTCCATCCCGAATAAGTATCAATAAAGACAAGTAGATATTTGTAGTTAAATTTTCCTGGTGCCATGTCAGTGAAGTCTAATTCCCAATGTTCTCCGGGTTCTTGTCTGCATTCCCGAGGCTGGGGGTACAGGTGGGCCTGCGTTTACTTTGGCACAGGCCAAGCATCTAGCAACAGCTGACTGAGCCATCAGTTTTTTTTACTTTATTTATTTTTTTATCCTCATCCAAGGACATTTTTCCAGTTTTTGTACAGATAGAGTGGGAGTGGGAGAGAGAGAGAGAGAGAAAGAGAGAGAGAGAGAAACATCGATGTGAAAGGGACACATCGAGTGGCTGCCACCCACACGACCAACCAGGGCCGGGGACAAACTGCAACCGAGGTATGTGCCCTTAGCAGGAACCGAACCCGGGTCTTTCTAGATCGCAGGCCGACACTCCAACCGCTGAGCCAAACCGGCCAGGGCGAGCCATCAGTTTTAAGTCTGGAATATAGAAATGTCTATATAGGAGGGTCGTTAATTTTGAAGTTCCGAGATGGGTGCTCCCGTGCAGGGAGCACAGTAGGTCTAATCCAAGTGCCTTTGGTAGCAGCAGGCGCTGGTCTTGTAGCTGTAGCCAGCCGTGGGGCCCTTTTGTACAATTTAGTTTGCTCCCTAATTCGACCTCTTCTGGAGTATAGTTGGATTGTTTGGGTAGTTCTCTTTGTGGGAGCAGAGGAAGTATGTCAAGGGGCCCCACTGGTCTTGCGGCTGTGTCTCTTGCTGCTCGGTCAGCTGGGGACTTTCCCCTCGTGATGGGGTCGTTCCCTTTCTGGTGCCCTCTGCAATGCATGATTGCTGCCCTCTGTGGGAGCCAGATGGCTTCTGACAGGACTAGGATTTCTTCCTTATTTTCGATTTCCTTGCCAGAGGAGGTAAGGAGACCCCTCTCCTCGTAGAGGGAACCATGAACATGAGCCGTTGCAAAGTAGCAGCTGTCAGGATAGATGTTTGTTGTTTTTCCTCGTGCCCATCTTAAGGCTTGTGTCAGAGCAATTAGTTCAGCCCGTTGGGCAGAAGTTCCTCGTGGTAGGGCCTGTGCCCAAATAATGTCTGTCCGAGTGGTGATTGCTGCCCCCGCTAGTCTGGTCCCTTCTTTCAGATAGCTGCTGCTGTCTGTGAATAGTTCAAGTTCAGCCTCAAGGAGCGGGATGTCAGTGAGGTCTGGTCTGGACTCCGTAAGGGTGTCTAGGATCTCAGAACAGTCGTGCAGTGGCTCCTCGGGTCATCATCTGGCAGAGGGTGGCTGGGTTCAGGACTGAGGCCTTGGAGAAAGTTATGTGTAACTTAACTTTCCTGATATTGGGTGATCCTCGTATTCGAGATCCACGGGTCTGGCGGGCTCCCTAAGAGGGCTTCTGTCGTGTGGCCCCCTATAATCTGCAGGTCCTGTCCTCAAGTTAATTTCTGAGCTTCTTTGACTAAGAGCGCTGTGGCTGCAATGGCTCTCATAAATTTGGCCAGCCAGAAGCAACAGGATCAAGTCTCTTAGCGAGATAGACCACTGGCCTTTTCCATGGCCCTAGGGTTTGGGTTAGGACTCCTTTTGCAATTCCCCTTGTTTCAGCTACAAAGAGCTGGAGAGGCTTGGTAATGTCTGGTAAGGCTAGGGCTGGAGCGGAGGTGAGGGCCCTTTTGAGTTCCTCAAATGCCTTTTGTTCTGTCTCAGTCCAGATAAGTTCAGTGCCCCTTCCCCCAGTGCTGGAATATAGTGGTTTTGCTATTTCCACAAAGCCTAAAATCCACAGTCGGCAATATCCAACAGCCCCTAGGAATTCCCGTACCTGTCTCTTGGTGGCTGGAGTCGGGATCCGGAGGACGGCCTCAATCCTGCTGTTGGACAGGGACCTCCTACCTTCCTTTAGTTGGTATCCTAGGTACGTTGCCTCCTAGGCATAGTTGAGCCTTTTTGGCTGACACTCGGTAACCCAGTTTCTGCAGCTCCTCTTGGATGGCTCGTGTCGCTTCTGGGCATTCCTGCAAGGAAGAGGCTGCGAGAAGAAGGTCATCTACATATTGCAGGAGGGTTACCTGTGGGTGGCTTTCTCGGAAGCTGAGGAGGTCCCTGCTGAGAGCTTCATCAAACAGCGCTGGGGAGTTCTTAAATCCCTGTGGCAGGCGGGTCCATGTCCACTGTCCAGAAAATCCCCCCTCAGGATCCGTCCACTCAAAGGCGAAGATGGGTTGGCTCAAAGGTGATAAAGGCAGGGAGAAGAAGGCATCCTTCAGGTCCAGGACCGTCCAGAAGGTCCTGGAGGGCGGTATGAGGCTCAAAAGGGTGTAAGGGTTAGGCACAGTAGGATGTATGGTTTCTATCCTAATATTTACCTCACTTAAGTCTTGGACAGGGCGATAGTCTCCTGTCCCTGGTTTCTTCACAGGCAATAAGGGCGTGTTCCGGGCTGACTGGCAGGACTGGAGAATACCTGCCTGCAATAGTCTTCTGATGTGCTTAGCAATCCCAACCTTAGCTTTTTGGGGAATCGGATATTGCCGGACCCGTATGGGGGTAGTGGAACTCAAGAGTTGAACAGTTATTGGCGGTTGGTGTGCAGCTAAGCCTGGGTGGTTAGTCTCTGCCCGTACACCTGGAATTTCATCCTGCAATTTCCTTAATAGGTTCTGGTTATTTGGTCTCTCGGGGTCCCCTTTATATAGTATGTATTCCTCTGATATGGGAACCGACACCACAATTGTCTGTAGTGTCTCCCCTATAGTTAGGGTGGATTCTCCATTTGCAAAAGATATAGTGGCCTGTAGCTTCTGCAGCAGGTCCCTTCCAAGGAGAGGGTAGGGGCAGTCTGGCATGACTAGGAAGGACTGTGTTATAGTCCCCTTACTAGGTCAGTGACTCATGCCCATGTCCAGGGATAGGATTTGGGCTTCCCAAAGCTCCTATAATGGAGGTTTGTTCAGAGGTAAGGGGTCCATGGGGCTTTTTGAGTACTGAGTAAGTGGCCCCTGTGTCGACTAGAAAATCGAACGGTTGGCCCCCAACTGTCAAAGTTACCGTAGGCTCCCGAGGGCCAAGTTTGTAGGAGCCTCGGCCTCTTCATTCTTGGTCTTCAAAGAGGATGCCAGGGGAGTCATGAGCCTGTTCTCTGTCCTTCTCCATGATCCCCTTGGGGCATTCATTCTTCCAGTGTCCCTTCCTTCACAATAAGCACATTGGTCCTCGTTAAGGGGAGGCCTTCCTTTGTTTTTTGTTTTCTTGGGGTCCGTTCTTATAGCGACCTTGTGGAGTTACTTTTCCGCCCTGGGTGGCTAGTAGAATTTTAGCTAGCTGCTTCGTCTGGCCCGTTACGGGATCATCCCTGTTCTGGAAGACTTTTAGAGCAATTTCTAACAACTTACTAAGATTCTTTTCTTCAAATCCTTCTATCTTTTGTCATTTCTTTCTGATGTCTAGGGCCGACTGGGAGACAAAAGCTACGTTAACAATACGTTTATTCTCATTTGCTTCTGGGTCTAAGGGAGAATAGGTCCGGTAGGCCCCTAAGAGTCTTTCTAGGAAGACTGCAGGAGATTCATCCTTGCCCTGTAAAACCTCACGTATCTTATTAAAGTTTATGGGCTTCTTAGCTGCTGCCCTTGGACACCTAAGCAGAGACTGGCGCTAATGGCGTAAGGCTCCCTGCCCTGCGTTGGAGTTGGGATCCCAATTAGGGGGAAGTGTGGGGAGTTGTTCCTCTATTTCTTGGTGGTACACTTGGGTGTCCCCTTCCCCTAAAAGGCCTTTTGCCGCTTCCCTATATATTCTCCCTCTCTCTTCTGATGTAAATAACGTCTGCAAAATCTGTTGACAATCGTCTCATGTTGGTTGGTGGGTACGGAAAATAGTCTCCATCAAGGAGATTAATTCTTGGGGCTTCTCCGAAAAGGAGGGGTTTTGGCGTTTCCAGTTGTATAAATCACTAGTTGAAAAAGGGACGTGGATATAACGCTGTCCTGGACGTGCCCCTGGCTGTGGGCACCTCACGGAGAGGCAACACTGGAACGGAGGAGTCTGGGATTTCTTCCCTTTTACTGTAAGGGGTCCTCCACGGGTATGCGGGGGACCATCTAAATTCGGGGGAGGAGCCAATCGATGGGCCTCAGGAGGTCCCCGTGGATAAGGGGGAGGGTTTAGTAGCCCCTCTATCGGGTCCTCCGGCAACACCGCAACACCGGATGGAGCCTGTCCTTAGGGCGTGGCTCTGGCGGGGGACTTGTCCAGGGTTTTTCCGAGCTCTTTGAAGATTGTTCGGGAGGCAATGTCCCTTTAGGTCTGGGGCAGCTAGCATAACAGTGTGGCCCCCAATTTTGGCTTTCATTTCTTTCCCCTCCATTTCTGAGGGTGCTAGGCACTTTCTTAGATAGCCCGGTTTGTCATGGGCTATATCTATCCACACATCTATACATATATATTTGTTAGTCGGGGTGTGGCACACAGGGTCCTGAGGAAGCCTGGGTCTGCTGGCTTCCCGTGGTCACAGGGACGCTTAAAGAAGTCAGAGAAGTTACTCAGCATGCATTGGAGCGGGTTCGGGCCTTCGGGTCGGCTTGCCCCATTCTGTAGGAAAGAAAAGTAGCCGGCACACGACAATAACAACACAGACAATAACAGACGGTGGACGCCCACTTTCATTCATACACCAACCATAAGCCGGACCGGCGTCCGGTCCCGACCGGGGTGAGGCAGTTCTGCGGCGACCCGCCTGCTGAACCCCCGATACAGTTCCTCGAGGGAACAACAGAAAACAGACCGAAAGGGATGGTGTTTCCCTTACCTCCAGATGTCCTGGGACGGATCCGAAAAGCTCGTAGTCAAATCGAAAGCCAATTTGAGGCGAAGGGATATGGAGGCTTCCTTCCCCTAGTCCGAGGAGGTCTACCCCAAAGGGAGGTGGACCTCGCGGGGATCTCGGTGGGGCCTCCAAATGTTGTAACCCAGGAGAATCAACCTCACTCAGACACAAAGTCATTTTGAATATTAGGAGCTTTATTACCTGCGCAGGGACTGCAGCCAACCTTCTCAGAGGAGAACTGCAGCACCCCGTAGCAGACTTTCAGCCCTTTTATAATCAGGGTTAAACAAGTACTAATTAGTAAGTTTGTGACAGAGACGGATACGGATATCAGCAGTTAGCCAGGTGCAGTACATATATTCTTAACAGTTTTATGGGGTAAAAAGAAGCTTCAGTTTCTCCTTATCAATTTGTTTACAGAACATGCAGGACATTCTGGCCCTAAGGCCATCATTGTCCTCCTTTTATCTGAAGGATGTTACTTTTTGAATTCCCAGTGGAGGTCAAACTCCGGTTAATTTCGGGGGGGGGGGAGCTAAAGCTGCCTATAACAAGGGACAGAGAGGGAGAGAGTATGAGAGAGAGAGAAACATCGACATGAAAGGGACACATTGTGTGGCTGCCTCCTGCACGACCTCAACAGGAGCTGGAGACAAATCGCAACCAAGGTTTGAGCCCTTGACCCCGCGGCTTATTGGTCTGCGGGCCAACGCTCTAACTGCTGAACCCAACCAGCCAGGGCCCAGACTTTTCATTTAGTAAGAAAAATCAAATTTCTGTTTGCTTACGCCACTATTTCTCGGGTCTCGGTTTCTTGCCATCAATTGAAATTTCTAACCATGCGTATTCAGGAAAAACATTCAATGAGCATAAAAACGCAGCGTCTTTGTTTCCTCAACCACCAGCCTCATAGTTTCCCTCCCCAGAGTAAAGCACTGTTAGCAACTTCTTTTACCTCTTTCCAGATATTGTGTAAGAACATACAAGTATATACGTGTCTATTTTTTTCAAGGCTCTTTTGATGGTGATTTAAATCTAGAATCCTAAAATCTCAGAGTGGGGTGCCGTGAAACAGATGGAAATCACTTGGCTCAGAGATTCTCGGGGCAAGTCGGAGGCTGGGTGGAGGTGGCCACCCTAGTCGACAGTCGCTGTGTCCGAGGAGAGGTGTTCGTGATGCAGACCTACCGACTTAGACCAGACTCCTCACTTCCCAGGGTGTCCATGTGGAACCTAAGTCTCCAGGTACCTAATTTAGTTCCAACTTCACTCAAGTGCAGTCATCGAGGACGGAGACTCCAAGCCTGAAGTCTCCCTCACTGCTTTGCTGCGGAGCAGAAGGTGAAGAGAGGACACGTGCTCGGGGCCTACGGGAAGCCGAGCATGGCTAAGAAATTCTTTATTTGGTCCTGTGTGGTAATTGACCTAAATTTTCACGTCCTTCTAGGTTCCCTGTACACAAGTGCTATGAATATTGCCGCATGTCTAAGAGCAGGCCTGATCTGGACTTTCCAGACTTGACGGTCCAGAGACGTGAGCAGGGCCATTCCCAGATCTTCCTCCTTCCGGGTGTCCTGACTCTATTCCGGCAGAGAAGGTCCTAGCATCTTTAGCAATCACTCTTCCTCTTTGAATTTACTAACTTCCTTGCTGGGAAGGCCCATGTGAATGCAGGACGAGCCTTAGCCCTCTGCAGTTTATAACTTTTTTATAATGGATGCATAAAACTGAGATCTCACTCTGTTACATGGGAAATTCCTACTTGTTCTTGAGAATTAAAGAATTGTAGTATCAGATAAACGTGGGGAAGGCCAAAATTGCCGATCCAATGCAGCCAAGAGCCAATCCTCAAACTGTAAGATAGTTCACTAATAAGTTGGCTAATGCTGAATCCATTTTACTGAGTGTATTCGGTATGCAACAGGAACAAGTCAGGAAGGAAAGTGCACGCTGTGCCCTCATTCACAGCTGCCCCGTCTGAAAGGCACAGACAAGTGTGACGACTCAGCTGGACGGTCAGGGGGTGGCCGGCAGCTCCGGCCTCTTTCACGTGTTGCTCTCCTACCTTTTCTCTGCGGAGAATGCCCTTTTTTTCTTTCTTGTTATATAATTTATGCATATTCATTATAGACACAAAACAATTCAGCAAAACAAAACCAGGGAACACTATTTGGATTTTGTTTTTCCATATTCTAAGCTTTTAAAATTCCTACATTTGCCATAAAGAAACGTCAACATTGGATTGTCCTATGCACAATGTACAAATCTACTTGTATATTATTATATATCATTAACATCTTTCTGTCACAACATGGTCAATTTTTTAGAAAAATGAAAATGCGTTGCCCAACCAATGTGGCTCAGTGGATTGAGCACCATCCAGTGCACCAAGAGGTCCCGGTTCAATTCTCGGTCATGGCACATGCCCGGTTTTCGGGCTCGATCCCCAGCAGGGGTCCTGCAGGAGGCAGCCAATCGATGTTTCTTTCTCATCAATGTTTCTCTCTCTCTCTCCCTTCCTCCCTCCCCTCCCAAAAAAATCAATAAAAACATATTTAAAAAATAGAAATATGTTGTCTGACTATTAAAAGTATGTTATCATTGTAAAAAATTGAGAAAATATAGAATTGCATAAAGGATCCGGATTATCTTTTGATACATCACTGTTTACATTCTACTATAGAGCTTTCCCCACTCACCACACCCCCTGGACAGCCCTTCACCCCTACCCAGACCAGGTGTCTTCGTAAATCAAATTTATGTTTAAGCGGATGGCAAAAATACAGTAAAGCACCCAGCCTACAAGTCACTATAACGCATCCAGCACTCATGTGATTTTGAACATACTTTTTCCTTAAATCCATTTATTATTGGTGCCTGACATGAGGTGGCAAAGAAGGAGCATAAAAATTGGAATCCCAAGTTTTAGGTTGGAGTTCAGCTTCTGCTGAGACAGCCTGTCTGGGCATCTATTTTCTCCCTGTGACGTGGCAGCTGGGTAAGGATCAGTGAGACTGTGACTACAAAGGCAAATTTTGTGACAACTGTACAAATGTTTAATGATGTTAATAATATTTGCTACTATTGATAATGTTGAAAAATAGTTCCCCAATCTTGCATGCCCAGCTCCTTAGGCCTTTTCCTAAAATGGATTTCTCAACAGAATGGAAGGGACTGAAATAAGACAGCAGAAGGGCCGAGTTCAGGGAGCTGGGACGCCTGCATTTCCAGGTGATTTGGCCCTCAGTGTTCTCATGGGTAAAAGGAAGAAACTGGACAAAATGACCCCTACATTCTCTTCCTGCTCCGAGATGCAGGTCAGTTGTCCTGTGATCTTAGGTAAATCATTTCTCTGAAGGCCTTGGCTTCTTATTCATAAAATAAAAGGGTTGGGCTGGATGATCTCTCTGATCTGTTTCCCTTCTGAGAACTTACTTACACAACCCTGGTGACCTGCCCTCTGTCTTCCCTGTTTCCTAGGGTGCTGTGGGTGCCAGCCTGCTTGTGGAAACTACCACTCAGCCTCCAGGCGTGGCCTCAGAGCTCACAGGTGGTGGGCTGTGGTTTCTTCCCTTCTCTCTGTTTGGTTTTTCCGCTGCATGCTCATGAATGGCCAAGTGACAGCTTAAATCAACCCTCCGCCACCGTGTGAGCCAGGGCTGCCCACTGATTTACTTCCCCCTGCCCCAGGATTAAGCACCCTCGTTCTGTTTCGGGGTGGAGTCGGGGCCTGCCTGGCCCTTTCCCACGTCCCCGGATGCGGTGTGCTCTGGATAAACTCATGCAGTCTTTTCCAGGGTCAGCAGCACACCCTCCTCCACGCTGTCTCCTCCTGCCCGGAATGCTTCTCTCTGTGATCGGTTCTTCAGGGAATGCCTGAAATGCCTTCTCCAAAAATCATTCTTCTTTATCTCCAAAATCTGTAATCATCACTCCTTCTGAATTATTTCGAGGAGTGGTATGCACCTCTTTTTTCGTTTTCATCAGTTTCTCTCTTTTAAAAGAAAGCTGCATTGCTCCCTGCCTGTCTCCTCCAGGGCTGGGTGCCCCACGTCATACGAGCAGCGTTGGACGAGATGAGAGGGACTTTCATACATCTGCCCTTCCTCCAAGGTCTGGCACCTTCACGTCGAGGCTTTGCCATGAGTCTCAGCAGGGCCCTGGCTCCCTGTTCAGTGGAGTTACTAACACCATCATCACTAGTATCAGTAAGTCATAACAGTCTCCTGAATGAAAGACCCGGTTTCACTGGGCTGGTGGCTCATCAGAGACAGGGAGGCATGAATGGGGTTTTGCTGTCAGGATGACCTGGGTTCAGACCCTGACGTTGCTATTTGTTTCTTGGTTACTTGCCATAGTGCGTAGCTTCTCTAAACCTCTGGTTTCTTGTCCATAATAGGAAGTAGCAACGTCGTCCCTATAGGGTTGGCATGAGGTTTGGAAAGTAACTGGTGTGAAACCCTTAGCACAGAGCCTGGCATCGGGAAATGGTGGCCAGCCTTGCCGACTCATGCGCTCTCCTCCCGAAGAACCTTCTCATGAACAGATTAAAAAAAATTTTTTTTTAATCCTTACCTGAGGGCATTTTTCCATTTTTTGTTTAGATAGAGTGGGAGGGAGAGAGAGGATGAGAGAGAGAGAGAGAGAGAAACATTGATGTGAAAGGGACACATCGAGTGGCTGCCACCCACACAACCCAACCAGGGCCGGGGACAAACTGAAACCGAGGTACATGCCCTTAGTGGGAACCAAACCCGGGTCTCTCTGGACTGCAGGCTGATGCTCTAACCGCTGAGAAAAACTGGCCAGGGCGATTTTTTATTTTATTATTATTTTTTATATTAAATGTATTGGTTCATAGGATCATATAGCTTTCAAGTACACATTTCTATGATACATGATCTGTATATTGCACTGTGTGCCCACCATCCAAAGTCAGACCATGTCCATCACCATATATTCACCCCCCTCTACCCTAGTAGATTTTTTTTTTTTAAATATTCACCCAAGGATGTTTTTCCATTTATTTTTAGACAGAGGGAGGGGGAAGAAAGAGAGAAACATTGATGTGAGAGAGACACATCGACTGGTTGCCTCCTGCATGACCCCAATCAGGGCCAGGGACTGAACTGTAACCAGGGTATGTGCCTTTGATTGAAATCAAACCCGTGACTCTTTGGTCTGCACGCCAATGCTCTAACCACTGAGTCAAACTGGCCAGGGCACCCTAATAGATTTTAAAATTTTTATTTTTATTTAAATATACCAGGTATATTTAAATAAAAATAAGATCTTTTAATCTTGTGTTGGTTATATTAGTTTCAGATTTACAATTCAGTGATTCAACGTTTTGATACTTTACACTGTGATCCCCCACTAATTCTGGTCATCATCTAACTGACTTAGATTGGGTATTATTTGATCAGTGAAACAAGAGGTCCAGAGGTAGGGAAGTCAGTGAATCTTGTCATTTTCTTTTGCTTTTTTTTATTAATAAGTTTTTTATTTATTTATTATTTTTTTTAGCGAGAGAAAAAAAACATCAATGTGAGAAATCAATTGGCTGCCTCCTGCATGCCCCCTACGGGGATCGAGCCACAACCCGGACATGTGTCCTGACCGGGAATTGAATCAAGACCTCTCAGTCCATGGGACAATGCTCAGGCCACTGAACTACACCAGCCAGGCTTGTTATTTTCAATGGGCTTTTATGTATGTCATCTAATGATTCCCCAGAATGCTCTAGAGCAGCAGTTCTCAACCTGTGGGTCGCGAGCCCTTTGGGGGTTGAACGACCCTTTCACGGGGGTCGCCTAAGACATAACAGTAGCAAAATTACAGTTATGAAGTAGCAACGAAAATAATTTTATGGTTGGACGTCACCGCAACATGAGGAAGTGTATCAAAGGGTCGCCGCATTAGGGAAGTTGAGAACCGCTGCTCTGGAGGGTGAGTAGGGCAGGCGTCATTATACCCATTTTTCAGAGGAGAAAACGTAGGCACAGAGAGGTTAAACTATTTGCCCAGAGCCTGTTTGACTATAAAAATAGGTGCTCCTGGTAAGTTAGAATGTGTCTTTGAGATTTAAACTGTATTTGCTGGGTTCATTGCAAACCTTCTTTCTACAATACACTGAAATGATCAGGTAGAGGGGAGAGAATTGTGTTCAACCTTAGAAATGACGAGATCTGGATACAGATGAAACAGGGAAATGTTCCAAGCAGAGACATTTTATAAATAGGTGTAGAGGCAGGCACAGTCTAGTCGGGTTCCAGTGAAAATGATTAGACGTGTTTTGCTGCAGAGTTCACGGCAGAGTGGTAGAATATAAAGGAATTAAGGCTGAATACACACTGGAGAACCTTGAATGCAACACTAAGGAGCTGAAGCTATAGCAGGCCATGGGGAGCCATTGAGTGGAGTAACATGATCTCATGATGTGAGAGGCCTCCAAACCGTGACTCACCCAGAATGGTTGAAGAAACGAATGTTTAACCTGGGAAAGAGAAGACCTCTCGGGAGGGTGGGGGTGTTTGCCAGGCTTAGGGAAGAACATGAGCATTTTCAGGTGCAGGAAGAAACAGTCTAGTTTCATGTGGACTCTGAGAGATTGGCAGGAGGCAGAGCGGGCCCGTGGTTAGAAGCTCTCCGAGACAGATTCTCAGCTCAGATGAAGAACTTTCTGGTCCTTTCAATGCACTTTTTTTTTTTTTTAAATCCTCACTAGAGGATACTTTTCCATTGATTTTCAGATAGAGTGGGAGAGAGGAAGGGAAGGAGAAAGAGAGAAACATCGATGTAAGAGACAACATTAATTGGTTGCCTCCCACATGACCCCGACCAGGGCCAGGGATCGAACTGCAACCGAGGTATGTGCCCTTGACTGGAATAAAACCTGAAACTCTTTGGTCCACAGGCCAACGCTCTAACCACTGAGCAGACCGGCCAGGGCCTTTCAATGCACTTTAACCCCAGTTTACTGAGAGCCCACGACATGCCCTGGGCACTGAGATGCACTGGGGTTGGGACCAAGTTCCTGCCCTCACAGAGCTCCTAGGAAATGGGGAAGACGCACCTTAACGAGAATCACCCCGGAAATGAATGTTACAACCACAACTGGCTGTTCGACAGGTGTAATTCCCTGTCACTGGAGTTTCCAAGAGAAATGTGTCAGAAAAGGAGACTCTTGAGCTCTGAGAAAGGTGAGGTCGATAACTTCTCATGAGATTCTGTGCTTCTCCAAATGTTGCAAAATCTTCAGTAACCCTAAATCCCTTAATTAGAAGGAGATAAAAAGGCAAAGATCAATTAGCGTGTTCTTTTTCAAAAAGCCCATATTTGCATGCTCCATCCTAACTGGGGTTTGAGGTGCAGAGAGTGTGGCCAAGCAGGAATTTCATCCTGCATGTAGCTGGGTGACTCCACCTATGAATTGAAAATCATTTAGCTGCAATTGTGACATAGTGTGCAAATTACGGCCCGCCTGCAGCTTGGGGCTGCGGCCCTGGCGCAATCCTCAGGCAGCTAACATAAAGACTCGGGGCGGTCGGGCAGGGCCCTGCTGAAGTTAGCAGGCTACAGAGCAGCAGGGGGAGAGGCAGGAAACCGGGGCCCCAACCATTGGTGCAACACCACCCTGTCTACAGAGGAGTATCACATCCAGATTTCAGGGCTTTGAGCCTCACTCCAGTCCTGGCATGCGTGTGGGTAGGCTGATAAGGAAACTGAGGCTTCAAGACATAAAAGGATTCTGCCAAGGTCACAGTGGGCAAGCCACAGAGCCCAGCTTTTAGCTGGGGTCCTCTGATTCCAGTGTGGGCATCTCTCTACCCCGCAGTCAGTGGTCAGGCACCGCTGCCTACACGTGTGGTTCCATTGCAAAATCTGCAGCACTCAGGAGTTGGACTTCCTGAGGGATAAGAAGAAGGCTAACACCTTCAACACTAACGTTACCCTGGGCAGTGCCAGGTGCTGTGCTAAGCATTTTGCAGTCAGCATCTCCTTTAGTTTCACAGTAATTCGACTTCAGTTTCACAGATGAGGAAGCAGAGACCCTGAGCGGTGAGGTGATTGGCAGAACCATAATTGGATACCTACATCTGTGTGATCTCAGGGGTCCTCTCGAAGGACAGCACTGCCTCCCTGTCACCTCTGCCGGTGGCCTTGCCAAGTCATTGAAAGGCATGCCTCGGGTCCCATTCTTCCCAGCCCCCAGGCCAACAATAACAACAGTAATAATAGTAAGCAAACCCCTCTGTTTCTCTATAACGTACTTGAGAGTGTGCGGGGCACTTTTATACCCATTCATCCCATTTGATTCCCACAGTTCTTGGGGTTTCTGGCAGGACTGACTGGCCACAGGACGGCCATGTCCACATCCCAGCTTATGCCATGGAGGAGCCCAGACCCACACTCCAACCTTTGAATCAGGGTCCAGCACTCCTTGCCACATACCTCTCTACCCTCTCTCTTCTGGGTCATCTGCCAGAGCCAACAGTGGTCATTCTGGTGGCACGGGTGCAGAGCACCTCTCTCTTACAGTCACCAGAAGCCTGGGAGCGACGGGGGTCCCACCTCTTAGGCAGCTGACCTCCAGTTAAGTAAACAGGCTCGGGAATCCCTCACACAGGGAAGGGAATCTACTGGTTGCAGAGATTCATGTTCACCCGTGTCTTCCCCCTGACAAATAGCAATAATAGTCCTTATGTCCTAGGCTTGATATGAAGATGGAAAAGGGTAATATATGTGAAGTGTTCAGCCAGTGTCTGCCCACAGTGAGCACTAAATTGATGGCAGTTATTTCCATCTTACGGTGAGTGATTGACTCACATGTTCAATTATATGTGTGTTCCTGTGGGGTGGCCAGTCCATGCTAAGTTCTGAGATGTGAATACGATTCAGCCTGTGCCTTCAAAGAGGTCAGTTTAGGGATGGGGGCAGATGGAAACAGATCATAAACAAAATCAGGTGGTAACAGAAGTCCGACAATGTGCAAGATGCTATGTGGGGAGAGAGGACGTAGATTCTTCTTTTTCCAACCCACCTGTCTATTCAGTCTCCCCTTTCTCAAGATCCAATGCCCCCACATTTTACTAAAGACCTTATCTTGTCATGATGGAACTGGGTCTTCATTCCCACTCCAACTCTGGGGGAAGCCTTGAGAAATTTCCGCAGAGCACCTCTCTCTTACAGTCACCAGAAGCCTGGGAGCAACGGGGGTCCCACCTCTTAGGCAGCCGACCTCCAGGTTAAGTGAACAGGCTCTGAAGTCACTCACACAGGGAAGGGAATCTACTGGTTGGGAATCCTCAAAGTATTATCAATTTTGATTTGTTTAATGTTTTTATTGATTTTTTAGAGAGAGAGGAAGGGAGAGAAATAGAATCGTCAATGAGAGAGAGATGCATTAACATGTGGCTGCCTCCTGCACACCCCCTACTGGGGAATGAGCCACCAAGCTGGGCAAGTGCCCTGACAGGGAATTGAACCAGCGACCTCTTGGTGCATAGGTTGCTGCTCAACCATTGAACCACCCCAGATTTACCAGTTTTTAAATCTCCCTTGTCTATCATAGAAAATGTCAGTACTTATAAATATTCACAATAGGATATTTGAAATCTATATCCCCTTAAAACAACACGCAAGCAAACAAAAAACGAAGGAAAACAGAATCCCTCCTCTCCCTCCTTTTTTTCACCAGTGTGGAGCCTGGGCCCAGAGAGCATCAGTGACATACCCTCCAGCCTTGCAGAGAGCATGTGGCAGAACTGGGTAAAACCATGTCACCACTACAGATCAGTGGCTGTCCCTGCTGCCTCATTTAAAAGATCTGGAAACAGCCCAGATGCCTATCAGCAGATGAGTGGATAAAAAACCTGTGGCACATTTACACAATGGAATACTACATGGCTGTGAAAAAGAAAATCTTGCCTCTTATGACAGCATTGATGGACGTGGAGACTATTAGCAAAGTGAAATAAGCCAGTCAGAGAAAGATAAAATACCATGTGATCTCACTTATATGTGAAATCTAATGAAGAAAATAAACTGCTGAGCAAAATAGAAACAGAGGCATGGAAACATGGAACAGACTGACAGCTGTCAGAGAGGAATGGGGAGGAAGGGGACTAGATGTAAGAAGGTGAAGGGATTAGCCAAATGTCATATATGCATAACCCACAGACAAAGACAATTGTTTGGTGATAGCCAGAGGGAAGGGGGGTGGGAGCTGGATGGGCAAAGGAGGGGAATATGGGAACATCTGTAATAGTGTCAACAATAAAAATAAAGTAAAAAAAAAAAAGAACAGTTTCTCCCCAATCTGGAATCAAACTGACATTCTAATCCAGATGGTACCTGGATTTAACCCATTGGGTCACATCTATGCACTTTTTTTAAAAAAATCTTCACCCAAGGATATGTTTTTATATTGATTTTTAGAGAAAAGAGAGAAACATCAATGTGAAAGAGAAACATCGATTTGTTACCTCCCATATGCACCCTGACCGGGGATCAAACTCACAACTGAGGTATGTGCCCTGACTGGGGATCGAACCCGCCACCTTTTGGTGTACAAGACAATTCTCCAACCAACTGAGCCATGTGGCCAGGGTGACATCTATGCACTTTTGACTTGTATCACCTCATTTGATTACCCCCTCTACTTAGTGAGTTGAGAAGGGTGGGTGTGATTACCCCCAGCCACAGGAGGTTTCCAAGGCTTTGGGGTCCAGTGACGACCCAGCCAGCTTTGGAACTGAGTGTTTCTAACTCCAACCCAAATGCTCCTCTGGCTACACCGAACAGATGAGCCGTGCCCAGCGTCTCACATCCTCATACAGATGGAAACGACCGATGTGTGTGTATAGTGAGAAGAGACGAAGCGATCTTCTGCTTCTGGGTTTTGCGGAGACATTTCTTAGAGAGTTCTCAGCTCTGGCTCTGAACAAGATACTGAAAGGAAACCACAGCAACTTTTCCTAAGCCCTACAAACCAGAGAGTTGTTCGCCTGTGGGGAAAAAAATCATAAAAGTGAACTCTTTCTTTTTTTTATCTCCCCTCTGCTCCCCAAGCTGTGCTTGCACAAGCAGGGTGCCCTTCCATTGGGTGATAGGATGTCGTAAGGGAAACGCTTACAGGCACTACAGGAATGACCTGGTGCCTCGCCCACCTCATTACAATTTTAATTGGGGTGTGTAGGAGAGGCTTCTATAAATGGTAAGGCAATCCTCGGCAGCCTGTCTCCCCACTTCTTCCTGCCATTCCCAGTTGAGCCCCAAGAAGAGGAAGAGGAAAGTGAAACATGGCTGGTGAGTGCATGACTTCTCTACCCAGTTCTAGCTGGAAGCCCCCGTTTCTCCTGGGCCAGCTGGAGAGGCCAGTGTCCAGCTCAGGGCAGCGGCCCCGGGGGCTCCGCAGGCTGGATCTTAGTGTGTCAGGGCTCTGTTCTTTCTCAGTGGCTGCCTAGTCCCTCTAGCGTGGTCCCAGGGATAGAGCACATTTGGGATGTCGTCCTGAGTATTGGGCAGGGTATTCAATGCGGCGGGAGCTCACATCCCCTTCGACAGGTGGATAAGCTGCGCAGTGGCAAGCCAGCTGGTACCTGCTGCCCGTGTTCCTCCGTGCAGTTTCACCTGCTGTCAGTAACATAGGCAAAGAAAAGCGCATCTCGGAGCCATCAGTAAGTGAGAGTGTGACAGCCTGTATGTTTATTTAAAAGAAACCATTGTCAGCAGCACTGGAACGCGTCTAAGTAAACTACACCTTCGGAAGCGGCAGCAGCCTGTTTGAAAGCGGCTGGAGGAGCTGAAACCTCCCAGCAGCCGAGGCAGGTGTTCCAGACTCCCCAGAGCAGCGCCAGGGGAGGCGGGGGGATGAGAACGACAGGAAGCGCAGGTTCTTTAGCTCTGTGTCACTGCCGAGGGCTCGGGCTCTTGTTAGACAGCACCCCTGCTGCGCAGCATGCTGACTACTGCCTGTCCTGGGTGCTCAGCCTAGTGTGTCGTCAAGCCCAAACAAGGCATGAATCAAACCTGTGAAGTATCGTGAGTGGCAGCTAAGACCACAGGAAGGTTTGCCAAAGAAATCTCTAAGCATGTTGCAAACAGCGAATGCTGGTTACTTCAGGAGTCACAGAGACCAGGCCAGGGTGGCTGCCAAATGAACCCCACTGCCACCCCCCATCTCCTCCTGGGAACACGCAGCAACATGCTAGGCTGCTAAGAAGAGGAGCTTTGAGTCCTTAGACTTCCACGGACGGGATGTCAGCTGTCACCTAGGCCACCTCCCTCCTTCCAGGTGGGGGGAGGAGTTCCAAGAAGGTCTAGAGTCACTTAGAAAGTTGGTAGCAGCCCTGGCCAGTTTGGCTCAGCGGTTAGAGTGTCGGCCTGTGGTCCGGAGAGACCCGCGTTCGGTTCCCGCTAAGGGCATGTACCTTGGTTGCAGTTTGTCCCCGGCCCTGGTTGGTCGTGCGGGTGGCAGCCACTCGATGTGTCCCTTCACGTCGATGTTTCTCACTCTCTCTCCCTTCCTCTCTCTCCCTCCTATTCTATCTGTACAAAAAATGGAAAAATATCCTCGGGTGAGGATAAAAACAAAAAAAAAAAAAAAAAAAGAAAGTTGGTAGCGGAGCCCAGATGAGGTCCCAGCGTGCCCTTTCCCTGTGTCCTGTTACCAGAGCTGCGTGAGGACGTGATATCTAGGACACACGGCAACGCCATGCTGAACCTGGCTGCTGTTGGCGCCCTTACCAGCAGCTTCTGCGTTCGCTGCCACCTACGAGCCTCGGGTTCCCGACTGTAAGATGAAGGGCTTGACATAGATGGACTTTCAGGTCTCCTCCGGTCCTGACAACTCTCACCTTGAGAGGAAACCAGGGACAGAGAGGGATGGGCCCCAGCAGCGCTCACCCCCTGGGGGCCTGTGCGTGGGCCCTTGGATAGCTTCCCCTGTCCCGAGGGCCCAGCGTGTCAGTGCCTGTGAGTCACGGAGACGTTCACCTCTTAGAGCTCAACAGCTAAACCAACCAGAGATATTCTGAGGCCACAGCTGAACACAAACCATGGCTGGTTGGTAGAAACATTTTTCAAAGGTGGGGAGCAGACCAGTGACTACCTTTATGCCCTTCAATTTGCCACACGTGCAGCTCCTAGCTCAGCTCCTAGTCACTCAGCCAGAAGGTGCCCAGACGATGTCTCTTGAATGGATGAATGGATGTACCGGCCACCGAGGGGAAGGGGCCCCCGTAGGTGCCGTGGGGAACGCAGAGGTCAATGAGCTGTGGTCGCTGCCCTCCCAGAGCTCACACCGATCATGCTTGGTCGGGAGTAGTTTTGTGGGGTGAAGGGTTTTCTGGTCAGGGAGAACAGGAAATTAAAGGGGTGGGTCAGCGGGTGTGACCCAAGGGACTGTCAGGTCAACGCATGTTGGTTAGAGAGGACTGAGTCCAGCTCCCAATTTAAGCTTCTTGTTGGAATCAGCGGAGGTTCAGTTACTGCCTCTGGGTGGGGAGGGCAGCCCGGGCTAAGGGGGGGCTGGCGGGATGGACCTCCCCCCCCCCCCAGAACACTGAGCAACATGCATTTGAACTGGGTCCATTTATATGCAGATTTGTGTGTTTTTTTTTAATTGACCTTCACAGTTCAGACCTGAGTTGTTCAAGGGTCAGCTCCTCAGGTGGGAATCGTATGTGCAAAGGTATACATGGATTTTCAACTGTGAGGGCAGTCGGCACCCCTAACCCACCCAACCTGAGTGCCCCTGCCCGCCAACCCTGCGCTGTTCAAGGGTCAGCTGTAGTGTGGCACCCTCTGCCATGAGTCCCGAGCCCCAGGGTGGACAGACATGCAGGCTGTGAACACAGACTTTGGGCCCACTGTGGGGAGGACGCCCCATTCCTCAACCCCAAATCCATCTGGAGGCCCTGAGTCGGAGGCAGGGCCGTTGGGGCTCAAACATGAACCGCAGGCCTCTGCCTGCGAAAGTCTGGAACCTCCGTTCTGGGGACTAATGCTCTGGCCGCTGGGACAGTCCACTTTCTGCCCGCTGTCTTCCTGGGCAGAGCGCTGGCTTTGCTGCGGACACTGACCTTCTCTGGCCTCAGTCCTCAGTCTCGGGGGACCTGCGCACAGAACGTCTTTCCTGGGCGCTGGGAGCCCAGCGGCCTGTCTCCAGGGTTCCTGCCTCCTGGTCGGGAAAGTGAGGAGCGGGGCCTCCTGGCATAAAGTATCTATGGTCTCTGAAGGCAGAGAGCCCCCTGGGCGCTCAGCCCTTGTGACAGGACAAGCTGCCTCTCCTCCCTTCCCCCACCCCAGTCCCACCTGCTTCTTCCATGGGGGCAGCAGCTGCTCCCCATCCTCAGACACAGACCCGCCGGCAGGCAGCGGCACCACCTGGCAGGAGGGCTGGGCTGCCCATGTTCCACTTAGTCACCTGGGGTCACACACGGAGGTGGACGAGCCCACGGGATCCCAGGGCACATCCAGGGACAAGCTCTGGATCGAATCTCAGCTCCGTCCCTGACGAGCTGAGTGATCTTAAGCAGGTTACTTAGCCTAAGCGTCTCAGTTTCCTCATCTCTAAAACGGGGTTATTGTGGAATCCGACTCGTAGGTGCTCAGTCCACACAATTTATTAATTTGGGGGAACGTTTCATGAGCCGAAAGAAAAACCCTACGAGATGAAGTCCGTTTTCTAATTGAGGGCTATTCTCAGGGGAACCTCTCCCACTAAGAGCCTTCCTTGCCCCCTGCCCCCTGCATTTCCAGGTCCCCAGTGAGCTGTCTGTTCACCTCAGATAACTCTCCACTCTGCCCCCACCTGCTGGGCCGTCCTCCATGGGTGGGGCAGTCACTCTCCTCCCCAGGGCCTGCATGCCAGCCTAGGGTGTGAGCTGAAGTCAGGAAACTGTTTTCCCTGTCACTTGGGAGGAGGAAAGGAGGCCCCGGGGTCTTTGGTAGGGGCCGAGAGATAGGCTCCCATCATTCTCCTCTCTGGGCCTTATTCTCTTTGTAAAAAGGAGGCATTGATCCCCCGCCTCCTCCCAGAGCTGCTGGGTGGCTCAGGTGCGATAATGAATGTGAAAGAGTTTTTTTTTATCCTCACCTGAGGACATTTTTGCATTTATCTTCAGATAGAGCGGGAGGGAGAGAGGGAGGAAGAGAGAGAGAGAGAAACATCAACGTGACCGAGACATGAGTGGTTGCCACCCATGAGACCCCAGCCAGGGCCGGGGACAGACTGCAACCGAGGTACGTGCCCGTAGCGGGAACCGAACCCAGGACTCTCTGGTCCACGGGCCAACATTCCAACTACTGAAGCAAACGGGCCAGGGCTGAATGTGAAAGAGCTTTGATAGGTGTAACATGATATATCGATCTAAGGTTCATTCTGCGTCCTGGGTTTTTATTAGAATCACCAGGAGAGTTAAAAACAAATATATCAGTGCTGTCCCTACCCCAGAAATTCTCATGTAATTGGTCCACGGGGGGCTCAGGGCCTCTCCCGGTGACTCTTGCGCAGTGAACGTGGGACCACGCCTCTCAGCCAAGCTCTCAGCGGAAGGGACCGTCCAGGAGCCCTTCTTGTTCCCTCTCACCCTCACCGTGTCCTGCTGACACAGGCGGTGGGCTATGGGTGGCCCTTTCTCTCTGGCAGCTTCCTGGAACCATCCCAAGTCATCGCCACCCAGCCACCGTGGTTGGCTGCAGGGTGGCAGCTTGGAGCCCCACGTGCTCAGACAAAACTGGCTTCCAGCCTGCGCTTGGGTCCAGGCTCTGCCTCCGTGTGTGGTGTTTGGCAAACGATGTCACCTGACTGGACTTTCAAATCCCTCACCTGTGAAATGGGAATAATAACCTATTAAAGGACATAATGCAAGTAAAATGCTCAGCGCAGCGCCTGGCACAGCTGGTGTCCCCAGCAGCAGCCCATAAAAACGCAAACCCTCCTGTGTGGTTTTTGCCACTCTGTGTGGGATCCCAGGGGATTTGCACCCCCAACGTCTGGAGGCCCAGGTGCTAGTGATGAGGACGTGTTGGATCCCAATAATAACCCCACAAGGGAGGAGGTTTCACTGTCTCCTTCTATAGTTGGGGAAAGGACGATCCAGAAACACCGAGACCTTGTCCACGGCCTCAGCCTTCCGAACCACCAGTCCAGGGCTCCTTCACTTCATTCCAGGGCTCCTCACCAGCCCCTCATTCAGCCACCATCCGAACCCCCCAGTTTCTCTACCAAGGGTACCAAACAATCCCGCCCCTCGTGCTGCACGAGTACTGCAGATGTCTCAGTGGGGGAGAGAAGGAAGGTGGCGCGGGCGAGAGAGAGAAAGAGGTGGAGGCTGAGAGGAAAGCACTTGGTTCTGGGGAGATGTTCTGTGCCCGGTGGTGGGGGCAGGAGTGGGAGACGCTGCCTGTGCCCCGGGGACATGGGGAGGGACTCAGCCCCTCAGGGACCAGGATCTAAGACCTAGATTCTGGTCCAAGCTCTGCTTCTAAATGACCCTGTAACCTGGGCAGATGGTTTCCCCTTTCTGGGCCTCAGTTTTCTTACCTGTAATGTGAGACTATGGGATGACATCACTGTTTTTCAAGCTGCCATTTGTCACCCATTAGCAGGTTATAAATCAGTTTAGTGGACTGTGACCAGTAATTAAAATGAAGTAGAAGAGAACAATGCCAGTAAGAGTTAGTGTTGTTGTTGAAACTTTGGGTCAGGTATAGACCTGTGTATGCAGACACTGTGTAAAATGCATTTCTTTTTTTTTTTTTTTTTTTTTATAAATAGTTTATTTATTCTTTTATTGCTGAGTAGTAATTTATTGTATGGATAAGCCAGATTATACTTATCCATTTACTTGTTGATTTGGGACATTTGGGTTATTTCTAGTTTATAAATAAAGCAGCAAGGAACGCTTGTGTACGAATCTTTGTACGACAAGTGCTCTCATTGCTGTTGGGTACCTAGGAGTGGACTGGCTGTGTTACATGGTGGGTGTAGGTTTAACTTTTTAAGAAACCGCTGAACTATTTTCCAACATGGTTGTACATTTGACATTTCCACCAGCAATGGAAGAAGCGTTAGTTGCTCCACATCCTCACCAGTAAAGTGCGTTTCTTAAGGTGGTCTCTAAAAATGCTTGAAGGCAAAGTCTTTGCCTAGGGAATAAGGTCTGCCAAGTGGGGGAGACACGGCACTGGAGGCCCAGTGGTCACGTTGGGCCACCTGCCAGCAACTCTATGCTCTGGTCCTCCCAGGAACAGAGGGGAAAGCCCCGTCACTCACCCACAGCCAAGTCCTGCCGACCTGCCTGCTGCAGGTGATCTGTTCCAGACCGAGCTGACAAGGATCGAGACAGCTGACTAGTAACCCCCTTTCACAATCTGGAGTCTGTTCTGTGCATCTCATGTTACTCCTACCAAGGGGGGACCGCAGAATAAGCTGGGTGGTTGCATCATCAGGTATATGGGATGAGGTTCGGTTGTGAATGACAGTGAATCTCCAAATAACAATGGCTTAGAGAAATAAACAAGATGGAAGTTTACTTTTTCTTGACACTGTAGGTCCGGGCAGATAAGGCAGCCGCACAACCCCAGGGGCCCAGGCTCCGTGCCTCCAGGGTACATGTGGTCCAAGATGACCACCAGAACTCCAGTCCAAATCTCGCCCACAGTCCAGGCAGTGGGGTGGAAGCAGCCTAAGGATATTTGCCAAATGTTTTGAAAAAAGGTTTCCTGTTTGAAAAAAAGAATCAAGAACAGCTATTCGAACAAACACTTGCATAGAAACAGTTCATAGGAGTCAATAGGTAGAAACAACCCAAATGGCACTCAACTGATGGATAAGTAAACAAAACATGGTAAATAGATATACAGTCGACCCTTGAACAACACAGGTTTGAACTGCCGGGTCCACTTGTATGTAGGTTGTTGTCAATAAATACGATAAATGTATGTTCTCTTACATATGGTTTTTCTTTTTTTTTTTTATCCTCACCCGAGGACATTTTTTCTATTTTTTGTTCAGGTAGAGTGGGAGGGAGAGAGAGAGAGAGAGAGAGAGAGAGAGAAACATCGACGTGAAAGGAACACTTCGAGTGGTTGCCACCCACACGACCCAACCAGGGCCGGGGACAAACTGCAACTGAGGTACGTGCCCTTAGCGGGAACCGAACCCGGGTCTCTCAGGACCGCAGGCCGACGCTGTAACCGCTGAGCCAAACCGGCCAGGGCACATATGGTTTTTCTTAATACTATTTTCTTTTCTCTAGCTTACTTTATTATAAGAGTACAGTATATAATACATGTGACATACACAATATATATTCACTGTTTATGTTTTAATAAACATAAATAGCCAGCAGTAGACTATTAGTCAAATTTGGGGGGGATTCAAAAGTTATGCATAGATTTTCAAGTGTGCAGGGGGCCGGTGCCCCTTAACCCCCATATTGTTCAAGGGTCTACTGATAAATGCTATCACGTGGATGAACCTTGAAAACCTTGGCTTGGGGGGCTGGGCGAAGACGGTGACGGGAGCGAGAACAGTGACATGCAATAGATTGACGTGAGTCTAATGTGAGCCCTGCTTTTTCTCACCCTCCAGCCCAGAGCAGCTTTGCAGACCCCACAAGCCCTCTGATGGGGAGAAGGCTACTTGTGGAGGGGAGGGGCTCACTGGTGTCAGGAGAAGCAGGGATGACCTAGTGGGGACTTGCCAAGTGCCCTTTGTCTCCTTTCAGTGTCTCTGCAGCCAAGGCACCCTGGAGCTCAGTCTTTCCTTCGTCATTTTCCCCGTGGACAAGCCACTGGTCTCTGGGGTGAAAGGGCAAAGCCTCTGCCATTGGCACACCACAGCATACAGTGCCCAGCCCTTGCAGGGCAAAGGATTGGACCTGTTGAAGGGGAG
The DNA here is from genome assembly GCF_014108415.1 of Molossus molossus. Classification (NCBI taxonomy): domain Eukaryota; kingdom Metazoa; phylum Chordata; class Mammalia; order Chiroptera; family Molossidae; genus Molossus; species Molossus molossus. Next base: position 25,964,210 of record NW_023425399.1, read on the forward strand.
GCAGGTGCCAGCTACAGAGGTGCAATCTTTGCATCCCTGTTCCTTTACCCCTGTGTTTGGAGAGGCTGCCTGGGGACAGTTTTTCTGCTCTCAGAGAGCTCAGGTCTGGGATGGTGAGCTTCGCCTGGGGAGAAGACGTGCATCGTTTTGTGTTTGGGAGGGGGGTGAAGAATCTCTGGGGGTTCATGTTATCTGAACCCCCATGTTCCTTAGGGCCCTTCTGTTTTCTAAAACAGAGCAAGGAATAAATCTCTACCAAATCTCAACTGGTAGGGTTCACAGCAGGTAGTGAGCAAGGTTGGGGAGGAGGCAGGGGTTTGACAGGTGTGGCCACTGCCCTTGAAAGAGCTAGTAGCTACAAGCCACACAGAGCTTGGGGTTGCCAGAGGGTGTCTAAGAGCTGGGCTGTCTCCACTCAATATTTACGTGCAGGAATGTTCGTCTTCTCGCCTCCCTCCCACTGTCCCTTCGTTCCTCCCTTTGCCCGTCCCTGCATTCGACAGATGCTTGTCAATTGCATTGAATGTTTTAGTGCAAAAACTTATTAATGTGTCCTGTCAATAATTACTTGTTGAATAAATGAATGAATGAATGAGAGCATGTGTGAATGAATGAGTCTTTAGCTCCCTGAGCTGGTGGCAAGATCACTTCCTGAGCCCCCCTCTCTGGGAGCTTTGTTTGGCTCACCACCCAGAAAGGCCGGATTTCACTTGAAAGAGTTTCTATGATGATCCCTTGCCCCTCTCCAAAGCTGTTTGCGGGGCGGGGGCAGGCCCAGGCCTGTCCTGGAGCCACACTTTTTTGCCTCGCCTTTCTCCTCCGGACACAGCCTTCGCTCTAGCCGAATAACATACCTGCTCTCCTGAGCTTGGCCTGCCTTCCCGTTGTCTGGAATGCAGGCTGCCCTTGCACCTGACACAGTCTCCTCTGCCTTCAAGGCCCAGCATTTTCATGAAGCTTTTTCTGATTCCTGCAACTGAAAGCGATTCTTTCCTGCCTACATCTCCTAGAACCGTTTATTGGGGAGATCGAATTCACCCTGTTCCATCACTCGCTATATGCTTGTCTTGTCCACTGCTGAAGCTCTTTGAGGGTTAAGACTTCTTTTCATACTGTTTACACTGCCCACGTTGTGCCTAACCGAGGGTCCTGCAAATAATAGGTACTCGCTATGCATTTATTGAATGAATGCCACATAGTCACCTTTTCTTGTGAACTGAAGCTTGAGCTGTATCGTGATAGTCATTGCATGACATTCGTTTTTGTTTCTTTGTTCACTTAAGTCCGTCAGTCACTTGTTATCTAGTTGTCCTAATGCCATCAACAATGTGCTAGACACCAGAATACAAAAATCAAGGAGGCGCATCCTGATGCAGAGAGAGACACATGTAAGGAGAAGTGCCTGGCGCTGGGACGGGCCTCTACCCTCTCACAGTTGTGGTCTCTCATAAAGACAGGAATCAGTTTGCTTTGCAGAGACATGGATGATGAAACAACTCAAACATTGCTCAGGGGAATGAAACTCTTTAAAGGTTTATATAGGCTCAGCTCCTCATACCTCATGGTACCTCTTATAAACGCATCTCAGCTGAGCTTCATCACATCCACAGTCGTGTGAGAAGAGGTGGGGAGGGACAGAGCGTTTCTAGGTGTTTGCGTTCAGGATGTTATCGGGAGATCTCACAGGCTTTGACCTGCTCCTTTAGGCTGCTCCTGCCAGTATTTGAACGTCCAACCTCTAGGCCTACAAATGCTGCTCGGAGTCATGCTGTCCTCCCCAGCACTGGAGGCCCAGGCCGGCACCAAGGTGTTGCACGTACAAAGTGCAAATAAGTATTTGCTGGATGCTGGAGTGGTAAAAGGGCCCTTGGTGTCTGGGAGATGCAAAGGGAAAAGCAAGCAAGCCAAACCAGGGTGGTGGATTTGAGAAAAGCAGCCTCCTCCCCAGTCTACTTGAGCCCCCATCCACCAAGGAATGGTGTTCAGGAAGGACAGAACGTGGGTGTTCTGGTTCCACAGTTCTCCCGGCTGGCTGGGCGAAGCTGCGCGGAGCACCGCTTGTTCCTTGAGGGCTGTGGCGGCTGGCCAGGCAGAGGTGGAGATGTTTGCGGTGGTGTGCACCGTGTATGCAGAGAACCAGCTGCCTGGAAGGGGAACAGGTTGTGAAGTTCTCACTGTGCTCAGGCCAGGTCTTTGGATTTTAATGTGATTTTTCCTAGAAGTTTGGCTCCGCCCCAACTAGTCCTGCCTAGAAGCTGTCCCTTTGAGAACTCATACCTTTCCCCATGCCATTATTCCTCTCCTTCAGGACTTAAGGTCCTCTCTTTTCCTTCTCACAGATTTGAAACCCCAAAATGTCAACTGGCAGACAACTGCCAACCGGCAGGAGCATCACACAGACGTGTACTCTAGCCAGGAGCTCATCTTGAGAAGAGGTCAACAGTTCACTTTTTCAGTGACCTTCAACCGATCTCTTAGATCTGGAGAAAATCTGGGGTTCATAACCTCCACAGGTACCTGCTCATTGCTCTCCCCTCCCACCACATGCCTGAGTAGCCCCTGGGGCTGTGCATCCAAGGGGTGGTGATGGTGACGCTGGCATCACTGGCTCTGGGCTCTAGCCCAGCTCAGCCATTGACTGGGCAAGTATCTGCCTGTCTCTGAGCCCAAGAGTCCTACTCTTCAAATCAAGAAGAATGTGGCCTACGTGGTCTGTCTCTCCAGTTGCTTCCTGCTCCATAATGTGGTGCTTCCTTGGATGGGCCTCTGCGGTTGTTTTGGAATCTGATCTGTCCCCACCATCTGGCCAGCACTCCTTGGTTTCCATTGACCCTTTCTTCTTTCTCAGGGCCCTACCCCTCAGAATCAGCCAGAACGAAGACTGTGTTTCCACTCTCCAATGGGGCAAGTGGTGGCAGCTGGTATGCACAGCTCCTGTCCCAGAGGGACAATACTCTGACCATCTCCATCTCCAGTCCTGCCAATGCGCCCATAGGATGGTACACGCTGGACCTGCAGATCTCCTCCCAGGGCAGTGACTCTACTCAGAAACTCGGGATGTTTATACTGCTTTTTAACCCCTGGTTGCAAGGTAGGCGCCTAACCACCACACTCCAGCCACCAGCTAAGCAATGCCCATGGAAAGGAGATGAGGGGGGTGGTTTTCATGGGCTCAGGTTTGATTAGGAAAAGTTTGTGGGATATGGGAAAATCAAAGAATCTAGAAGTCAGAAGCCATAAGTTGTATTTTTATTTATTTATTTATTTTTTATCCTCACCCGAGGATATTTTTCCATTTTTTGTACAGATAGAGTGGGAGGGAGAGAGAGGAAGGGAGAGAGAGAGAGAAACATCGACGTGAAAGGAACACATCGAGTGGCTGCCACCCGCACGACCAACCAGGGCCAGGGACAAACTGCAACCGAAGTACATGCCCTTAGCGGGAACCGAACCCGGGTCTCTCCGGACCGCAGGCCGACGCTCTAACCGCTGAGCCAAACTGGCCAGGGCCAGAAGCCATAAGTTTGAGTCCCAGCTCTATGACTTAACCAGCTATGGGAGTCTGGGCAGTCGCTCTACCTCTTTGAACCTCAAATCCCTCACCATAAAGTGGGGTTATTGCAGGAATCTCATGATCTTTTACAAATGGCACTGTGTGATGTAATGATAAGGGACAATGACCGCAGTACCACTCTGTACTGTAGAGATAGATTTTTCCCTAAAAGAGCAAGTGTCATTCTGGGTCTCATTTTCAGACTCTCAGATCATCCCAGCTTCTCTTTCAAACTCATAGCTCCCACAGTGTGAGTTGGAAACATTGTGGCTCCAGGCTTCCTTCCTCAGCGGAGGCTGGGGGAAGGCTGCCGACATGACTTGCTCCAGCTCTCGGGCCAGTACTCAGGAATGGGAGGAGGACTGGTCTCTATAGCCCTCCGCAGGAGTCTAAGCCCTGATATATGATTTCTGTGTCAAATAGCTGATGATGTCTTTATGAATAACAACGCTGAGAGAAATGAGTATGTTCTGGAAGATGCCGGTGCCATCTTTGTGGGAAGCACAAATCGAATCAGCATGGTTGGCTGGAACTTTGGACAGGTAAAAGGGTTATAGGGAGGCTGGAGGTAACACCCCTATTACTCAAGAAGCTCAGCAGCTGGCCCCACAGACCGGTGAAGGTTCCCAAGTCTGCCTATTTGCCTGCCCATCTATTCATTCATTCATTCATTCATTCAGAAAACATTTATTGACCACATACTATGTGCCAGGCCCTGCACAGTAAGGATACAGGAGATGAATAGGACAGATTTCTTGTCTTTAAGAGGGTCACAGTCTAGTGGGCAAAACAGACATATAATTAAATTGATGCAATGAAGTGCTATTAGTTTTACAATACACAGATGCGGACAAGGCCCAGGAGAGACACTTGGAACAAAAATGTAGTTCCTGTTCATTCATTCTGTGTGAGAATGTGATGGAAGTTCCTTGCTGTGTGCATTTAACATTCCAAGAGTCCATTACTGTGGCTGCCCCCCATCTGAGACCGCAGAGTCCCCAGGTTTACTCAGCCTAGACGGCATTCAGGGATTCCCCCACCACTTCTCTTCTGGGAGACAGATGAAGGCATTAGAACGGGGTAACTTGGGTGGGATGCCTTGGACATGCGGGGGAAGGTGGCAGGTGTATGTTTGACCTACCTCCAGACCCCATTCTGTAGTCAAACAGAGCACTTCTGTGATATATTTCCTATGTTGGGGTTCTCTGTCAAATTTCAATGGAAGGGAGCAGAAAGGGGAAAAAGTGGGTAAAGACATAGAATACATCCCGGGGTGGAAGAGGGGTTATTTTTGCGGGCGTGGTCTGGCAGGCCTCTCCTAGGAAGACACTTCTGATCAAAAACCTGAAGGAGGCAAGGCCGCGGGGTAGGCACCTTGGGGAAGAGTGTTGGAGGCAGAAGGAAGACCACTTACAAAAGACCCTAAAGCTTGGCCTCCGTTTGAGAAGCATTGACTAAAAATAAGTCTTGTGAAAATAGCTCCAAATACCTCTTTTAGCAAGATATTTTACTGTATTATTACTTCCCCAGGAGTCTAAATAATATGCTCAAGATCACAGAGTTAGATGGAA